>NC_064843.1:21287531-21595031 GCF_024166365.1 Elephas maximus indicus | reverse complement strand
TCGATTTCTGACCCACAGTGACCCCACGTGACGGAGCAGAACTGCCCCGTAGCGTTTTCTTGGCTGTAATCTTTATGGGAACAGATCAGCAGATCTTTCTCCAGTGGAATCACTGGTTTTGAGCCACCAACCTTTTGGTTAGCAGCCGAGAGCGTAACCATTGTGCCATCAGGGCTCCTTTCAGTGCTGGCCTGGGGCTCTGTATTAGTGTTCTAGGGTGGCTGTAATGAAGTACCACAGAGCAGGTGGCTTCAAACAGCAGAAGTTTATCGTCTCAGTGTTCTGGAGGCAATGCATCTGACCAGGGTGTCGGCCGTGTTGACTCCTTCTGAAGGCTCTGAGAGAGAAGCTGGTCCATGCGCTCTCCCAGCTTCTGGTGATGGCCCACGATCCTTGGTGTTCCTTGGCTTGTAGATCATTTAAATCTCTGATTCCATTTTTCCAGGGCCATTTCCTTCCATGTGTCTGTCTCTGCGTCTTATTCTTCATCAGGAAAGTGGGGACTAAAATCTCCCCCCACCACGCTTCTGTCAGTGTGTCATACTATGGTGGCTTGCATGTTGCTATGATGCTAGAAGCTATGCCACTAGTATTTCAAGTACCAGCAGGGTCACCTGTGATGGGGAGGTTTCATTGGTGCTTCCAAACTAAGACAGACTAGAAAGAAAGACCTGGCTAACTGCTTGCAAAAATTGTCACTGTTGTTGTTAGGTGCTGTTGAGTTGGTTCCAACTCGTAACAACCCTGCAGGATGGAGTAGAACTGCCCCACAGGGATTCCAAGGAATGGCTGGTGGATTTGAACTGCTGATGTTTCGGTTAGCAGCCGAGCTCTTAACCACTACGCCACCCAACGAAAACCCCATGGATCACAGCAGAACATTGTCCAATATGGTGCTGGAAGGTAAGCACCAGGTTGGAAGGCACTCAAAATACACAGTGGCGGAAAAAATGGACTTGAGCATACCAATGATTGTGACAATGGCTCAGGACTAGGCAACGTTTCGTTCTGTTGTACACGGGGTTGCTGTGAAACGGAGCTGACTCAACGCAAGCCAACAACAACAACAACAACAACAAAAATTTCCCCTTACTTTGGTGTCTCCAGATGAAATAAGTGTGAGTGTTGATTGAAAGGATAAATTATACACAGGACAGCTCCCTTCCTCATTGATCTAATTCCACACCAGCAACCTTCTCAAGGTTTCCCTGTGGGTAAAGGAACAAGTACAACCTGTTGGCAGCTGCGTCCACTCAGGTTAACGAAGAATCATTAGCCTGGTGATACATAGTCTTAGTTGGTGTTGTCTGTTTAGACAATACATGAATGGAGGGTTGGTTTCTTTGGCTTGAACAGGGGGACCGCACACTGTGGGCCAATCACAGACACTATTTGGGGTCGATGGCCATAGGCTGTCTGGCCCATCCTGCATGTCAGCAGCAGCAGAGACTCCAAACAGGCCTTGTTCTTAGGCTGCCCACGGCCGAGTTCTGATCCTCCAGTGTCATTTCAGAGTAGGAAGTGGGGCCTCCCCAGGGAGGATGCGTTGGCTTCTCATGCACCAGCTGACTGGGCAGGGGTAGGGGACAGCAGCCCCCATCACTGAGCCTGGGAGGGAAGGGGCTAGCCCTGTTTCTCAGAGGCTACCTGCCTGAGCTGGCGAAACATGTTTTGATCAGGGTCATCAGAGTGCCACACCAGCCTTGGACATCCTTGGTGAGATGTTTATTTATTCATTCATTTGACAAGTGTGTTTAGAATTGCTTCTCAGTGATGCTGTCAGAACCTGGAGCCCAAAAGGTGAGTTTCATAAGACCCCTGCTCCCAAGCACTTAGGGTCTAGTGCATGAAAATGACCTAGCAAGTGAGCCTGGCAGAGAGTTTGTGGCAGGAACTCTTGGTTCTTACCAACACTGAGTTCCTTTCTTTCTTGCTAATAGAAATCTGATTTTGTTTGGGTAAAAATGTAACCATCTCCAAAGGGGATAGTTCCAGACTGCCTTAAGCCAGTGGTTCTCTAACTGTGGTCCCTGGACCAGCGTCAGTCATCACCTGGGAACTTGTTAAACCAAAAGTCAATTGCTGTCGAGTCGATTCTGACTCATGGCAACCCCATGTTTGGCAGAGTAGAACTATGCTCCATTGAGTTTTCAATGGCTGGTTTTTCAGAAATAGATCACCAGTCCTTTCTTCCAAGGCAACTTTGGGTGGACTTGAACTACCAACCTTTCAGTTAGCAGCCACATGTTAACCATTTGAACACCCAAGGACTTAGGGAAGTTGTTAGGAATGCAAATTCTCAGGCCTCACCCCAGACTGCCGGAAACAGAAGCTTTAGGGGCGGGGCCCATCAATCTGTGCTTTAACAAACCTCCCAGTGGCCGGTCACCAGTTCTTGCCAATGAGATTGTTATAGATTGAATTACGTACCCCCCAAATTTGCGTCAACCTTGGCTAGGCCATGTTTCCCAGTACTGTGTGGTTGTCCACCATTCTGTGATCTGATGTGATTATCCTATGTACTGTTCATCTTAACCTCGATGATGTTAATGAGGCAGAATTACAGGCAGTTTTGTCAATGAGGCAGGACTCTTCTACAGGATTGGGTTGTATCTTGAGTCAATCCCTTTTGAGATATAAAAGAGAGAATCGAGCAGAGAGGAGAGGGACCTCATGCCACCAGGAAAGTCACGCCAGGAGAAGAGCACGTCCTTTGGACCCAGGGTTCCTGTGCTGAGAAGCTTCTAGTCCCAGGGAAGATTGATGACAAGGATCCTCCCCCAAAACTGACAGAGAAAGAAAGCCTTCCCCTGGAGCTGGTGCCCTGAAGTTGGATTTCTGTCCTCCTAGACCGTGAGAGAATAAATTTCTGTTTGTTAAAGCCGCCCATCTGCGGTATTTCTGTTAGAGCAGCACTAGATAACTAAGACAGAGATGTAAGGAGATTTCTGAGGGGTGATTTGGGGAAATACTTTTCTTCCTGTTAAAAAGGCCAGAGGGTTAGAAGGAGGATAACTAAGACAGAGATGTAAGATTTCTGAGGGGCGATTTGGGGAAATACTTTTCTTCCTGTTAAAAAGGCCAGAGGGTTAGAAGGAGGAGGCCTTGACTCATGTCCCCTCCTGCTGCTTTGGATGCCATCCTGTGTGCCCAAGATGCCTGGAATTGAGGACTGTCACCGTATGGCCAGGAGGGGGAGTCGTCATCAATCTGCTGAGGATGACAGAGTGGAAAAGAGCCTCAACAGTGGAACTAACCCAGGAACCACTTGTGAACAACGTAACGGTAAATGCCCTCATAGCACTGTTACCTGTAGCCAATGGCATCTGCAGTAGATCCAGGTTCATGAGGTTGATATGATGAAAGTACACCGATAATGCATGACTGACTTATTATGAGGTTGCTGGCTCTACATCTGTTTCCACATCTGTAATTTGTTGTTGTTGTTGGTAGTTGATGTCAAGTCAGCTCTGGCTCATGGCGACCCCATGCACAACATAATAAAATTCTGCCTGGTCCTGTCTCATCTTCATGGTTGTTAGCATGTTTGAGTCCGTTGTGGTGGTCACTGTGTATTTTGAGTTCATCTTCCAGCACTATGTCAGACAATATTCTTTTGTGATCCTGTAACCAAGCAGCAACAGATCTCATCTGCATTCAGGAGGAGGGATGGAAATCTCCATCAGCACAAAGCTGATACCTATGAAGCGGAGTTCAGACATACCTCCACTCTCCAACCTTTTTTACCAATTCTGATGCTAGTGGTGTTTCCCGTGGCACTCTTTACTTCTCTGCTAGGTTTGATAATTCGTTGCAATGGCCACACAGAATTTAGAGACCATACTCAGGATTATGTGGTTTATTGGGGAAGTAACAAATTATAACTCAGGATCGGGATCAACTTGGAGGTAACAGGATACAACTCAGGAAGCAGGATACAGTTTGTCAATCAGGATGGCTCCCAGTCAAGACAGCTCTCAGCTTCTTCTCAGCTGTGCCCATGGGCAGGCCATGCTTCTCACCCAGGCTAGCCTTGTTTTGGCCGGACTAGCCTTATCTCGGTAGGGCTAGCCTCCTCTGCCCTGGTCCAGCAAGTGTTATAGCTCTTTAGCTCCATCAGCTAGTGCCCAAAGGCAACTGACTCCAATAGCAAGCCTCCTGCCAGAAGGTGTGGAGCTCTTTTGCTCCATGGGCTAGCAAGCCCACTGCAGCCACCTCATTCCACCACAGCTGTCTCATGCTGGTCTCCTGGTTCTTGCTGCCTATACTGCTACCACTGTCTCGTCCCATCCTGTGCTGTTTCCAGTGTTACAGCTCTCTCTGTCTCCTGCGTCCAGAAGGTTCTCGGTGCAGGGACCGGGGGTCCAATCGACACACTCTGGTCCAGGTTCTTCTTCTTGATAGTGGTGAGGTTCCCTTTAACCTCTGTGGGGTTGGTCCTTTTATAAGCCTACTTCTCCCACCAGGACCATGAAATGACCACTTCCCTGTGTAAATTTTTTTTTTTTCTCTGTAGGCCACAGTCACCTAATTTGCACAGTAAATGTCATGGATTGAATTATGTCCCCCAAAAATATGTGTATCCGTTTGGCTGGGCCATGGTTCCTTGTATTGTGTGATTTTCCTATATGTTGTAAATCCTGCCTCTATGATGTTAATGAGGGAGGATGGGCGGCAGTTGTGTTAGTAAAACAGCACTCAATCTACAAGATTGGATTTTGTCTTGAGGCAATCTCTTGAGATATACAAGATAGGTGGACCTCATACCACCAAGAAAGCAGTGTCAGGAGCAGAGCATGTCCTTTGGACCCATGGTCTCCGCGTGGAGAAGCTCCTAGTCCAGGGAAAGATTGATGAGAAGGCCGACAGAGAAAGAAAGCCCTGGAGTTGATGCCCTGAATTTGGGCTTTTAGCCTCCTTTACTATGAGAAAATAAACTTCTCTTTGTTAAAGCCATCCACGTGTGGTGTTTCCATTATAGCTGCACTAGATAACTAAGACAGTAATCAGCCAATCCCCGTAAGAATTTTATGCACCCTATTTGCATAGTAAACTGTCCAATTCCTGCAAGCTATGTAAAATAGCCCAATGATAGGGCAGACTGTGGCCCAACCAACTATCTTTGGTAGAATTATGAACCCAGAGCGATAAAGGCCATATATGCAAGAAAGCCATTGCCTTGCAGATCCATAGGGCTTTCATTGCCTTGCAGATCCATAGGGCTTTCATTGGCTGATTTTCTGAAGTGGATTACCAAGCCTTTCTTCCTAGTCTGTCTTAGTCTGGAAGCTCTGCTGAAACCTGTCCACCGTGGGTGACTGTGCTGATATTTGGAATACCCATGGCATAACATCCACCATCATTAAAAAACAAACAAAAAATGAGCCAAACTCATCCCCTTCAAGTTGATTCCGACCCATAACAACCCCTATAGGACAGAGCTGAACCACCCCATAGGGTTTTCAAGAAGTGGCTGGTGGATTCAAACTGCTGACCTTTTGGTTAACAGCCAAACACTCAACCACCGTGCCACCAGGGCTCCTCCAGCATCATAACTGCCTCTTAAAACCCACACCCCTTCCTTCATGTACAACTGTAGGCAGGTGATCTCTGCCTCTGTAGCCTCTCCTCTGAGTTCTGGCTTTCTGATCTCTCCACCTGTAAGGCAGTTCAAGTTCAGTGTCTGAGCCTGACCTCATGACCTCCTTCCCCAAACCTGCTCCTCCAGCTATGTTTGTCTTCATGGTAACTGAAACTTCCATCCAATATAAGTCAGAAATCACACTCTTTGTAAGCCCCTTTCCCACAATCAAACCCATTAGAAGTTCCTGGTGACTGCACTTCCTGAACCTGTGCCAAATGCAGGCACCCCTTTCTGACTCCTCCACTAGCTTCTCTGATGCCTGCAGCTCCAACCCCGCCCCACGCGCACGCCCTGGCACCACTCAAACCCACATTCCACAGCAGCCAGAGGGATTTTTTCCAAAATCTGATTAACTCCATTCTAGTTTTACTTGTGGTAATCAATGCCGTATGAAAATATTTCATGGAAAAATTCAGCCCCTCCTGGTGTAAATTGCCGTGCATACCCCTCCTGAGTTGATTTCACTTTGAGCTGGAAGAGTTGTAGTGTCCTCTGGGACAAGAATTTGAGAGCAAGTCATTTATTTGGGAGGTGATCCCAGGAAGAAGTGGTGGGGGAGTAGGAAGTGAGTCAGGGATAAGAGGATGTCAACACAGGGTGCTATTAAACCCACGGTTACAGAGACATTTGGAATTCAATCCCATGGAGAAGGTCTGGGGAATGGAGCCAGCTATCCCAGGAGTGAGAGAGCTAGAGTATTTATACACCAACTCCTAAGAGTCATTCTTTGGGGGCTACTGTGAGGTGGTGTTAATTCATGGGCACTTACCACATGCCACAGTTCTGGGCCAAGTGGCTGCTGGGGTTGTGGACAGGAGCCTTCCAGCAAAGAGAAGCAGACATTGGTGGTTGGATTTGAGGGGTTCAAGGGCTGTGAGCAGGGGATGCACGGTGCCTGCCTCCACAGGAGATGATGACAAGTGACACTCACTATGGAATTCAGACCCTCCTGACATAACACAGGACACCTGGTTACAAAGGCTATCCTCCTCAATTCTCCTTCCCCTTAGGGAGAAAGTCTCAGTTTGGTGGTAATCTGTTGTTAGGTGCCATTGAGTAAATTCTGATTCATAGTGACCCCATGCACAACAGAATGAAACACTGCCTGGTCTCTCAACATCCTCACAATCGTTGCTATGTTTGAGCCTCTTGTTGCAGCCACTGTGTCAGTCTATCTCATTGAGGGTCTTCCTCTTTTTCACTAACCCTCTACTTTACCAAGCATGATGTCCTTCTTGAGGGACTGGTCCCTCCTGATAACATGTCCAAAGCACATGAGATGAAGTCTCACCATCCTCACTTCTAAGGAACACTCTGGCTGTACTTCTCCCGAGACGGATTTGTTGGTTCTGCTGACAGTCCATGGTATGTTCAATATTTTTCGCCAATGCCATAATTCTAACCTGTCTTACCTCCTCTTTAACTCTTGATCATCTTCGTTTTGAACCAAGAAAGCACTAACGCTGGGTTTAGTGCCTTCACTGAGCAATTGTACCTACCTGAAATTTACAACATTGCTTTGGTTTGTAATTTCTCTTTCCAGTTAAGTCAAGTATATCAAGTTTGAATTTAAAATAAATATATATAATTTAAAATATAAGGAGCCCTGGTGGTGTAGTGGTGAGGCACTTGGCTGCTAACCAAAATGTTGGTGGTTCAAACCCACTGGCTGCTCCTTGGGAGAAAGATGTGGCAGTCTGCTTCCACAAAGATTAAAAACCATCAATAAAGATTACAGCCTTGGAAATGCTATCAGGAGAGTTCTACTCTGTCCTATAGAGTCACTATGGGTAGGAATTGATTTGATGGCAATGGGTTTTTTTAAAATTTAAAATATAATTTGATTTAAAAGAATGCTAAATACTCTCACTGGTTGTGTCCCACTGGACAGGTCACAGATGATACGGGAGAACAGGAGATCTGGCTCAGGGGTCAAGTCCACGATCTGCAGTGGGCATCTCAGGCCTCTGCGATCTGGTGTACAACCACTCTCTAGATCCAATTCCCATTTCAAGACGTCTACTCCACCCAATGGAACACCCTTCTCACTCCCACCAAGTACCTTCTTGTCTCTGGCTTTGTCTAAGCTGCTGCTACCACGTACAACACCTTTCTTCATTGCTTTCTTTCCAATATCTGCTCATACACGGAGGTCCAACTTCAATACTCCCTCCCCCCAGAACTTCCTGTAATCCTGCCACCCCCAGTCAGAGCTACGTGCTGTCTGCTGGGGTCACCCCATGTCCCCCCATATTATTTCACTCTGTTGCACATGTTGGCTGTTGACCAGAAGTCCCCCCACTAGACTGGGTGCTTTTTTTTTTTTTTTTTTACTTGTGCTTTAGGCTAAAGTTTATAGAGCAAACTAGTTTCTCATTAAACAGTTAATACACAAATTGTTTTGCGACATTGGTTTCCAACCCTGAGATGTGTGAACACTTTCCTCTTCTTCACCCTGGGTTCTCTGTTTCCATTTATCTGGTTTTCCTGTCCCTGCCTGCCTTTTCATCTTTGCTTTTGAGTTGGTATGCCCTTTAGTCTCGTACACGTGATTGGACTACGAAGCATGTTTCTCAAGTGTGGTGTTTTTTTTGCCCCACAGGCCCTGACAATCTTTGGCTGGAGGGTGAACCTCAGGAGTGACTTCAGTACTGAGTTAACAGGGTGTCTGGCAAGGATGCCCTTTATCACCGCTCTTATTCAACATTGTGCTAGAAGTCCTAGCCAGAGCAATTAGGCTAGACAAAGAAATAAAGGGCATCTGGATTGGCAAAGAGGAAGTAAAATTATCTCTATTTGCAGATGACATGATCTTATACACAGAAAACCCCAACGAATCCTCCAGAAAACTACTGAAACTAATAGAAGAGTTTGGCAGAGTCTCAGGTTATAAGATAAACATACAAAAATCACTTGGATTCCTCTACATCAACAAAAAGAACACCGAAGAGGAAATAACCAAATCAATACCATTCACAGTAGCCCCCAAGAAGATAAAATACTTGGGAATAAATCTTACCAAGGATGTAAAAACCTATACAAAGAAAACTACAAAACTCTACTGCAAGAAATTAAAAAGGACATACTTAAGTGGAAAAACATACCTTGCTCATGGATAGGAAGACTTAACATAGTAAAAATGTCTATTCTACCAAAAGCCATCTATACATACAATGCACTTCCAATCCAAATTCCAATGTCATTTTTTAAGGTGATAGAGAAACAAATCACCAGCTTCATATGGAAGGGAAAGAAGCCTCGGATAAGCAAAGCACTACTGAAAAAGAAGAAGAAAGTGGGAGGCCTCACTCTACCTGATTTCAGAACCTATTATACAGCCACAGTAGTCAAAACAGCCTGGTACCGGTACAACAACAGGCACATAGACCAGTGGAACAGAATTGAGAACCCAGATATAAATCCATCCACATATGAGCAGCTGATATTTGACAAAGGCTCAGAGTCAGTTAATTGGGGAAAAGATAGTCTTTTTAACAAGTGGTGCTGGCATAACTGGGCATCCATTTGCAAAAAAATGAAACAGGACCCATACCTCACACCATGCACAAAAACTAACTCCAAGTGGATCAAAGAACTAAACATAAAGACTAAAACAATAAAGATCATGGAAGAAAAAATAGGGACAACCTTAGGAGCCCTAATACAAGGCATAAACAGAATACAAAACATTACCAAAAATGATGAAGAGAAACCAGATAACTGGCAGCTCCTAAAAATCAAACACCTATGCTCATCTAAAGCCTTCACCAAAAGAGTAAAAAGACCACCTACAGACTGGGAAAGAATTTTCAGCTATGACATCTCCGACCAGCGCCTGATCTCTGAAATCTATATGATTCTGTCAAAACTCAACCACAAAAAGACAAACAACCCAATCAAGAAGTGGGCAAAGGATATGAACACACACTTCACTAAAGAAGATATTCAGGCAGCTAACAGATACATGAGAAAATGCTCTCAATCATTAGCCATTAGAGAAATGCAAATTAAAACCACGATGAGATTCCATTTCACTCCAACAAGGCTGGCATTAATCCAAAAAACACAAAATAATAAATGTTGGAGAGGCTGTGGAGAGATTGGAACTCTTATACACTGCTGGTGGGAATGTAAAATGGTACAACCACTTTGGAAATCTATCTGGCGTTATCTTAAATAGTTAGAAATAGAACTTCCATACAACCCAGAAATCCCGCTCCTTGGAATATACCCTAGAGAAATAAGAGCCTTCACACAAACAGATATATGCACACCCATGTTTATTGCAGCTCTGTTTACAATAGCAAAAAGCTGGAAGCAACCAAGGTGTCCATCAAAGGATGAATGGGTAAATAAATTGTGGTATATTCACACAATGGAATACTACGCATCGATAAAGAACAGTGACGAATCTGTGAAACATTTCATAACATGGAGGAACCTGGAAGGCATTATGCTGAGCGAAATTAGTCAGAGGCAAAAGGACAAATATTGTATAAGACCACTATTATAAGATCTTGAGAAATAGTATAAATCGAGAAGAACACATACTTTTGTGGTTACGAGGTGGGGAGGGAGGGAGGGTGGGAGAGGGTTTTTTTTTTTACTGATCAATTAGTAGATAAGAACTGCTTTAGGTGAAGGGAAGGACAATACTCAATACATGGAAGGTCAGCTCAACTGGACTGGACCAAAAGCAAAGAAGTTTCCGGGATAAAATGAATGCTTCAAAGGTCAGCGGAGCAAGGGCGGGGGTTTGGGGACCATGGTTTAAGGGAACTTCTAAGTCAATTGGCAAAATAATTCTATTATGAAAACATTCTGCATCCCACTTTGAAATGTGGCATCTAGGGTTTTAAATGCTAACAAGCGACCATCTAAGATGTATCAATTGGTCTCAACCCACCTGGAGCAAAGGAGAATGAAGAACACCAAGGTCACACAACAACTAAGAGCCCAAGAGACAGAAAGGGCCACATGAACCAGAGACCTATATCATCCTGAGACCAGAAGAACTAGTTGGTGCCCGGCCACAATTGATGACTGCCCTGACAGGGAGCACAACAAAGAACCCCTGAGGGAGCAGGAGATCAGTGGCATGCAGACCCCAAATTCTCATAAAAAGACCATACTTAATGGTCTGACTGAGACTAGAGGAATCCCGGCGGTCATGGTCCCCAATCCTTCTGTTGGCACAGGACAGGAACCATCCCCAAAGACAACTCATCAGACATGAAAGGGACTGGACAGTGGGTAGGTGAGAGATGCTGATGAAGGGTGAGCTAATTATATCAAGTGGTCACTTGAGACTGTGTTGGCATCTCCTGTCTGGAGGGGGGGTGGGAGGATAGAGAGAGTTGGAAGCTGGCAAAATTGTCACGAAAGGAGAGACTGGAAGGGCTGACTCATTAGGGGGAGAGCAAGTGGAAGTAAGGAGTAAGGTGTATATAAACTTATATGTGACTATCTGACTTGATTTGTAAACATTCACTTGAAGCTCAATAAAAGTTAATACATAAAAAAAAAAAAAAAAGGGTGTCTGGGAGCCATCTTCTTGGGGTTTCTCCAGTCTCTGTCAGACTGGCAAGCCTGTTTTTTCTTTTTGAGAATTTGAATTTTGTTCTACATTTTTCTCCTGCTCTGTCCAGGACCCTCTATTGTGATCCTTGCTAAAGCAGTGAGTGGTGGTAACTGGTTACCATCTAGTTCTGGGCTCAGGCTGGTGGAGATTGTGGTAGTTGTGGTCCATTAGTCCTTTGGACTAATCTTTGCCTTGTGTCATTGGTTTTCATCATTCTTTGTTCTAGCCAGGATGGGACCAGTAGATATATCTTAGATGGCTGCTTCCAGCTTTTAAGATCCCATATGCTACTCACCACAGTCGGATGTAGAACTTTTTTTTTTGAACAGATTATGTTACGCCAAATGAGCTAGATGTCCCCTAAGACCATGGTCTTCAGCCTTCAGTTCAGTAGCTTGGTCCCTCAGGGCATCTGGATGTGTCTGTGAAACTTTTATAGTTTTTCCCTGATCAAGCTGGAGACTGGGTGCTTTTTGAGGACAGGTTCACACCCTCTGTGGAGCCTGGTGCCTGTCCCAGCCAGAGCCCAAAGTCAGTGGGATGAGCAAGTGAGGGGACAAAGGCGTGACAACAGCTTCCTCCTCCATGTTACTCTTGAGAACGTGGGACCTGACCTTCCTTCGTGACTCTGGCCAAGCTGGGAGCACTCAGCCTGGGAGAAAGGGTGATTATGGGACATGACTGTGGTCATCCCAGCTCCACGTGGACCTTTTCCACCTCAGGCTCCCATCCTGGGTCTAACCCCTGCTTATCTGCTGCTCTGGCCCTGCAGTTCCTGTCCTTGGCCAAGTGAAGTCACTTATCACCTTTTTCCAGGTTCTAGGGAGACCCAGGGACCAGCTTCTGCTGATGGCAGCTCCTCACCTTCCTAGTGCCCTTCTTGGCTGCCCAGGGCCTCTGGATTGGGCTTAGGAAGCACCAGAGGCCAAGACCTGAGCGGGTCTGGTCATAGCCACTGTGAAGGGAACAAAGCAGGGGTGGGTGGCAAGAGGTAACATGAGGAGTGGTCAGTCCTTTTGTCTTCTTGGCAGAGGAGTGAGCTTCAGCCCGAGGTCCTGGCAGAGCAGGCTGCTCCTGGGAGCTTTGTATTTGTATGAAAATGTGTGTGTGAGACAGTATGTGTGACAGTGTGTATGAGAGTGAGAAAGTGTATGTGAGAATGAGAAAGAATGTGTGTGAGAGTGACAGTATTGAGGATATGTGTGTGTTAGAGAGTGTGTGTCAGTGTGTGTGTGAGAGTGAGAGTACGATGGTTAAGGTTGTGTGTCGACTTGGCTGGGCCATGATTCTCAGTGGTTTGGCAGTTATGTAAGAATGTAATTTAGCAGTTATGTAATAATATAGTCATCCTCCATGATGTGATCTGATGTGATCAGCCAATTGGTTATAAGGGGAGTTACTTGGGGGTGTGGCCTGCGTCTAATATATATGGACTTTCTGGCAAAGCTTGCTTGCTTGCTTTGGCTTATGCATCCGACTTTTGGTTCTTGGGACTTGAACTAGCAGCCTGCCATATTGCCTATTGATCCTGAGTTCGTCAGCCCCTGCAACTACGTGAGTCAGGAGAAGGCCCCAGCCTGACACCTCACCCACGGACTTGGGACTTGCCAGCCTCCACAACCACATGAACCATTTCCTGGAGATAAATCTCTCTCTCTCTATATATACACTTCACTGGTTTTGCTTCTCTAGAGAACCCAGCCTAAGACAGGGAGTATGAGTGAGTGTGTGTGCAAAAGAGTATGTGTGAGTGTACATGAGAGTGTGTGTGTAAGAATATGTATATGTGTGAGAGAAATTATGTGTGTGTGAGAGCAAGCGTGTGTGAGAGAGTGTGTGTGAGAGAATATGTGACAGAGAGTGAGAGCAAGAGAGTGTGTGAGCGTATAAGACAGTGTGTGTGTGAGCGTATGTGAGTGTGTGTGTGTGTCTCGGGGCTGGGGAAGTGGGGAGACAAAAGCAGAGACTGAAGTGTCCCCTAGGAAGAAGAGAGAAGGCCCCAAGGTGAGCAGAGAAAATCTGGGAATGTGGCCCCAATGGGCCTGTGAACCGGAAGGAAGCAGATGAGTTGGGAGGCAGCCACAAATTTTAGTCTTGTTTACCAATAGTGCTAGTAACAGCAGCTAAATTCACTGAACACCTACCATGTGTGCTTAAAATGCACTGTATATGCGTATCACATATTTTTACTTGTTAAGCACTTATATTCAATTGTTTTAAAAAGACATAGTTAATCCTCACAACAACTGTGTGAAGGAAGCACTGCTATTATCTCCATTCACAGATGAGAGGCTGGGAAACTTGGCTCAGAGTCTTAGAGGGAGTAAGTGGAGCAGTTGTTGGGATTTGAACCTGGCTGTCTGGTTCCAGAGTGGGGTCTCCTAACCATTTGGGACGCCTGAATTTAACCATGCTTGTAAAAACCTGTGAGTCAAGTATGTTTATTACCCCGGTTTATAGATGGAAAAGCTGAGGCACAGAGGGTTTAGCAATTTGCTCATCTCAAAAGTGGTGGTGCCAGGACCCAGCGCAGACAGCCGACTCCAGGGCCTATTTGCAACAGCTTTGCTGCAGGCTCTGAAGTAATGAGCTCTTTGAAGAAAGGTGAGTCACTTAACTTGGCTGTGCCTCAGTTTCCTTATTTGCCAAGATGGGCTCTGATAATCCTACCTGGCTGACTCACAAGGAGAGGTGAGAGAATGGAATTGGGATCCAGGCTCCTGACACTTCCATTAGGAAAACACCCTGGCCTGGGAGGAAGCTGGTCTTGGCTGCTTGCTCCCAACTCCCTGGTACCTGAGGCCAGGTCTTTTCTGGAACATGGGTTGGTCTGTGATGAGATCTAGACTCCTTCAAACTCTGAACTCTGGACTGTCCAGCTCCATTCTGATAGACAATGGAGTGGCCTGTTGGTGACCATTAGGCACTGGATCTCTGGAGACAGGCAAACTGACCATTTGAGGCTCAAAGAAGAAAAGTGTGTTCTGGAGGCTAAGTGTGGCTCTGGCTTCCGTGATGATCCCTGTGGCCAGATAATTGCAGAAAGACCCATTGAACTGGGAAGACACAAACACAAGTGAACTCAAGTTTGTTTGAGGTCCAGACGCTCTGGGCCAAGCCAGAGTCTGTTGTTTCCCCCGAGCTCTCCACTGAAGAAGCATTCTCAGAAGAGCACATTCACTCACTCACTCAATCCATTCATCCAACAGATCTTTGTAGAGAAACTACTGTGTGCTAGGCACTGTTCTAGGCAGCGAACATAATAGGTAAAGGCCTAGTTCCATGGAGCTGCTGTTCTGGCGGGGGCAGGTGGGGCTGTGACCATAAAGCATGCAAACACACACAAATACAATCATATTTGCAAGCATTTTTATGTGTGTATATATACATGTGAATGTGTGTATACACACACACACATATATAAAGTGTTATCTTAGCTAATAGTACCCAAAAAAACCAAACCCATTGCACCAAGTCGATTCCGGCTCATAGTGTCCCTAACAGATGCTATAAAAAAATCAGACATGGTATATTGGTATAGACAGTGGGAAACCCTGGTGGCAGAAACCCTGGTGGCATAGTGGTAAAGATCCTATGGCTGCTAACCAAAAGGTCAACAGTTCGAATACGCCAGGCACTTCTTGGAAACTCTATGGGGCAGTTCTACTGTGACCTATAGGGTGGCGATGAGTTGGAATCAACTCAACGGCAATAGGTTTGGTTTGGGCTTGGGAGGGCTACTTTAGATTGGGGGGCATGGAAGTCCTCTTTGAGGTGGTGCTATTGAGCAGGGGCCTGAGTGAATTAAGAGAGTCTTCCATGTGCATGGCTGGAGGAAGAGTATTGCAGATAGAAGGATCAGCATGTGCAAAGGCCCTGTGGTGGGAGTGCGCCTGGCATGTTCCAGAAAGAACAAGAATACCTGCATGACTTTAGTGGAATGGACAAGGGGAGAGTGGTCAGAGTTGACATTATTTAGGGCCTTGTAGGCCGTGACAAAGAAATTTGGATCAAGTTCTGAGAGAGCTGAGGTGTGAGAGTCTTGGACAGAGGACCTTATACGATTTTTACTTAACATTTTGAAAGAATCCCTTTGGCTGCGTGTGTGGAGGGTGAAGAGCTGATGCAGGGAACCAGTAAAGAGGAAACTGCAATAGTTCAATGAGAGTTGATTACTGCTTGGACCACAGTATTCATGGTGGAGGTGACAAAATTCTAGCCGTACTGAAGGTAAAGCCAACAGGATTTGTTGATGGATTGGATGTGGGAGAATAAGAGGAAGAGAAGCATCAAGGATGACTCCAAGATTTGGCTTAAGAACCTGGCTTAAGGAGGGATTTGCCATTTACTACGTGGGCGGTGATGGTTCAGTGGTAGAATTCTTGTTTCCACCTAGGAGACCTGGGTTCGATTCCTGGCCAATACACCTCATGTGCAGCTACCATTCATCTATGCGGGAGGCTTTCGCATCGCAGTGATGCTAAGCAGGTTTCAGCAGAGCTTTCAGACTAAGATGGACTGGGAAGAGGCCACAGCCAATGAGAACACCAGGGGTCACTGTGAGTTGGGCCAACTCCATGGCTTCTACCAACAACTACAGGTGTGACCAGCATGGGTGGAAGACGGGGAGCATCGGAGACCTGCAGAGTGTGGCTCCGAGTGATCCTGACCCTGAGGGGGGTCCCTGGGTATGGAGGGTTCCTGGGTATGGAGGGCCCTGGAACACTAACCTTGGATTTAAAACCAAACCACCACTTCCTTCCAGAAATTCTCTCTCTAAAGCTGGTGGTGCAAAGGTTAAGCCCTTGGCTGCTAACTGAAAGGCTGGTGGCTTGAACTCATCCAGTGGCTTCGAGGGGGAAAGGACCTGGTTATCTGCTCCCTTAAAGATTGTTGTTTTTGTTGGTAGGTGCCCTGGAAACGGTTCTGACTCATAGCAATCCTCTGTACAACAGAATGAAACACTGCCTGGTCCTGTGCCATCTCTACAGTTGTTGCTATGCTTGAGCCCATTGTTTCAGCCACTGTGTCAATCCATCTCATTGAGGGTCTTTTTCACTGACCCTCTATTTTACCAAGCATGATGTGCTGCTCCCGGGACTGGTCCCTTCTGATAATATGTCCAAAGTATGTGTGATGACGTCTCGTCATCTTTGCTTCTAAGGAGCGTTCTGACTGTACTTCTTCCAAGACAGATTTGTTTATCCTTTTGGCAGTTCACGGTACATTCAATATTCTTCACCAACACCATAATTCAAAGGCATCAATTCTTCCTTCGTCTTCCTTATTCATTGTCCGTAAAGATTACAGCCTAGGAAACCCTATGGGGAAGTTCTACTCTGTTGCACGGGGTCACTAGGAGTCCAATCGACTCCATGGCACCCAAAACAAAAAAAAATTTGCCCAGGGCAGCCTTAGCAGTCTCTTTAAAAGACCCAGCCCGGGTTTTATTCTAATGGCCGAGGTTCACTGGTAAGGACTGGCAGCCCCACAGTTAAAGGATGAGTGCTTGAAAATCCCACCAGCACCCAGAGTGCCCCAAGCCCATGGAGGATATTTAGCTTGGGTGCCACCTGTCCAGACGGGTTTGTGGGAAAGTGCTACATCTGTTAAAGGGGGTTTGAATTTTAAAAAGGGATGTCAGTCGCAGGAAGGAAATTACCGAGTCTTCAAATACCATCAACTGGGAAAAAGATCGATGGGGCTTTTATGGACGGGTAGCTTGTCCCAGTAAAATAAAACATCTTGAAACTTGTCTTTACTGGCATCGATGTAGTGCCGCATTGTCTAACAGAGCAGTTTACACCCCAGTGGTGTGTTTCTTAAGGAGAAAAAAGTGCTTTTCATCCATCTATCCAGTTTTTTAAGCAACTGCAATAAAAACATCTATTTGTTTGTCCAATGGAACTTAACACAGTACCTACTAAGCGCAGGGCCCTGGGCTAAAGAGACGAGAGGGGAATCAGGCCCTGTTTGCTGTTGGCTGCTGGCTGGTGGGGAGATGGACATGGACGTAAATTAGGGCACTGTGCACAGGGGTTAGTGCAGTGAGAGGTCCTTTCAGAGGTTCTGAAAAGGAAGGATTGCTGTTACTGGGGCATCAGAAAGGGATTTTGGAAGTGATGGTGTGTCAGTTGGCTTGCTTTTGGCTGCAAGTAGCAGAAACTCCTAAAGAATCTGGCTTATGAAGTAAGGGAATTTGTTATTTCCCATGATAGAGTCCAGCCAGCAGGCGGACTTCAGTGGCTATACAATATCACCAGCCTCTCTGCTTTGCCATCTGCTGTCATGATTTCAGAAGGGTCCCTGGGTGGTGCAAACACTTTGCATTGAACTACCAACCTAAAGGTTGGTGGTTCAAACCCACGCAGCAGTGCTGCAGAAGGAAGACCTGGCCATTTGCTTCCATAAATATTACAGGCAAGAAAACTGTATGGAACAGCGGTTCTGCTCTGTCGTACGTGGGGTTGCCATGAGTTGGAACTGACTTGACAGCAAGGAGCTTGGCCTGGGCTTGGGCTACTGCTGGTGCCAGTTGTTTTGGATCAAAGACTCCTCCTAGCTTTTATGGCAGCCCTTGGTGATCAAGGCAGCAATGATGATTCCCACTTTAGAGATGAGGAAGCTGAGGCTCAGGGAGGGAGAAGAACTTGCCGAGGGTCCCACAGGCAGTGATGGAGGAACAAGAAGGCTTTGAGCCCTGATTTACTTCATGTCATCCAAAACTGAAGGAGTCCTGATGGTGCAATGGCTAAGCACTCTTCTGCTAACCAAAAGACTGGTGGTTTGAATTCACCCAGACCTGGTGATTTGCTCCCTTGAAGATTCCAGCCTAGAAAACCCTGTGGGGCAGTTCTACTCTGTCACATGGGGTCACTGTGAGTCGGAATTGACTTAATGGCACCCAGCAACTGTAATAGCATCGAAAGCTGTGTCCTTGTCATGGAGGTTGGTTGCAAATGGAATAGGCCAATTACAACTCACTATCAAACACAGATCAAGGTGGACCCCCTGGAGCGTGGTGAACACTAGTGAACAAGTGTTGGCTGGGACCACTCAGACACCGAGCACTGCTCTCAACACCTCTATACAGTGGACAAGGAGGGATGGTGGGAAGCAAAGTCCTTGCTCAAGGCTCTGGCTAGCAGGGGTGGTGCCCAGGTTCTTACAGCCTGTCCCAGAGTTCCTGAATGTCACACTGCTTCCGGAGCCTTCTGTGTTGTCCAGAATGTGGGGCGGGGCCTGCATGCAGGACATACAGACTGGCTCACTCTGACAATTAGCCTGCTTGTCCAGGCCCTGGAATGCTCAACAACCACAGCCACGCCACGCTGGCCAACGGTGAGATGAATGGCAGCCACAGCTCCCAGCCCATGGTCTTGGGGTCCTATTGCACTCCACTGCCCCCTACCATGCTGATTTGAGCTTCATCCAGTAGGCAGGCTGCTGCTGGGCCCAGGCTGGTGGCCAACCTGTGTTCTTGCCATGTCTGCTCACCTTGGACTGCGTGTGGTTCCCCACCAGCTGGTCTCCAGCCCCACCTTAGCAATCCCTGCGTGCTGCCTCCATTCCCTGGTTGTGACTTTAATCACTCTGCTGTCTTGAGTACAGAGGCAGGGCAATGGTATGTCAAGAATGAGTATTGGGGGGAAAACAATTTGCTTAGAAAGAAGAAAGGCATAGGCGGCGGCTGTGAGCCCATCTGTGTCCTGAGGGGGCTGCAGTCAGGCCTGGTGTTGAGCCCACTCCTCCGTCTTCCAGTAGGTGCCCCAGGTGAGTGTCAGTCCTGCACAGCCTAACTCTGTGTTGCTGTGATATGGGGCTTTGATGGCACTGTCAGACTGCATAAAAGTAAGGACTAAGTGCCTTAATGTCTCCGGAGATGTAGACCAGCAAGCCCTGGCATGTGGTGGGTGATGTGTGCATATCTACCCATTGTCATCTGCTGGTCCCAGTCAGGGTCACCGATGAATCTGGTCAAGAGGCAGCCCTGAAATCAGGGGCTTTGGGCTTAGAAAGTGAGATTTCTGTAGGAACGCTTTGAGATTTAGCCTGTAATTGGCAACTTTGCTTCCAATAGCTCTTGGGAGACAAGCAACAGAGTGTTGATTATCCTTAAGCCAAGAGCAGAAAGGCTGTGGGGAGAAGTAGTGGGCCTTGCCCCCCACCCCGGCCCCGAGTTGTGTCTTCCTCCAGCCCGCCCCACCAGCTGCTGTCAGGTGGCCAGATGCAGGTGGATGTTCTGAAGCCCCAGGCTCAGGTCCTATCGCTGGTCTCCTTCTTCTTCAATGTTTAAAAATTGCAGCGCGAAGCCTCTATTACAGCATATTCCCTGACACTCTGCAGTGGGTTCATCTTTAGGGAAAAGCAGAGGCTTCTTCAAGGGCTTTTCTCCTCTGAGTATCCTCTTTTATCTCGAGATGAAGAAGAATCATGTGCTCTTGCTCAAAGCTGGAAAGTGCTTCCCTTGTTCATTCTTACATCTCTCCTTTTCCTTCCTCCCTGTCTTTCTGGCTCACTGTTCATCTTTCTCTTTCAAGGGTGGTGGATGCTTAATTACCTGCAGGCTGTAAAGCAGGTTGTAAGCCTGATGGGATTATTACGACAGTCTGTCCGTGATAATAAACCATGGGAGAAAGACCTGACGATCTGCTTCTGTAAAGATTACAGCCTTGAAAACCCTGTGGGGCAATTCTGCTCTATCCTATAGGGTGGCTGGGAGTCAGAATGGACTTGACGGCAATGGGTAATGGGTATGATAATAAAGGCATGTCCTCCTGACCCCCAATTCTGGGTCCCTCTAGGATGGCCAACTCTAGCCACTCCGAGCAGTTACAAAGGAAGATGAGGAACCCAGCTGGTTGGATGGAGGCCTTTTGTGGACAGGCAGAGAACACGCTATAGCATTACTAGGGGCCTGGGAGCCTACATCTGTCTGTGCCTCAGTTCTATATTTGACTAATTCATTCAGTAACCATCGATCAAGGAACATCTGGGCACCAGACTCCATGCTAGGCACAGGGGATACAAGGACAAGGTCTCGGTACACGTGGAGCCCACATTTAGGCAACAGGGACAGGAAACATACAACTAAACAAATTTCAAATGACAAATTTCAGATCATACTAAACGGTGTAAAATAAAGTGTGTTGATGTCATAGTGAATGGCTGGCACTTGGAGTGGTCGGGGACAGCCCTCTATAAGGAGATGATGTTTGAGGTGACACCTGAATGAAGAGAAGGGATCCACCAAGCAACAATTAGAGGAAGAGGGGTCCAGGCATAGGGTACAGCAAGTGTAAAGGTCCTGCGGCAGGGACTAGCTTGGCTCACTGGAGAAATAGAAGGGTGTCCAGTGCCTTAGGGGCAAAGTGAGTCGGTTGAGGGAGTGGTAAGAAACGGGACTGGAAAGACAGACGGCTCAGAGCAGGCCAGACCTTGTGAGTTTGGATTTTATTTCACGGATGTGAAACCTGAGATTTATAACAGAGACTAGATAACTTGGCCAAGATCAAATAGCCTGTAAGTGGCTATGGCAGAGAGTCCTAGTGATCCTTCAATAGCTTATGTGTTCCCCTCTTCCTTAGTAATACCCATTGGCGTTGAGTCAATTCCAACTCACAGCAAGCCTATAGGACAGACTGGAACTGTCCTATAGGGTTTCCAAGGCTGTAATCTTTACAGAAGCAGACTGCCACATCTTTCTCCTGTGGAGTGGCTGGTGGATTCAAACCATCAACCTTTAGGTTAGCAGCTGAGTGCTTAACCACTGTGCCACCAGGGTTCCTTTCCTTAATAATAGACCTGCTGATTGTCACATGTGCGATGACCATTGGAGTAAAGGCTACATTTCCCAGTCTCCCTTGCTGCTAGGCATGGCCATGAGACCCAGTTTGGCCACGGGAAGTAAAGGGAAGTGAATTTTACAATTTTATGGGTGTGACTTTAACTAGATGGGACGTTGCCCTTTTTGCTTCTTGTGCTTTCCTGATGTCTGGAATATCAATGTGATGGTTGGAGTTCCAGCAGCCATCTTGGATCAGGAGCAAGATCCCATCTGGAGCCTGAGTTCCAGCGGATTGCTGAGCCATCACACTTGCTTGGATTTCCTAGGCTTATATGGGAGCGAAACAAACATCTACCTTGTGTGAGGACCTGTTCTTTGGAGAGAATTTTTTGTCACTCACAGCTGAAGCTAATCCAATTGACACAGTAGCAGAAGCAGGACTTGAACCCAGGCAGCGTGATTCTTTCCAGACTCTGGTGACCTTTTTGAGCCCTTGCATTTTATGGGCAGACACTATGTTGAGAGCTTTACTGGTATTTTCTGCCTTTATCTTCCCAATAATCCTATACAACAAGAGCCATCATTATCCTTGTTTTACAGATGAGGAAACTGAGGCACGGAGGTGGGGGTGTGCGGAAAGTCCACCTGCAGAGGCCACACTCTTTAAAAGCTCAAGGCTGGAACCCTCCTGTCTAGTGCCCGGCAGCCTATTCTTGGAACGTTTCTCACTCTGTGACCTTAGGTGAATTTCCTGACATGCCAAAAGCTGGCTTCTGAAAAGGCAACATTAAAATGGCTTCATCCAGGTATTTGCTCTCTTCCAGGCCCCATGCGTCCCTTCTATGGCCCCCACTCTCAGCTCCAGCAGACAGCCCACTGCCCCTGCTAAACGCACCAAAACGCATCTGATTTCCCAAGATCCTGCGAGGTGGGGCTGGGAATTGGTGGGGGTGGGGGTGGGGGGGTGGTGGTGGTGGTTCGGGTCTCTACTCCGTGACAATAGCAGAATCTGCAGCTTTATGACCCTGTATTGATTGTGCTCAACCCGGGGTCACATGGTGAGATCCACCTGGACAGGGAGAAGGAGGCGCATCCAGCAGTAAGTCCCAATGGAAAGATTTCTTCTCTCTCACCCAAAACCCACCCACTGCCGCCGAGTCGATTCTGACTCTCTCACACGAGACCACAAAACCAGAGATTACAACAAAGACGGCCTTCCCTGGTGCTGGGCAGTAGCTGACCGTGACCCAGACCAGCCGGGCCATGGGGGCCGACCCACCCCCAAGCTGAGAGGTGGACCCGACCCTGCCAGGCTGGAGCACCTCCCCCTCTGGGCTGGAGGACCTCTAGAAGGCCTGTCCCTGACCTGCTCACCAAAATGAGTGCCAGGTGACATCAGGAACGAATCACGAGTCAATCTGTGAGCAATAAAGATGGAAGCACAGTTTCCGGGGATCAGGAATGAACACTTCACGCCAGGTGAGCTTTGCGTTTTGTGCTCTTTGCTGAGCTAAATGCTACCACTTGGATGTACAGGAAGCTAGTGTGGTATCTACACAGCACGCAAACCCTTCTGAGCACACAGAGCTCAGCAGCGGTCCCAAGACCCAGTTTGCAGGGAGAGCTGGTCCTCCTTGAAGTTCTTGAGGGTTTTATGGCTGTGGGATCACATTCCTCCTCCTCCTGCATTTATGGGTCATAAATTCTACGTCAGGCACTTCCAAAGCCCTGAGGGCTGTGCTGATAAACCCTCCTGCTTTTGGTTTATTAAGCTGCACTGGTCCCAGAGGAGCCCTTGCCGGTTAGGGCAGTGAGGGCACGTGGGTGCTAGGTTCCCTTGTCCAGGGGGTATCCTCAGGAACAGGGAGGGGCTCCTCCAGGGTAGGGAGGGCCACGGAGCCGTGAGTCTCTCTCAGTAGCAGCCCAAGGCAGGTTCCCAGGACCAGGAAAGCACTTCCTTGTAAAGGTCGCATGTGTTCCTGCAACCCCTCCCCCTTCCTAGTGGGGCTGATGGACGCTGGGTCTTTGCTGGGGGAGAGAGGGCCTCTCCTTTGCATCAAGATCATTGGCTGATGTTAGGCAGGGACACATGGTCGAGCTAATGCTGTTGTTTGGAAGTTCAAGAGCAGACAGAGGACGGTGTGGATGGTGAGTAGACTCAGGGTAGACCCACTCTGTGCCCAGCCTACTGGCCTCCCTTCCTCCCTCCTTTGGTGCCATCCTCAATAGAGCTGGGATGTGTGAAACATGGCGTTTCCCTCAATCTCTTGCAGCTTGGGTCCTGGGTGCGGATTTGACTCTACATCTGGACCCCCTTGTCTGGATCTGGGAGGAAACAGTGTGGCTGAGGCTCCTCCCGCTGCTGGGTGCACTTGGACTTGTGTGGAGGTGTCTCTGGAGCAAGGGTGGGCACAGCAGGGCTGCGAGCGCTGGTTTAGACGACCTAGGCAGAAGGTGACCAGGGGGGCAAGCCTAACCCCTCCTGACCAGGGAGCCTAAACCAGAGAACCTTCAGTGATGAGAGGACTCCCATCGGAACTCCCAACGCTTACAGTTACTTTCTGTTCATTTGCTTTTGGGGGTGGTGGTGTTGGACCCCTTATTAGAATTTCAGCTCCCCGTGGGAAGGATTTCGTTCACTGTTGAGTCTCCAGTTCAGGACAGTTCCTGGCTCGATATATATTTGTTGAAATATTAGATGAATGAATGAATGAGGGCAGGTACTGGCCTTTTAAACCTGGGTCCTAGCAGAGTGCCTGGGGCATAGTGGAACTCAAATATGTGCAACACGAATGAACGAATGAATGAGTGAATGAATGAAGTCTCTCCACCTGCCCCTATACCTTCCACCCATCTCATTCCGCAGCCTGTATCCTGGCCTTTCCGTGGGTCTGGGAGCCCTGCTAGCTCACCTCGAGGTTCTTGGTTTATTCGCCTCCCTCCTTCCTGGGTGACAGACGAATGTCTGAGCCTCAGTCGCAGTGGCATTCACACTCAGGGCAGCCAGGCTGCTGCTGCCACTCCTCAGGCACCTCCAGCAAGGCCTTCTTGGAAACTGTCTCCACCTGTGAGCGCTGCTCCTGTGAGCCGCTGGGTGCAGAGCCTCTGCTGATGGGCCCGCCGCCCACTGTCCTGGAAACACGTTCTTGCAGACAGACGGCTCCCAGGAGTCTGGGATGCTCCCCCTTGCACCAGTGCTAAAAACAGTGTTATATTTCCCAACTCAGCTGCACCTGTGGAGGCGAGAATGCTAGACAGCTTAATTTTAGCAGGTAACAGACTGCACACATGAGGTTATATTTAGCATTTTGCTCAAAGGGTGGAGTTTCTATGCACGTGCAGAGAGGTACCGCCCCCCCCGCCCCCTCCCCCGGTCCTCATGGCTCAGTGTCTGCCTCAGGTCCTGGATGAGGCAGGTGCATCAAGGGGAGGCCCCGGCTTTCCCTGGGAGTTGTAGCGGTGGGGGGTGGAGTCCTTGTTGGGTGCAGGTCACCCTCATGGCTCATTGCCTTCCTCTAGGTTTGCAAAAGGCTTGATCATCCCCTGATAGACATGCCGCCCTACAGGGCCGACCTTGCAGGCCAGTGTGACAAAGGTGCCCTGTCATGTTGGTGTTGGGTGTGGGTCATCTCTCTACATTCTCAGTGTCCTGTGGGGGACATGGCAGGGTCACTGGGCTGTGACAAGACTGCCAGGTGTCTCACCCTTTCTCTCCCACTTCTCATAGTGGTGTGCATAGTGGTGTGGAACCTGGCTGCCGAGAATAAAGACCACATTTCCCAGGCTCCCTTGTAATCAGGTGTGCGTATGTGACCAAAAAGTGGCCCACGGGTGTGAAATGTTGTCTCTTTGTCTCTTTTCATCAGCTGGAAAAGAACAAGGGCAGAATGTCTGGGAGAAATTTGAAGACAACCACTTCAAAAATCAGAGTGACAAGACAGAAGGAGGCGGAGCCTCAGTTTCTCATCTGTCAAATGGGAGAGTAATTGTACCTATATTCGCTGATTTCTATAAATTAGAATTCTTTCATTTGCCAAGTGACAGAAAATCCAGCTCCAACTGTTCAAGGTAAAATGGGAGGCATCGACTCGGTTAACTGGAAAAGAAATGTTCAAGGAAAAGGCTGACTCAGACTCAACTGCCCGCCTTACCTGTGCCGTTGTTTTCGCAGGAAACATTTTAAAGTCACATACAATTCTAGCTTAATGGGACCACAGAGTCTCATTGTAACCCAGGTGTCGGCTGGTAGGATGTGCTGAAACCGCCAGTTGGCATCTGGGGAAGTCCCCAGCCATCCTCAAGACTCCTGCAGTTCACAGAGCTGCCATCTCTCCTGCCCGTCCCGCTCTCTTTCCCGCCTCTGCTGGGCTCTCATTCTCCACTCTTCATCTCGTGGCTGTTCCTCACACTTCCGCGGGACTCCACCTGTCACAGCTTGGCATGCGGCACCTTCTCATCCATTCCTCATCTCCCAAATGCCACGTCCAAGGGCAGCTGTGATGGGCATGTTTTGCTGGTGACTGCAGTAACATGACAGGGTATTCTATCTATGCCCTGGTCCCTGGGCTACTTCTGCCAAGTTTAGCATCAGGGTGTGTTGCTTTGCAACCCCGCCTTCCCTTCTACCTGCTCCTCCCAGCCTTGTCTCAGGTCCCCTCCTTCTTGTTCCTGCTCATGTATCTTGTTTAGCTTCTTAGCCCTTGCTTTGTGGTCTTAGTTTTGCTGAATGTCTTCTCTGAATAATTTCCCTGAACTATGAAAGTTCCTCTCCTAAGGAGAACTCTGATTCCAGCTGGTAAAAAACTGTGTTTTCTTAACCATCTACACTCATAATAATGATAGCAACCACTTCCTGACTGTCTGCTCTATGGCAGCACTGGGGCTGCGCCTTTCATTCTTTATCTCACTACTGTGCGTGACAGCCCCTTGGGGGGGTACTTTCCCATTTTACAGATGAGGAAGCCGGGGGTCAGCCCAGTGAAGGGACCTGAGTGTGAGTGGGAGAGTTGGGATTTCCCTCGGTGCTGGACCCCAAGCTCCTAACCCCTGGTTACTGTTTTTTTCTGTTTTAATCACTCATGGGCCATGTATCCACTCTTCCCATATCTGCATACTACCAGGGCGATCGTTTAGTTGCTATTTTTCCTTCATTAAATCTATTTTTGTTTTCACTCAGAAACTTTTATTTGAAGGGAAAACTATATCACCAGAGTAAATGGCAAACCATCATCTCTCGCTGCAAAAGGATGGTAACCATAGAAATAAAACAATACAACTAAACAGAAGCACTGCGTTCTGTGCTTCGCCTGAGGCCTGTTCTGTCTTCATTCAAAAGAATGATTAGCAAGGCTTAGAGAGACGCTAAGGTATATTTGCACCAAGTCAAGGCATTTCCTTTGAGGTAATTGGAAGGAGAACTAGCACAGGAGACCGTGTTACCTAATAGCATGTCCGTTTGCCATTTGGGAGGCCCTGAACCAGGAGGGGGAGTCCCTGGATGATGCAAACAGGTTAATGCACTTAGTTGCTTACTGAAAGACTGGAGGTTTCGCCTACCCAGAGGCTTCTGAGAAGAAAGGCCGGGTGATCTACTTCTGAAAAATCAGCTATTGGAAACCCTGTGGAACACAATTCTACTTTGACACACATGGGGTCACCATGAGTCGATGGCAATTCTTTTTTTTTGGAACTAGGAGGAGGGGGCTGGCAGGGCTATGGAAAATATCCTTCCAGGCAGAGGGAACAGCACTGTCCAGGCTCTGAGTGGAGAGGGAACCCTTGGCCCAAATGAGAAGCAGAAAAAAGCCATTGTAGAGGGAGAGCAGAATGGGAATGAAAGAGAAACGAGATTGGGAGAGAAGTGTCAAAGAAGGCTGAAGAAGTGGACAGGGAGCCAGATCTCACAGAGGCTGGAGGCCACGGTCGAGCATTCTGTTGGTGGCAGTGAGAAGCGATAGAGGGCTGGACAGCCAGGGTGTGCGGGGCTCAGATGAGAGCAGATAATTCCAGGTGGCTCAGGGAGAGGAGAAGGATGGGAGACATTCAGCCAAGTGGGGCAGCTTCCCACCCATGTGCCCCCACCCTTAGTTTGGCACCTGCCCCCTCCCTCCCAGCGCCCCTTTCCCAACAGGCACCACCCTCTGCATTCCTCAGGGGCTGAGTCTTCTATTTGCTGCACCCACAGCAGGGACTCCTAGGTCAGCTCAGGAATGGGGGTGCAGTGACAGGCAGCAAAGGTCCCTCCTATGCCTGGAATGTGCCCTGGATTGGGTTTCCAAGCCCCAGCCAGCGACCTGCTGCCCTGATTGAATTGATCTGCTCCCTGTCCATCAACACCTTCCCTGGAATGTGAAGGCTCTGAGGATATTAACCATTTATTTATTTCAAGACACGGGGTCACGGCAGAAAAGTCAATAGGTAGGTGAGGGTTAGAAAATGATTTCCCTTTATTATTCTGGCTTTCTGAAGAAAAATTTCAAATAGCTTCATATAGATTTAGCCAATCTGGAATTGAGGCAGGAGTTCAGCTCTCTAATCTACTTGCCCACCTATGTGGGTGCACCTGAGCAAGGGGAGGTATAGTCATTTAATTTAACTCTGGTCAGTGAATATAGATGGGGCATCTTTAGCACACTGCTATGGATTAAATTGTGCTGCCCCCCAATACGTGTTGGAATCCTAACCCCTATACCTGTGGCTGTGATCCTGTTTGGGCTGAGGGTTCTCTTTGTTATATTAATGAGGATATTATCAGTGTAGGGTCTATCTTAAACCTAATCACTTCTGAGTCGTAAAAAGAGCAGATTAGATCCAGGAGCCATATGTATAAACATATGTATACACACACACACATACACACACACAAACTTGGGGAGGATAGATGCCATGTGACGATCATCAAGGGATCAAGGAACCCAGGAATACTGGGCTTCAGAAGCTGAAAGAGACAAATATCTTCTCCCAGAGCCAAGACAGGACAGACTTCAGGTGCCCTGAATTCAGACTTCTAGCCTCCTAAACCGTGAGAAAATAAATTTCTGACCTTCAAAGCACCCACCTTGTGGTATTTCTGTTACAGCAACGTGAGGAGACTAAGACACACCAAGAACTATTCTAGCAGCAGGGTCACAGAGAGGAAAGAGGTGTGGCTCCTGACCTTCAACGAACTCAGGATCTAGTGACGGGTGGGAGAGGGCTGCATAGCAATGTCTTCAATCTAAGGACAAAGAGCTGTGCTAAAAGCACAGTAAGTGGGAGGATCCGAGAAGAGAACTGAGGGATGTGAGCCAGAAAGAAGATTTGATGTTTTAAAAATTTTTATAAGTCACTCTTTTTTTCTTGGCTTCGTTGGCCATACAGGAAGCCTTAACAAAATTTAAAAAGTAAAAATTTCTACAGGCTCTTCTCTGATCATAATTGAATGATATCAAAATGAATACTAAAAGAATAGCCATGCTGGCAAAGTCTGTGTCTTGATTGTGGCAGTGCTTACCGGGTACACACATTTGTCAAAACTCAATGAGCTGGACACTTAAAATGGGTGAAGTTTATTGGGAGAAATATTCTCCCCAAATAACTCCCAGGTCAAAGCAGAAATCAAAACAAGTATAATGGTTTCTATAAACCAATAAGAGGGAGAACCAAAAAAAACCAAACCAAACCCACTGCCATCGAATCGATTCCGACTCAAAGCAACCCTATAGGACAGGGTAGAACTGCCCAATAGAGTTTCCAAGGAGTGCCTGGCGGATTCGAACTGCCGACCTCTTGGTTAGCAGCTGTAGCACTTAACCACTACACCACCAGGGTTTCCAAGAGGGAGAAGAGTTCACAGCAAAACCTGGAGGACTGCTAAAGGTGTACTTTGAAGAAAATTTATGGTCTTAAATGCCAGTGTCATTCTAGAGGAAAGAGCAACAATAAAGGTACTTAGTTCTTAAGAAATAGAAAAAACAAAAACGAAATAAACCAAGATAAACTGGGAAAAGGGCATTGTCTTAGGCCGGGTTCTCTAGAAGAGCAAAACCAGTGAAGTGTGTGTGTATGTATATAAATATAAAGAGAGATTTATTTCAAGGAAGTGGCTTATGCATTTGTAGAGGGTGGCAAGTCCCAAATACATGGGTCAGGTGTCAGGCTGGAGGCTTCTCCTGAGTTACATGGTTGCAGGGGCTAATGAACGCAAAATCGGCAGGTCCGACAGCAGGCTGCTGGCTCACGTTCCAAGAACCAGAGATCAGAGTATGATGAGTTGGATGCAGGATCCAGAGTGAGAGTGAGCCATGCAGGAACATCCATTTGTGTACTGGAAGCAGGCCGCACCCCCAAGAAAACTCCCCTTTCAGCTGATTGGCTGCTCACATCAGATCACGAAATGGAGGATGATTGCATGGTATCTGCCAAACCACTGAGAATCATGGCCTAGCCAAGTTGACATATAACTTTAACCATCACAGTCCACCCCTTGTCAACTTGGCATCTGTATGCATCTGCTTAAACCACACATAATCTTTAAATAAATATATAAAGTCGTACTTGTGCCTAACATGATACAACTAACATGCATACAACTGAAAAGGCATTAGTCCTGTTTACATCTTATTTTATAATAAATAATGGAATAAGGGAGGGAAGAAAACAAAGATGTTTGCTATATATACACACATATATGTACATATGTGTGTATATAAAAAAAGTATTTTTACTGCTATGTGTACTTATATATATACACACACACATAATAAAACAAGGAAGAAATACTCATAACAATGAGTCCTCATTTCTAGAACTGATCACCTGGTCATAACTGGCATTTAGAACTACCTTCTTCTACCACCCACCTCATATTCTGTTTGCCCTCAGCAAGTACCTCAGGTGGTTGTAGTTCTTTGCCTGGTGGGGTGACCCAAACCTTCATTCCTGAAGGGTCTAGCTATTAGTAGTCATGTTGGAGTTGGGTTGCTGTAGTTTTCCATTGACTTTAATCACAGGTCATGGTAGTACTAAGGAATGTCCTAAGGGATTTCCTGTATTACAGACATACTCTTCTTTACCTACATTATGTATTATTAATCTGACTTCTCCTTAGTAATTGGGATCAATCACATCAGCCAACAAGGTAACTCCCTTTGTTGCCTGTTGATCCAGAGGCATGAGGAGCCCAAAGTGGCTGAGTGACATTCTTAATTTCGAGTTCAATGGAATTAGTGTTGTGTCTCCCTGTGGGAGCATTCTTCCCTTTGGAACTAAGACCTCTAGACTCACAGAGCATAGGGTCACAGGGATAGGAAGCAAAAATTTTGCAAGTAGGTCACTAGGGGTAATAGTGTGTGAGGCCACTGTCATTTCTACCTCTCGAATCCTGGACCCATGAATCCAGGCTATGGGAGAAACAGCACCATATATTGGATACTGGTTTAGAGCATATATAGCCTCCTGGAGAACATTGCCCCAACCTTGAAAGTATTGCCACCCAGCTGGAGATGTAATTGTGTCTTTAGAAGGCCATTATGTTGTTCTATCAAGCCAGCTGCTTCAGAACGATGGGGAACATGGTAAGACCAGTGAATTCCATGAGCATGGGCTGATTGCCACACTTTATTTGCTGTGAAGTGAGTCTCTTGATTCAAGGCAATTCTTAGTGGGATACCGTGACAGTGGATGAGGCATTCTGTAAGTCCACAGGTGGTAATTTTTGCATTGTGTGCCAGGAAGGCAAAATTGTATCCAAAGTAAGTGACTCTCCCAGTGAGAACAAAATGCCGCCCTTTCCATGACGGAGGGGGTCCAACATAATCAATCTGCCACCAGGTTGCTGCATGATCTCCCTGAGGAATAGTGTTATATTGGGGACTCAGTGTTGGTCTCTGCTGCTGGCAGATTGAGCACTCAACAGTGGCTGCAGCCAAGTCAGCATCGGTGAGTGGAAGTCCATGTTGCTGAGCCCATGCATAACCTCCATCCCTGCTACTGTGGCCACTTTGTTCATGAGCTCATTGGGCAATGACAGGAGTGGCTGGGGAAAGAGGATGACTAGTTTCCACAGAATGCATCATCGTATCCACTTGATTGTTAAAATTCTCCTCTGCAGAGGTCATCATTTGGTAAGCATTCACATGAAAAGCAAATATGTTCACTTTTTTGGCCCATTCAGAGATGACTATCCATATGCCTCTTCTTCACACTTCCTTGAACCAATTTTCCAATCATGTTCTTTCCAAGTCCCTGATGATCCAGCAAAACCATTGACCACAGCCCACGAGTCATTATAAAATCGCACATCTGGCCATCTCTCCTTTCAAGCAAAATGAACAACCAGGTGCACTTCTTGAGGTTTTGCCCACTGGAAGGATTTTCCTTCACCACTGTCCTTCAAGGAGCTCCTAGGAAGGGGCTGCAGTGCTGCCTCTGTTCACATCCAAGTGGTGCCTGCATATTGCACAAAACCATCTGTAAACCAGGCATGGTTTTTCTCTTCCTCAGTCAACTGATTGTAAAGAACTTCCCATGAGTTCACAGGTATGGGCTGGGAGAAGGAAGGTAATGTGACAGGAGTAGGGAACATGGGCATTTGGGCCACTTCCTCGTGTAACTCATGTGTGCCTTCAGGTCCTTCTGGAGCCCGATCTCGTATATTCCACTTCCATTTAATGATGGAATGCTGCTGTGCACGTCCAACTTTATGATTCTATGGGTCAGACAGCACCCAGTTCTTGATGGGTAGCTCAGGCTGCATGGTGACTTGGTGGTCCACTGTTAAGTTTTCACTCTCTACTAAGGCCCAGTAACAAGCCAAAAGCTGTTTCTCAAAGGAGAGTAGTTATCTGCAGAGTTTTGTTACAAAATACTAAGGGTCTGCTCTGTGATTCACCAGTAGGTGTCTGCCAAAGACTCCAAACTCATCTGCCAGTTTGTCGTACTGTGGTGGCTTGCATGTTGTTGTGATGCTGGAAGCTATGCTACTGGTATTTCGAATATCAGCAAGGTCACCCATGGTGAACAGGTTTCAGCCGAGCTTCCAGACTAAGACAGACTAGGAAGAAGGACCTGGCAGTCTACTTTTGAAAAAATTTGCCAGTGAATACCTTATGAATAGCAGTGGAAAATTATCTAGTATAGTGCTGGAAGATGAGCCCCTGAGGTTGGAAGGCACTCAAAATATGACTAGGGAAGAACTGCCTCCTCAAGTAGAGTTGACCTTAATGATGCTGATGGAGTAAAGCTTTCAGGACCTTCATTTTCTGATGTGGCAATACTCGAGAAGAATCAGCTGTGAAATCCATTAATAATAGGAATGGAGAATGTACAAAGTATGAGTCTAGGAAAATTGGAAGTCACAAAAATGAGATGGAACACATAAAGATGGATATCCTAGGAACTAGTGAGCTAAAATGGACTGGTATTGGCCATTTTGAATCAGACAATCACATGGTCTACTGTGCCAGGAATGACAAATTGAAGAGGAACGGTGTGGCATTCATCTTCAAAATGAAACACTTCAAGATCTATCCTGAAGTACAACATGGTGAGTGATAGGATAATATCCATATGCCTATAAGGAACACAAGTTAATACGACTATTATTCAAATTTACACACCAACCACTAATGCCAAAGATGAAGAAATTGAAGATTTTTACTAACTTCTGCAGTCTGAAATTGATCAAACACGCAACCAAGATGCATTGATAATTACTGGTGATTGGAATGTGAAAGTTGGAAACAAAGAAGGATAGGTAATTGGAAAATATGGCCTTGGTGATAGAAACAACACTGGAATTTGTTTGATAGAATTTTGTAAGACCAACAACTTCTTCATTGCAAATACCTGTTTTCAACAACATAAGTGGCCACTATACATATGGACCTTGCCAAATGGAACACACAGGAATCAAATTGACTACATCTGTGAAGAGAGATGATGGAGGAGCTCAATATCATCAGTCAGAAGAAGGCCAGGGGCTGACTGTGGAACAGACCATCAATTGCTCCAATGCAAGTTCAAGTTGAAGCTGAAGAAAATTAATGCAAGTTCACGAGAGCCAAAATACAACCTTGAGTATATCCAACCTGAATTTAGAGACCATCTCAAGAGTAGATTCGACACATTGAATGCTGATTACTGAAGACCAGATGAGTTGTGGAATGATATAAAGGACATTATTCATGAAACAAAGAAAAAAAAATTTAGATCGTTAAAAAGACAGAAAAGAAAGAAAAATCAAGATGGATGTCAAAAGAGACTCTGAAACTTGCTTTTGAACATACAGTAGCTAAAGTAAACGGAAGAAGTGATGAAGTAAAAGAGTTGAACAGAAGATTTCAAAGGGCGGCTCAAGAAAACAGAGTATTATAAAGAAAAGTGCAAAGACCTGGAGTTAGAAAAGAGAAGAAAAACTCTCAGCATTACTGAAGCTGAAAGAACTGAAGAAAAAATTCAAGCCTCAAGTTGCCATATTGAAGAATTCTACAGGGAAAATACCAAACGACACAGAAAGCATCAAAAGAAGATGGAAGGAATACACAGAGTCACTGTACTGAAAAGAGTTGGTAGACATTCAACCATTTCAGGAGGTAGCATATGAACAAGAACTGAAGGAAGAATTCCAAGCTTCACTGAAGACATTAGCAAAAAACAAGGCCCCAGGAATTGACAGAATACCAATTGAGATGTTTCAACAAATGGATGCAGTGCTGGAAGTGCTCACTCTTCTATGCCAAAAAATTTGGAAGACAGTTACCTAGCCAACCGACTGGAAGAGATCCATATTTACACCCATTCCAAAGAAAAGTGATCCAACAGAATGCTAAAACTATCAAACAGTAAAATTAATATCACACCCAAGCAAAATTTTGCTGAAGATCATTCAAAAGTGGTTGTGGCAGTATATCAGGGACCTGCCAGAAATTCAATCCGGATTCAGAAGAGGACAAAAAATGGGGGATATTATTGCTGATGTCAGATGGATCCCGGCTGAAAGCAGAGAATACCAGAAAGATGTTTTTCTGTGTTTTATTGACTATACAAAGGCATTTAACTCTGTGGATTACAACAAATTATGGATAACATTGTGAGGAATGGGAATTCTGGAACACTTAATTGTGCTCGTGAGGAACCTGTACATAGACCAAGAGGCAGTCCTTTGAACAGAACGAGAGAATACTGCATGGTTTAAAGTCAGGAAAGATGTGCATCAGGGTTGTGTCCTTTCACCAAATTTATTCAATCTGTATGCTGAGCAAATAATCCGAGAAGCGGGCTTTATGAAGAAGAACTGGACATCAGGATTGGAGAAGACTCATTAACAACCTGTAGTATGCAGATGACACAACCTTGCTTGCTGGAAGTAAAGAGGACTTGAAGTACTTACTGATGAAGATCAAAGACTACAGCCTTCAGTATGAATTGTACCTCAACATAAAGAAAACACAAATCCTCATAACCGGATCAATAAGCAACATCATGATAAATGGAGAAATGATTAAAGTTGCCAAGAATTTCATTTTACTTGTATCCTCAATCAATGCCAATGGAAGCAGCAGTCAAGAAATCAAACAACATATTGCATTGGGCAAATCTGCTGCAAAAGACCTCTTTAAAGTGTTAAAAATTGAAGATGTCACTTTGAGCACTAAGGTGTGTCTGACCCAAGCCATGGTATTTTCAACTGACTCATATGCTTGCAAAAGCTGGACAATAAATATGGAAGGCCAAAGTAGATTTGATGCCTTTGAATTATGGCATTGGCGAAGAATATTGGATATACCTTGGACTGCCAGAGGAAAGAACAAATCTGCCTTGGAAGAAGTACAGACAGAACGCTCCTTAGAAGCAAGAATGGCGAAAGTTCCTTTCATGTACTTTGGGCATCTTATCATAAGGGACCAGTCTTTAGAGAAGGACATTATGTTTGATAAAAAGTAGAGGGTCAGTGAAAAAGTGGAAGACCTTGCACAAGATGGATTGTCACAGTGGCTGCAACAATGGGCTCAAGTATAACAACGATTGTGAGGATGGAGCAGGACGGGACAGTGTTTTTTTTCTGTTGTACACTGTGTCACTTGGAACCAACTCGACAGCAGCTAACAAGAACAAAGACTCCAAAGAGCATCTCTGTCTATCACTGACACTTCAAGAACATTGAATAAGCCAGATTGTATAGTCCAAGTAGCAGAGCAGCTTGCATGACAGCCTGAATCTGTTGCACAGCCTTCTCTTGTTCTGGGCCCACTCAAAACTAGCATTTTTTTGAGTCACTTGATAAATAGGCCAGAGTAACACACTGAAATGAGGGATATGTTGCCTCCAAAATTCAGCTAGGTCCACCAGAAATTGTGCCTCCTTTTCAGTTGTAGAGGGGGCCAGATGTAACAACTTATCCTTCACTTTAGAAAGACTATCTTGACATGTCCTGTACCACTGGACCCCTAGAAACTTCACTGATGTGGAACATACCTGAATTTTTGTCAGATTAATCTTCCACCTTCTAGCATGGAAATGTTAAAGTGCTTGGCTGATAACCAAAATGTTGCTGTTTGAACTCGTCAGTTGCTCTGTGGGAGAAAGATGTGGCAGTCTGCCTCCCTAAAGATTTATATCCTTGGAAGCCCTATGGGGCAGTTCTATTTTGTCTACAAGGTCTCTATTAGTCAGTGGGTGGCAGTGGGTTGGGCATGAAAATGTCTTACCAGTGAGTCTAGAGTCATTGATACTTCTTCTGTACTAGCTTCAATAAGCATAATATCATCAATGTAATGGACCAGTGTGACATTTTGTGAAAGGGAATGGTGATCATCATCCCTGTGGACTGAATTATGACATAGTGCTGGAGAGTTGATATACCTCTGAGGTAGGGTAGCGTAGGTGTATTGCTGGCCTTGCCAGCTGAAGGCAACTCGCTCCTGGTGATCTTTTGAAACCAGAATTGAGAAAAAGGCATTGGCCAGATCAGGAGGTGTATTAATTTGCTCAAGCAATGAAACAACATCTGGAACAGCAGCTGCAGTTGGAGTCACCACCAGGTTCAGTTTACAATAATCCACTGTCATTCTCCAAGATCCATCTGTTTTTTGCACAGGCCAAATAGACGAGATGAACGGGGATATGCTGGGAATCACACCCCTGCCTTCTTCAAGTTCTTGATGGTGGCACTAATCTCTGCATTCCCTCCAGGAATGTTTTATTGATTTTGGCTCACTATTTTCCTAGGTAAGGGCAGTTCTAAAATGGCTTCCACTTGGCTTTTCCTGCTATAATAGCTGTTATTCCACATGTCAGTGATCCAGTGTGGGTTCTGCCAGTTGCTGAGTATTTCTATTCCAATTCTGCATTCTGGAACTGGGGAAATCACTACAGGGTGGGCTTGGGGACCAACTGTGAGATGGACTGGAGCTAAGACTCCATTAATAACCCAACCTCCATTTGCCCCTAATCTGACTGATGGGCCACACTGCCATTTTGGGTCTCTTAAAATTAGTGTCATTTCAGAGCCAGTGCCCAGTAATCCCCAAGGGAATATTTTCACTCCTAGGGACACCATGACTAAGTAGCCAATGCCATAAGTCCACAGGAGTAACACTATTCCTATTACTACTTTGACTGTGTTGTCCATTATGGTAATCATGCTCACCTTATCTTTGTCGATTAAGTGCTGCCACTTGGCTTCTACCACTAGGGGGTCCAATCAGCCCCATTGTAGTTAGGTGTCTTAGTTCAGTTAGGGCAGTTCCCATTCTCAAATTTCGCTTATATATAATAGCATTCACAGTGGCCTTCAAGGATGCTGGGGCTCCTTTCACAAATTTTTTTCATAAAAGATATGTTCTCTGGGCATTCCTTGGGTGGGTCTGGGGGCCAGCCTGAAAAATCCACTCTAACATGCCAATTTCTCCAAGCCTTTAGTTATCTTCTTTTACAGTATACCAAGGAAGGCCTGGTATTTCACCTTGATTTAGTGTAGGCCACTGTATAATTCATGCTTCAGCAACCCATCCAAATAAACTCTTAGATCCTTTCCTAACCTCTTGAGCTGAAATATTGAATGAAGAATCTGTGCCTAGTGGGCCCATATCAATAAACTCAGACTGCTCTAACTTTATGTTCTTTGGACCATCATCCCATACCCTTAATAGCTATTCCCACACATATTCCCCAGGTTTCTGTCTGTACATATTAGAAAAGGAGTTGAGTCGGAGTGTAGTGTACCTTCTCCTGGGTCACACTTTGTACTTCACCTCTTGGGGCTTACTGGGACTTAAGGCTAGTTATACATCTAGGAGCAAAAATGAATGGTTAGGGTGGTTCCTGGGGGCATTCATCAATGTCTTATAAGTCTTCTGCCTTAGGTGATGCCCCTGGCAACGCCTCGAGCACTGCCCCAGGAGATACCTTAGACAAAGCCTCTTCAGGCTCAGCTGGGTTAATCTCATCAGGTGGGGGGGTGGAGGGGCTAGTGGTTTTACTGGGGAGGGTGACTTAGCAGACAAAGATGGAGTGACCTCTCGAAACAGGAGTAAGAGGGACTGTTCTGTTGGAAGGAGTGATTTAATGGAATTTACAGGCTCAATGTCCCCAGCTTCCTGATTAGCTGCCCATGTGTTCACATCTCAAGTTTCAGGATCCCATTTCTTCCCAATCAATGCCCTCACTTTAACTTAAGACACAATTTGAGGTTGGGAATTCAATTTCATTTTAAGTCAGCCACTCTTACTGATAATACTCTGGGTTTGGTTTTCAGCCATATCAGCTCTGTTACTACAAGAAATAAGGCTTTCTTTCAGGGCACAAGTGGCAACTTTCAGGTCTTATATGCAGCTGTGCTGCGACTCTAGAACTTGGAGCCCTTCCCTTTCTTTCGTCACTTTGTCTAGTGAAAGTACGACCAACAGCTACCTTATACTTCTCATTCTGACAAAATTATATAAAAGTTATCATATATGTAATTACCCAGGGCCCGTTTCTCACAAACATTTGATCCAGTGATGGTGATATTTTGCATATTTCTATTGCCACCTCACATCATGGACTAGCAGTGCCTTTTTTTTTTTTTTTTTTTACTACTGGAGGCAGAGTCATCAGTGCCTTTAAGACTAGGCAGACTTGGGAACCAATTCAGAAAATTAATCCTTATGATTTTGTTCCTCTAGAATCAGTCTTGGTACCCAATGTCTTAAGCTGGGTTCTCTAGAGGAGCAAAACCAATGAAATATATACATATATTTGGTGGTGTAGTGGTTAAGAGCTATGGTTGCTAACCAAAGGGTCAGCAGTTCAAATACACTAGGCACCCCTTGGAAACCATATGAGGCAGTTCTACTCTGTCCTGTAGGGTTGCTATGAGTCAGAATTGACGGCAATTAGGTTTGGTTTCGGTTTTTAATATATATATGAAAAGAGAGATTTATTTCAAGGAAATGGCTTATGAAGTTGTGGAGGCTAACAAGTCCCAAATCCATGGGTCAAGCATCAGGCTGAAGGCTTCCCCTGAGTCATGTGGGTTGCAGGGGCTGACGAACCCAAAATCTCCAGGTCAGATGGCAAACTGCTGGCTCAGGGTGCTGGGGGAGCTGGTGAATCCTGAAATCTGCAGGTCAGGCGGTAGGCTGCTAGCTCATATGCTAAGAAGCAGAGGTCAGAGAATGAAGAGTGAGATGCAGGATAGAGAGGAAAAGAGCTTTGCCAGAACATCCATATATATTGGATGCAGGCCACACCTCCAAGGAAACTCCCCTTTCAAATGATTGGCTGCTCACGTCAGATCACAGAATGCAGGATGATTACATAGTATCTGCCAAACCATTGAGAATCATGGCTTAGCCAAGCTGACACATAACCTTAACCACCACAGGCATTAATAAAGATAAGAGCCAAAATCAAATATGCACATGGTTGAGGTGGTTTTTGGTTTAAGGTATAAAAGATGAGTTTTTTGGGAGGAGCTAGCCTATTAGATGGGGCAGTCATGGTTCAGTGGTAGATTTCTCACCTTGCATGTGGGAAACCCTGGTTCAAATTCTGGCTAATGGACATGAAGTGGAGGCTTACCAATACATACATTGCTATGACACTTGTCATGGATTGAATTACGTCCCCCTCTCACCAAAATGTGTGTATCAATTTGGTTGGGCCATGATTCCCAGTATTGTGTGGTTGTCCTCCACTTTGTGATTGTAAATCTTATGTTAAGAGGATTAGGGTGTGCATTGTAACACCACCCTTACTCAGGTCACCTTCCTGATCCAATGTAAAAGGAGTTTCCCTGGGATGTGGCCTGCACCACCTTTTATCTCTCAAGAGATAAAAGGAAAGGGAAATAAGCAGAGAGTTGGAGGCTTCATACGACCAAGAAAGAAGCACTGGGAGGATGGCATGTCCTTTGGACTTGGGGTCCCTGTGTGAAGAAGCTCCTAGTCTGGGGAAAGAGCTGAATTTGGACTTTTAGCCTACTGGACTGTGAGGACAAAAATTTCTCTTTGTTAAAGCCATCCACTTGTGGTATCTCTGTTATAGCAGCATTAGATAAGCAAGATAATACTAAACAGTTTTTAGCAGAACTTCCAGAGTAAGATAGACTAGGAAGAAAGGCCAGGTGGTCTACTTCTGAAAAGGAGCCAATGAAAACCCTATAGATCAAAATGGTCTGGTTCACAACTGATTATTGGGCTGATACAGAACCACAGAACCGGGCATAGTTTCCTTCTGTTATACATGAGGTTACTGTGAGTTGGGGGCGGGGAGCGACTCCTTGGCAGCTGACAAAAACATTAGAATGCCTCTTAGGAAATGTATTTTCCATTTTAGAGATGGGAGGTTTTTGTGCACGCAAGTGATGGACGTGCAGGGAGCTGAGTTTAGAGGAGTCCTGATCCAATGTAGTGCAGAAAGTAGCCTGAGGCAGGAGAAACCAGAAGCAAGAAGATTAGTCAGGATCTGCATGGCCCTTCCCTCCTCCTGGCTCTAAGTGTTTCTTTTCTTTTTTTAAACTGCTACAGAGGGGATGTTTTGGCCTGCCTCTGGGTTATGCAGACCAGAAATGAAGTTTTGAAGGGGTGGATTTATTTTCTACAGTCTCATCATAAGCAAAGAAATCTGAGATCTGCCCAGGTTTGCAGTGAACTTGTATGTGATTAGGGGAGATGGGTGGAGTGGTGAAGATGGCCTGTCTGGATTCTGCTGATGGGAAAGAGGTTTCCAAGTGAGGAAGAGAGGGAATTCCTACCCAAGGCCACTGGGAACTCTGGAACCAGAGAGGCCCAGCAGAGTCCTTGGAGAATCATCAAGGTCCAAATGCTGGCAATGGGACACGACAAGGCAGAAAGACAGGAAGTGAGCCAACAGTGGGCCTTGGAAAGCAGGGGCTGGAGCGAAACCCCTTTGGGAATGGGCCAAGGATGGCTCCTGGGTGGTTGGTTCAAACACCCATCAGGCTTAGTGGATCACCTTTAAAAAAAAGTCTTTGTTTTCCTCAATCAAAATCCCATTGGGAGTAAAAAATATTGGAGTATAACATACCTGAGAAATGTGTCCAAATCACCAGCGTACATCTTGACGAATCATCAAGTGCACACACTTGTACAACCAGCCCCCAGATCAAGAAACCACACCACCAGCACCTGAATATATATGCACAGTCTCGTCATCATCAGAAAGATTAGACCTAAAAAAACCTCAGTGTCTTCCAGCTGTTTCATTCTAGTACTTATCCTAAGGGAAGCTTTTTACGTACTAGACTCCTTGAAACCGGGCATACCTATGTTTTTAGGTTTTAAATTTACCTTGACCCCAGTCTGCTGGGCAACTGTTGAAACAAGATCTGAGGTCGCCAAGAAAGACATGACGCACACACAGGCATTGGCTGGAACAACACTTTACTCACATAGAGAAGGGGCAGAGCAAGGTCAACTTCAATGGTGATTGTCAGTCCCCCATGGCCATCGGTTAACTCCCTGCAGCAGCTGACACAGGGATGATGGTCTGCATGCACCCCTCTTGTGGTGCAGAAGAAAGACCTCATCCCGTCCGTGCTGGGAACAGATAAAGCAGTGGGGTTGGCCAGGTGCCATGTGACATACACACATTAGCAGGGCAAGGAAACTTTACTGTGTACCCAGAACAGGGAGGGAGTTTTCCTGATAAGGAAGAAGAAACTGGGACAGAGGGAGGCTTAGTTCCCAGCCTCCATTATCAGGGAATGTTCCGAGCCCAAGGCTTCCGAGTAGGCGGTCTAGGTGGCAGTCAGAAGGCTACACAATGGACTGATTTCCTGCTTTCCCAATGGCAGCAAATAGTCCAAGTCACAGAATGTGATGCCAGAAATCTGAAGAAAAAAAAAGTCTTACCGTTTTTTTTTTTTTTTAACTGCCAGAAGAAAAGCCCCCCTGGGAGTTGGCAAGTTGGGGCAGGCACTCTTGTGTCATGAAGCAGTAGGCTCATGGGAAACTGCTGACAGGCAGGGCAGAAGGACTCAGGATGCAGGGAGGCAATTGTGGCCTGGCAGCTGCCTCTTGAAAGCGCTGAACAGGGCTGGGATCTGTGGGGTGAGGATCAATGAGGGCTCAAGGGGCAGGCCTGAGGTGTCAGACAAACTTCACAGCATCAGGAATAAATAAGCTCTACCAGAAGAACTAGTTTTACCAGAAGAACTACATGGTGCCCGGCTGCAACAGATGACTGCCTGACAGAGAACACAATAGAGAACCCCTGAGGGAGCAGGAGAGCAGTGGGATGCAGACCCCAAATTCTCGTAAAAAAACCAGCCTTAATAGTCTGACTGAGACTAGAATGACACCAAGGTCATGGTCCCCAGACCTTCTGTTAGCCCAAGACAGGAACCATTCCTAAAGCTAGCTCTTCAGACAGGGATTGGACTAGACTATGGGATAGACAGTGATACTGGTGAAGAATGAGCTTCTTGGATCTAGCAGACATATGAGACTATGTTGGCATCTCCTGTCTGGAGGGGAGATGAGAGGGCAGAGAGGATCAGAAGCTGGAGGAATGGACTTGAAAAGAAATAGAGGAGGGAGGGAGTGTGCTGTCTCATTAGGGGGAGAGCAATTAGGAGTATATAGCAAGGTGTTTATAAATTTTTGTATGACAGTCTGACTTGATTTGTAAAACTTTCACTTAAAGCACACACACAAAAAAAAGAATAAATAAGCTTAACTTCCCACCATCCTGCTTCCTTCTTTTTCCCATCCTTTCCTCTCTCTCTCTGTGTATTTTGCCTCAGTAAGAAAAATGTATTATGGTTTCTGAGGACAACAACTTCCTCATCCTCCCCTGGGAACAGCCAGGCAAGGAATTAATTTAGAACTTCTGCAATGTCGAGGCCTCTGTCATTAAATGACTCCCACTTCTCATGGAAGCCCCGGTAACTTAGTTTAATGACCTGTTTGATCCTTATATTCTTGAAAAATGCCTCATGTGTCTTTCCGCGTGGACAATCTTAATTACACTGGCAGCGTTGGGTCTCCTTGTCATTGCTACACACTCCAGGCTTTATCCCCACTGTGTCCCATCCTTGTCTCTACTTGGAGCTTCCAGTCTTTCTACAACCCTTTTGTACCCCTGGTTCTGTCTCACCGCGTTGTTCATTGACATTATTGACTTTTCTGCTCCTGCTACAAACCCAGCTAGAGTGGCCATGCTTTCTTAAAAAAAAACAAAACAAAGAACAACTGAAATATGATGATGATGATGCCCTTACCAAAGGCCATTGCTTGAAGCTTTGTGGTTGTTGGGTTGGGAGAGGAGGGCAGGAAACAATAGGGGACATTTACCTGGCTGTGCAGGTTGGATGTTGCTGTTGTTGTTGGCTGCTATCGAGTTGGCCCTGACTCATGGTGACACCATGTAAAACAGAATGAAACACTACCCAGTCCTGTGCCATCTCCATGATTTATTGTGGATCAGACCATTGTGATTCATGGTTTTCAGAAATAGGCCACCAGGCCCTCCTTCCTGCCTGTTGAATACACGACTACCTAATTCACTGAAACAAATATGTAAGAAAGGGAGTTCCAGCTTCTTAATCTGGGCCCTCAATTAAGTGTGGTGGTGATGAAAATTACATGTGTCCCCTCCCGGTATGAAAATTCAAATGAAGAAAGGAATTTAAATTCTCTTCACATAGAGCTGAGACAAATTCTACATGAAAATTCCACGTGATGGGTCATGTTGCATTTCAGACCTCTGTGCAAACAGACTGTTCCACGCAAATGTCCATTTCGTTTCCCCGAGTCTTTGGCCCCCACCTGTCCAAGTCTGTGGGCAAGTTCGTCAGCAACAGCGTTAGGACCAGGGAGGGCAGAGCTCAAGGAGACCTCGGGGGCCAAGCTTGGAGAAGCCCCATCTTCAGTCAGGCCTGGGGCTGAGTGCTGGAGGAGAAGATGAGATCTGCCTTGGAAGGGGGCAGATGTTTCTAGATCATTGCAGGAAGGTGGTAAGTGGTTGGCCACGGGCACAGAGATCTAGGAATGTCAGCCAAGGTGGGGCTGTGCATTCGTCATCTGTGGCTGTGCTCAGATGTTCCCCAGAGCTTACTATTTGAAACAACATACAAGCTTTCTCTCACACAGGCTCTGAGGCTCAGGATCCTTGGAGCAGCCTAGCTGGGTGTTCCCAGCTCAGGGTCTCTCGTGGGGTTGCAGTCAAGCTGGTGCCAGGGGCTGCAGTCTCTGAAGTCAGGCAAGAGCTGCCGGATCCACTTCCAAGCTCACTTTTGTGGGTGTTGGCAGGACGCTTTAGGTCCTCACTATTTAAGCCTCTCCACCACATGGTTTCTGAGAGAAAAAGAGAAAGAGAAGAAGGAGAGAAAGAATGAGAGAGAAAATGAGAGAGAATAAAAGAGATTGAGAGAGAAAATGAAAGCGAGCAAGAGAATGAGAGAGGAGAGAGAGAGCTGGAAGCTGCAACCGTTTATAACCTAATCCTGGAAGTGACATACCATCACTTCTGCCACATGCCATTGGCCACACAGACCAAACATGGTGAAGTGTGGATGGGGACAAGGGAGGCTGCCTTCTTTTATTCTAAGAGTATTTATTGAGCTCCTGCCATGAACTACCACCACCACTCGTCTGTCTGTCTGTCATACTGTGGTGGCTTGCATGTTGCTCTGATGCCGAAAGCTATGCCACTGGTATTTCAAATGCCAGCAGTGTCACCCATGGTGGACAGATTTCAGTGGAACTTCCAAACTAAGACTGACTGGGAAGAAAGGCCTGGAGATCTACCTCCAAAACTTAGCCAATGAAAACCCTATGGATTTCAATAGAATATTGATCAATATAGTGCTGGAAGGTGAGCCCCCCAGATTGGAAGACACTCAAAAGATACAGTGGCCACAATGGACTAGATCACACCAAAGATCATGAATATGACCCAGCATCCAGCCAGGTTTCTTTCTACTGTATATGGGGTCCCCATGAATTGGTGCCGACTAACAACCACCACTAAGCCACGAGCCAAGCGTTGCTCTGGTCTCTGGCAATTCAACAGGGAACAAAATCTGTTTTCGAGGACTCTGTGCCAGGGAGCTTACACTCTAGTGGAGGAGGCAGACAAGGGACAAATGGATCTAGGACATATGTCGCTAATTCTAAGATGTGCCTTTTTTTCCATATCTATAACATCTCTGAGCTTGGGCTGTCTTATAAGGTGCTGCCATCTTACAGTATATTTGACAGTGTTTTTTCTTCTCTTCAGGGCAGGACACAAATGTCTCATTAAAAAGATGAACTGAAGACAGTTTAATGACGAGACTGTTAAAAGACACGGGACTGGGTAACGAGGTATTGCCGCTCCCAGGAACTAGCCCCAGCTGCCTGAGGCCTGAAGGGGCAAGAGGAGAGGAACCTGACTGAACTTTAGCCATGGGAGAGACCCCTTCCCTAGATCTGTGGGTGTTGGGAATTGCAGGGGCTGCAACACTGCCGCCCAGCAGCAAGGAGGCCAAGCGATGCATCTCCCAACTCTCTCAAAGCCTGCCCTCCAGCCTCCTGCCTGTGCTCCCAAGGGTGAATCCAAGGGGAAGCTGAGGCTGGGGGCCTGGGCAATGCAGACCATTGGGGCCAGCCCCGTGAGACACAGAACAGGACAGAGAAGACCCGTGAGAGGGAATGGAGGGGCCATGAGAAAGTACCCAGCACATGGGATAAGGAGAGAGCAGGTGAGGGAGGGGAGGTTCCCGGAAGGCGTCAGGACAGGCCATGATGCGAAGTCAGGCGTGAGAAAAGTCTGGGGTCAGTGGTTCAGGCTGAGGGAGCTGAGTGGGCTGCTGCAGGGAGGGAGTGTCAGAAAGGAGGTCAGTGCTCCTGGGCCGAGCAGCAGTCAGGAGTGAGGCGGGGACAGAGTCTGGAAGTTGGGAAGACGCCAGACCCTTTGATGGGCTTGTTGCCGTGGGAAGGTGTTTGGGTTTGACTCACGTGCCATGGGAGCTGGTGGGGGGGTGAGCAGAGGAGGGACAGGGTCCAGGTGAGGTTTTCACAGGCTCCCTGGGCTGCTGTGTACATGGACTGTAGGGGTGAGATGGAAACAGGGAGGGCAGAGAGAGGCACGCCACCATCCAGGTGAGATGCTGGCACCAGGTTCAGCGGGTAGTGGGACAGGTGGTGGTGTGGTCCAATGAGGAGCTAGGCAGGTAGGAGCATTGTCTGGGGCGGGGGCAGGCCAGGCAGGGGTGTGGCCCGGGGGGAGCAGGCTAGGTGGGGTTAGGTCCAATGAGGAGCGGGGCAGTGGGGGAGTGGCCCAGGGGGGAGGTGGGCAGATGAGGTTGTGGGCCTGGGGAGAGCCTACCTGGTGAGGGTATGATCTAGGGGGAGCGGAGCAGATGGGGGCATGGTGTGGAGGGAGTGGGGCAGGTCGGGGCGTGATCATACTCAGGATATATTGTGAACGTAGAGCCTGCAGGATTCTCTAATGAACTGAAAATGATGTGAGAGCTAGAGGAGAGTCAGGAACAAATCCAAGGTCATTATTCATAGTTTCTATGGAGACACCCTCACACCATTAGAATTTATTAACTCTGATGAACTTACAATTAGGAGCGTATTGGCTGAGGTCATAAGCTCCCAGGCATTCTTTAGAATGCTCTAATGGCAGAAAAAGAAGCTCAGAGCATGACCCATACCCGTCTGATGTTCACCCCTGGACCCGTGAAATGTGTGCTTTAATGTCCATCATGTATCATTACAGTCGTCCCATGGCTATTTATAGAGAGTGATCAAACCCTTTGTTACAAATCCAGACTGTCAATGTCACTGCAGACATTGGATGTCAATACAGAAAGGTGGACCACGTGGGGCCTCAGAAGGAACCAGCCCGGTAGACTCATTTTTGACTTCTAACCTCTAGAACTGTAAGAATATAACTTTGTGTTGTTTTGAGTCACAAAGCTTGTGGTCATTTGTTACAGCAGCTGCAGGTATCTAATACATCAACCCTCTCCACCTGTGCCCTCTGATGCTGACCCTGACAGGCCTACTCACTGAGCATTTGGCCCTCTGGCTTCTGGTTATGCTCAGCCAAGGGACAGAGCCAGCAGGAGATAAGAAGGGAAAATGTGGTCAGGTATTTATTCCCCCATGAGGGATCGCCCAGGCTGGCTTGGACCCTCAGTAGAAGGTCTCAGCCATCACCAGACCTCCCAGTGGGGCCCCGGTGCCTCCAGGTTCTGCTGTCTCTCCCCACATGCTCTCAGGCTTAGCAATAACGACACCATCGCTGTATTTCACTTTCCCTTGTGGTTTTCCAACACCAGGCCCATACCTCTGTAAACAGCTCCTGTATTAAACTCTTCTCAAACTTCCTAATAAGACGATATCCTGTTTCCTGCTGGGACCTCAAATGATAGGTGTGCTAAGGGTGGGATCATTGACATAGAGGGACATGTGTCCAGAACCTAAAAACAAAACAAAGCGAACCAGTTGCTGCGGAGTTGACCCGGGCTCAGGGCTACCCCATGTCTGCAGAGTAGAACCGCACTCCACAGTTTGTTTTTTTTTTAATTTATTTTATTTTAGTTGTCTTTGAGACTAGACACAGCAGAACGTATACCAATTCAACCGTTTTTAGGTGTGCAATTCAGTGACATTGATTATGTTCTTCGAGTTGCGTCTTCTCACCCTCCTTTTCTGACTTGTCCCTCCCCCAGTAGCATAAACTCACTGCTCCTTAAGGTTCTTATCTGATCTTTCAAGTTGCTGTTGTCAGTTTGATCCCTGTAGACAGTTCTTAAAAGAGCACAATGCTCGAGGCAGACATTCTTTACTAGTTAAGCAAAACTATTGTTGGTTTTAAGAAGATTTCAGCAGGTATTTTCAGTTTAAAATTTAAAGATTATCTCAGGGCAATGGTTTTGGGAGGTCATTCAGCCTCCATGACTCGGGAAAGTCTGGGTTCCTTTCCATAGGGTTTTTAAGGCGGTGACTTTTAGGAAGCAGGTCACCAGCCCTTTCTTCTGAGGCAGTTTTCGGTGGGTCTGAACCATCGACCTTTCGCTTAGTAGTCCAATGCTTAGTGATATGTGCCACCCAGGGGCTGAAACGCACCATGGCCCAGGGACTAAGGATGGTGCTGTCGTGATAATCCATGAACTGTTAACATGAATCCGTGTTGTGTCGGTTGCACATCTTAAAATGATCAGAGAGGCCAAAGGCTGATGGGCCTCCTTGTTCTGGAAGCTGAGGGTGGAAGTCAGAAGTGAGTTAGAGGTGTGGTGGCAGGAATAGCCAGGCCCCTGCAGGTGGAGAGTCAGGGTGTTGGTGGCCCCTGCTTTTGTCCGGGAGCAGGGCACCCTCTCTGCACAGTCCCCAGGGTGCCTGTGGCTGATGAGCTGGGCAAAGAGAGCAGAAGGTCCCCAACTGGCCAGGCGCCACTTCACTCTGATGAGGAGGCAGGACTTTGCTCCCTGCCTTTGCCAAACTGCCGCAGTGGATTCCTTTTTTTAGCCCTGGAAGATTGATGATTTCATTATGCGTGGCGCTCAGCAGCAAATCTCAGGGCCTGGGCTAAAGCGAGCACTTTGCCTGACGCTGCGTCTTCCGTTCACTCTTATTCATCATGTTTAATCACTCTTTACCAAGGACTTTGCTGCTGTGGGGAGAAGCTGCTCATTACCAATGTGGGACGTTCTTTACCCTTTAGAGGCTGGGGGTGGGCAGGGCATAGGGACCCTTGGTGGCTCCTAAACAGGGATGAGGCTGGGGTGGGCAGGGTGAGAGACCAAGGAGAGATGGGGGAAGTGAAGCATCAATAAAGGAAAGAAATCAATCAGTAAGGGGAAATTTAAGGAAAAACCCTTTCGGGGCCTTTGAAGCCTGGAAGCCTGGCCCTGCATGGAAATACCTCTATAGAAGAGGTGGGAGGGGCCTGGCAGAGGAGATCCCCTGCCAAAAAGAAAAGAAAAGAAACGAAACAGCAACAAGGTCCTTTGCCAAGCGAGTGTCGAAGAATTTAATTTAACATGAAATGTGTGCTTGTTTGTGTACAATTAATTTTCCTCCCAAATGAAGGGTTTTGTCTGTCAGTTGAGCGTTTCAATAGCAACAGTCTCCCCTGCTGTAATTAAGGTAGCATGTGCTGATTTATTTTGCTAAGCAGGCTGTTTTGTGTTAACATGTTGGGAAGTAAACATTGCTTGGATTGATTCCTGGGTCTAGAAGGAAAGAAAAAAAACAAAACAACAAAGGACGGAGGAAAACACTTTGAAATAGAGACTTGGCGCCTGCAGGGATGACATCATTTGGAAAACGTGACCAAGACTGTTCACCATGAGTGAAGGGGCCACGGGTTCCTGGTGCCGGGTGGGAAGAGGAGGAATGTCCAGAAACTCTGGAAGCGGGAGTCACAAATATAAATGCCTGCAAGGCCAGATGGGAGGTGCAGGCCAGGCAAGCAAAGCAGGCTGTACAGTAAAACCTCGAAAGCAGGAAACTGTGTAAGGCGGAAACCTGTCAGAGAAAAAAAAATCGCCCACTGCCCTTGAGTTGATTCCAACTCATAGCGACCCTATAGGACAGAGTAGAACTGCCCCATAGAGTTTTCAAGGAGCGCCTGGGGGATTTGAACTGCTGACCTCTTGGTTAGCAACCGTAGCACTTAACCACTATGCCACCAGGGTTTCCACCTGTCAGAGAAGGAACATGCAAATATTTTCCACCAAAACGGGCGATAGAAAAGTGGTAAGACTGCACCCTGTGAAAGGTGGAAAACTTGCGAGACCCAGAAAAACAAGGCAGTCCCATTGAGTTCTGGCTCACAAAAAAATTCTCATTTTTCTCAATCTCGTCTGGATCTCTTAATTTAGCTTTGGTGAGTTTTTTTCCATTTTGCTTTTAATAAAGAGACAGTGTATTACTTTCTATTGCTGTGAAACAGATTACTGCAGGTGTAACGGCATAAAGCAACCCCCATTTGTTCTCTCACGGTTCTGTGTGTTGGAAGTCTGGCATGGTGTACCTGGATTCTCTGCTTAGACTCTTCCTGGGTAAAATCAAGGTATTTCTGGGGCTTGGGTCTCATCTGGGACTCGGGATCCTCTCCCAGCTCACTGGTGTTGGTAGAATTTACTCCCTTCTCACGTTTTCCATGTGGCTTTCTCCACCTTCAAGTCAGCGACCGTTGCTTGAGTCCTCCCCATGCCTCAAATCCCTCTGCTTTCCTCTTCTGCTTTTAAGGGCTCCTGTTACACTGGAAACCCTGGTGGCGTAGTGGTTAAGTGCTATGGCTACTAACCAAGAGGTCGGCAGTTCAAATCCGCCAGATGCTCCTTGGAAACTCTATGGGGCAGTTCTACTCTGTCCTATAGGGTTGCTATGAGTTGGAATCAACTTGACGGCAGTGGGTTTGGTAGTGGGTGATTACACTGGGCCCACCCAGATAAGCAAGTTTAATATCCTGTTAATATCAGCTGATTAGTAAACTTAATTACATCTGCGATGTTCCTTTTGTCATGGAGTGTATCATAACAATGGGATAACAATGAATGGTGGAAATTATGGGGGCCAAAAATTTGTCTACCACAGATGGTAAAGACTTTTTTTTTTTTTTGACTGAAACCCCCGCCCAGCAGTCCAAGTCGTTGCTGTTAGGTGGTGTTGAGTTGGCTCTGACTGATAGAGACCCTGTGTATAACAGAATAAAACGTCACCCAGTCCTGTGCAACCCTTATAATTGTTACTGTGTTTGAGCCCATTGTTGCAGCTCCTGTGTCAATCCGTCTCATTAACAGTCTCCCTCTTTTTTGCTGACTGTCGACTTTACCAGCCATCCAAGAGAGATGATAAATATCAGTGACTCCAGTCCTCGTTGTTAGGGACAATAGAGTGTTGGGGACTGTGGTAGGTTGGAAATCACTGCCCAGCCCAATGAGGACAGTGTCATGTTAAGATTTTCTCAGTGGAAGGTAGGTCCAGTCTCCTAGGTCTTCGATTTTTTTCAGGAGAAGCTGAAAACCTAGGTTTTTACATATGAACTATTCCGGGATATATTCCAAGGAGTGGGATTGCTGGAACGTATGGTAGTTCTATTTCTAGCTTTTTAAGGAAGTGCCAAATGGATTTCCAAATTGGTTGTATCATTTTACACCCCCACCAGCAGTATCTAAGTGTTCCAACCTCTCCACAGCCTCTCCAACATTTATTACTTTGTGTTTTTGGATTAATGCCAGCCTTGTTGGTGTGAGATGGAATCTCATTGTAGTTTTGATTTACATTTCTCTAATGGCTGATGATCGTGAGCATTTCCTCATGTATCTGTTAGCTACCTGAATGTCTTCTTTAGTGAAGTGCCTGTTCATATCCTTTGCCCATTTTTTAATTGGGTTATTTGTCTTTTTGTTGAGTTTTTGCCGTAACATGTAGATTTTAGAGATCAGGCACTGATCAGAAATCATATGAACTATTCTGATTAAAAAAAAATTATTGTGGTAAAACACATACATCATTTGCCATTTTAACTGTTTTTTAAGTGTAGAGTTCAGCGACATTAATTACATTCACCATGGTGTGCAACCATTACCACTATGCCTTCCCAAGGTTTTTCATCACCCCAAACAGAAACTCAGTACCCCTTTAAACAATAATTCCCCAATCCTCCGACCCCAGGTAGTAAACTTTTGTTTCTAAGCATTTGCCCATTCTAGGTATTCTATATAAGTGGAGATATTCCATACAAGTGGGTTTGTACAATATTTGTCCTTTTGTGCCTGACTTTAATTAATATAATGTTTTCAAGGTTCATCCATCCATGTTGTAGCATGCATCAGTATTTCATTTTTCTCATTATTGAATAATATTCCATTGTTTCTAAGGATCAGTATGAGTCAGAATCAACTCAAGGGCAATGGGTTTGGTTTGTACATAAAGAAAAGCCAAACCAAAAAACCAAACTCGTTGCTGTCAAGTTGATTCCGACTCACAGCCACCCTAAAGGACAGAGTAGAACTGCCCCATAGGGTTTCCAAGGGTGTAATCTTTACAGAAGCAGACTGCAACACCTTTTTCCTGCAGTGTGGTTGGTCAGTTCGAACCTCTGACCTTGCATTTAGCAACCGAGTGCTTTATCCGTTCATCTGTGGATAAACACTTGAGTTACTTCCATTTTTTGGCTATATACTGCAATGAAAATTGGGTTACAAGTATTTGAGGTCTGATTTTAATTGTTGAAAACCATTTAAAATTTCAAAGACTGTATAGACCAGGATATTGAGGCTGGTCACAACACATTTTCTGCCCGGAAGGGGCCTGTGGTCCATCATTTTGAGTCTGGTGTAGACCATTAATCTGCACAGAAATGTTAGGAATATCTACTTTTAATTTCAGCGGGTGATAAATTTCGTCTGCCTGGGACTCTATTTTTCAATTCAAAAAATCAATTCCTTCTTTTCCTGCCATGTTTATGTCTTGAGGCCCTGAAGCCTACTTATTTAGCCTCCATTGAACTTGGTTTGTGTGGAAAATGTCCAGAGAGGCCCAGTCTCCATGGCCCAAATCAAAGTGTCTGAAGGTCTTCATCCAGTGTCTTGAGCTCTGGACTCACTAGCATTTAGCTCCAGCTACTTCGACAGAGTCAGTGGCTCACACAAGGCAGAAGTTCATTTCTCAGTCAAGCTGGTGCAGCACTTCTGCTCCATGAAGCTCTCAGGACTCCAGGCTGCCTCTCTTTTTGCTCCACCATCTGTAGGTCATTCACCTCATCCACTTGGTCCGATGTTGCACCCCTGCCAGTGTGAAGAGAGAAAGAAGAGCTAGGCATACCATTTCCCTTCAGAGGCACAGCCTGGCAGGGGCACTCCTCACTCTGATCACATTCCACTGGGCAGCACTTACTCACGGGGTCACAGATAGCTTGCAAGGGAGACTGGAAACCGTAGTCTTTATCCTGGGCTGCCACATGCCAGCTAAACTATGGGTTCTGTTACTAAAAGGAGAACAGACGTACAAAGAATGGAGGCAGCTAGTGTCTGAGACAACCAGAATGCTCCTTAAAAGCAAAGATGGTGAGACTTTGGCTCACTTACTATGGAACCATCATCAGGAAAGACCAATCACTAGAAAAGGACATCATGCTTGGTGAAGTAGAGGGTCAGCAAAAATGAGGGAAACCCTCAGTGAGATGGATTGATTCAACAGCCACAACAATGAACTGAAACATACCAAATAACAAGTGTCTGCAAACAGATACAAAGGTGCCAATTTCAGAGTAAAACAAACAAGAACAACAAAAAAGAAATGCCTCAATTGGAATTCTCAGCTTCCAGTTTTACTCTTAAAGGAAGGGGATTATTTGGTTTTTGGTCTTTTCAACAGGCTTTGAAACATAAAGTGTTTTCTCAAATTAATGTCACAACATTCTGTCCCAAGTATCAGTAACTTCTTGTTATTTCTTCAAAATTTTGGCTGTTTTGTTCTTTGCTGTATCCCCAGTGCCTAGAACTGTGCCTGGCACATAAGAGGCTCCTAACTGTTTGATGAATGAATCAATGAACCTTATGGAGCTACCTCTTCAGGCTTTGGGCTGGATGTTTAGAATCTCTAAAGAAGCTCAAATTCATGGCAAAATGATGACTCGGCCATTGCAGGCCTTGCTCTCCTGTTGCTCCCTGGGCCAATTCTGAAGCCTGTCACTGCTGCTCATGGTAGAGTTGGAATTTCAAGGCAGCAGCGTTGGAGAGGGGCTTGGACCTCTGATAAAAAGGTGCCTCTTACAGCTGGTGCTTCGCTGCTGCTTCCATACAGATGCCCTTTGATGTCTCCACTATCACAAAACCTGATGGCAGCCTTGACAATCACAGCCCCAATTACCCCAGTCACTGACAATGAAGAGCCACAAATTGCTCCCTGAATGTTCCTATCAAGAGACTGAGTTTTTTTGAAACCAGCCCACCTTGTTTGATCAGGAGAAGAAAACAACAAACATATGTGTATATTTTTCCTTTAGTGGAGAAGTTGCAACCATTTTGGAAGTTCTCTAAATGCCCGGGACCCCAAGGACACGGACTCGTGAGCATCCCCTCCATCCTGGAGGGCTAAGGCCCCATCTTTGCTTCTCTGATACCCAGCACAGGGCCTGTACAAGCCCGAGCTCACAGCAAGGAGCTCATCTGCCAGGCGAGGTCAGACAGTGCCAGGCCGCTGTCCCGCAGGACATGCCACAGTCCGCATGTGTCTGGCTATTTCCCGAATGAGATTTAGTATTGCTGCCGAGGAGGCTCTGCACAGCCGTCACAGCTGCGGGAGCCACACCCCGTCCCTTTGTCTTCAGTCATTGGGGTGCTGTGGTGCTAAGGTGGTGTTTGCTGGATTTCTCCACTGTAGAGGATCCTTTTCCCTTTGTAACTGCTGAATAAATATGTGGGGTGATACCCTGAGACCCTGTGGACATCCTGTTCCCCAAACACCTTTCCCCCAATGGCTTTGGTGTCCACCGATGATCCTCGTCTGAGTCGATTATTACATTGGTGGTTGCAAATGCCAATATTCTAACTCTCTTGTGCTTTATGCATCTGTTAGCTGGCATGCTTCTGTAAAGGAGAGCTGCTCCTTCTCCTAGTCACTATTTCTAGTATCACTGTGGACTCATGGATTCATTCCTCACACTATGTAGTCTCACACCCATTTACTATGCTCAAATAGTCCCAAATTTTGCCAGTTAGATCTCCTCGTTCCACCTTCTGTACCCTTTTGACATTTCCCCATTGCCCCTACCATTCCATCTGGTCCAAAACCATTGACTGACTAAAATATTAAGCAATGTCAATATCATGAAGACAAAGGAAGAGCGCATATTGGAGACATTGTAGAAGGTAATTTTTTTTAAAGGACATACACGTTGAAATGTTTCGGGGTGAGATATCATGTTGTCTGTACCATACTTTCAAATGGTTTAGCCAAGAAAAGGACACACACACACACGCACACACACACACGTACTGTAAACAAGTCATGTAGATGCTGAAGTAAGTCAGCCCGGTGTTCCAGCTGGTGACTGAGATAAAGGGTATGTGGTATGTGGATGTTCACTGCACTTCTCTTTGAACTTTCCTGTAGCTGTGACATTTTTCAAAAGAAAAACAATTGGAGGAAATAAGATAAAAATAAAATGAAAGAAATCAGACAGGAACAGGTGTTCTGGTCAGGGACAAACCCTTGACCCTTTGACCGCCCTGTGAAAACATCTCCCATCACTGCTGTCTCTGTGTAACAAGGGGAATGAGACACAAAATTTTGTTTCAACTCCTAAAGCATAAAATCTAGACAGATTTGAAGAGCAATTGTCTCTCTGTCATATATAGGAGAAGGAGAATAAGGAAAAGGAGGAAGATGAAAGGAAGGAAGATGTCATGGATTGAATTACGTCCTCTAAAAATGTGTGTCAGTTTGGCTAGGCCATGATTCTTAATGTTGTGCGGTTGTCCACCATTTTTTCATCTGATGTGATTTTCCTGTGTGTTGTGTATCCTACTTCTATGATGTTAATGAAACAGGATTAGAGGCAGTTATGTTAATGAGGCGGGACTCAGTCTACAAATTCGGTTGTGTCTTAAGCCAATTTCTTTTGAGATATAAAAGAGAGAAGTGAGCAGAGAGACAGGGAGATGTCATACCACCAAGAAAGCAACACTGGGAGCAGAGATTGTCCTTTGGACCCAAGGTTCCTGCACTGAGAAGCTCCAGGTCCAGGGGAAGATTGATGACAAGGACCTTCCTCCAGAGCCGACTAACAGAGAAAACCTTCCCCTGGAGCTGACACCCTGAATTGGGACTTCTAGCCTCCTAAACTGTGAGAGAATAAATTCTGTTTGTTAAAGCCATCCACTTGTATTTCTGTTACAGCAGCACTAGATAACTAAGACAAAAGGATAGAAGGCAGGACGGTAGGACACAATTAATCAGCAAGTCTGAGCCAGGCACTGTGTCAGGCACTTCCTCACATGTTATTCATTAAACTCCAACGACAATCTTTAAAAAGACAAGAAAATTGAGGCTTAGAGAAGTCATAGACCGGTAACCTTAGCCACAAAATAAAAACCAGTAATTTCAGGTAGGAGTCCCTGGTTGGTGCAAATGCTTAAGTGGTGTGGCTACAAACTGAAAGCGTGGTGGTTCAAATTCACCCAGAGGTGCCTCAGAAGAAAGGCTTGGAGGTCTGCTTTTGAAACGTCACAGCCATAAAAACCATATGGAGCCAGTTCTACTCCCACACACATGGAATCATCATGAGTTGGGATTGACAGGACGGAAATTGTTTTTTTTTTTTTTAGACATCAGACAGGAAGAAAGCCTTGGTTACCTACTTCTGAAAAACCAGCCAGTGAAAACCCTGTAGAGCACAACGGTCCAATCCCGCTGCGCGTGGTGTCACCACAAGTCCAAGGCTGATGCCGCAGCAGCTAACGACAATAACCATCTCAGGTAACGGACATTCAGTAAAGAAGTAAGATCAAGCTGGGTCATGGCAAGGAGAGAATGGTCAGAAGCCATCTGGACATAGAACTTTTCAAAACCCTGACCAGGATTCATATGCTTTTACTTTTTTTTTTAATTTATATTTTATGAATTTATTTATTTTAGGTTTTAATAGACTTTCTTTTTTAGAGCACCATTCATCTGTTTTTAAAGATTTTTTCAGCTGGAAGGGTTGTGTCCTTGTGCAAACACATCAGAGATCAGCTGGGCCCCTCACTAAGCTGAACCTTGTCCCAGAGGCAAGTCTTGGGAAGCAGGTAATGTCGCCCTTTGGTTGGTACACAATTCATAGGGAGAGAGGAGAAGGAGTGGCATGCTGGGGTGACCCGGGAGTGGGTGGTAGGTCTGGTCTGGGTGCAGCTCCTGACCCCTGGCCAGTGCCCTCCAGGGACCAAAGCTCCATAGGCACAAACTAAGGGGCTTCTTCCTGAAATTGAAAAAGCTTTTAAGGAAAAATCTTATAAAACATGAAGATTTCCGCCTTAGGCTGTATTACAGTGGTAGTGGCCGGTACGCGAGAATTAAGATGGTTTATTCAGGGTGAATGTTGTTCTTAGGTGCCATCAAGGCAGCTCCGACTCATAGCGACCCTATGCACAACAGAACGAAACACTGCCCGGTCCTGCGCCATCCTCACATTTGTTGTTATGCTTGAGCCCATTGTTGCAGCCACTGTGTCAATTCACCTCGTCGAGGGTCTTCCTCTTTTCTGCTGACCCTGTACTCTGCCAAGCACGATGTCCCTCTCCAGGGACTGATTCCTCCTGACGACATGTCCAAAGTATGTAAGATGCAGTCTTGCCATCCTTGCCTCTAAGGAGCGTTCTGGTTGTACTTCTTCCAAGAAAGACTTGTTCGTTCTTTTGGCAGTCCATGGTATATTCAATATTCTTTGCCAACTCCACACTTCAAAAGCGTCAACTCTTCTTCAGTCTTCCTTATTCATTGTCCAGCTTTCACATGCATATGATGCGATTGAAAATACCATGGCTTGGGTCAGGTGCACCTTAGTCTTCAAGGTGATATCTTTGCATTTCAACACTTTTAAGAGGCCCTTTGCAGCAGATTTACCCAATGCAATATGTCTTTTGATTTCTTGACTGCTGCTTCTATGGGTGTTGATTGTGGGTCCAAGTAAAATGAAATCCTTGACAACTTCAGTCTTTTCTCCGTTTATCATGATGTTGCTCATTGGTCCAGTTGTGAGGATTTTTGTTTTCTTTATGTTGAGGTGCAACCCATACTGAAGCCTGTGGTCTTTGATCTTCATTAGTAAGTGCTTCAAGTCCTTTTCACTTTCAGCAAGCAAGGTTGTGTCATCTGCATAAAACAAGTTGTTAATGAGTGCCCTTCTAATCCTGATACCCCATTTTTCTTCATATAGTACAGCTTCTGGGATTATTTGCTCAGCATACAGATTGAATAGGCGTGGTGAAAGGATACAACCCTGACGTACACCTTTCCTGACTTTTAACCTATCAGTATTCCCTTGTTCTGTCCCATCTTTGGCCTTAGTGATTGGTGAGTAAATTTGAATAATAGTCATATTACCTGGTCTTCTTTACAGGCATATGGATATTATCCTATCACTGACAGCGTTCTACTTCAGGATAGATCTTGAAATGTTCTTTTTGATGATGAATGTAACACCATTCCTCTTCAAGTTGTCATTCTCAGCATAGTAGATTATATGATTATCTGATTCAAAATGGCCAATACCAGTCCATTTCAGCTCACTAATGCCTAGGATATCAATGTTTATGTGTTCCATTTCATTTTTGACAATTTCTAATTTTCCTAGATTCATACTTTATTCATTCCATGTTCTGATTATTAATGGATGTTTGCAACTGTTTCTTCTCATTTTCAGTCGTGCCACATCAGCAAATGAAGGTCTGGAAAGCTTGACTCCATCCGCGTCATTAAGGTCGACCCTAGTTTGAGGAGGCAGCTTTTCCTCAGTCGTCTTTTGAGTGCCTTCCAACCTGGGGGGCTTGTCTTCCAGGACTATATCAGAAAATGTTCCACTGCTATTCACAAGGTTTTCACTGGCTAATGCTTTTCAGAAGTCGACTGCTGGGCCCTTCTTCCTAGTCTGTCTTAGTCTGAAAGCTCAGCTGAAACCTGTCCTCCATGGGTGACCCTGCTGGTACCTGAATACTGGTGGCATAGCTTCCAACATCACAGAAACACGCAAGGCTGCACAGTATGACAAACTGACAAACACTTGGGGTGGGGTGAATATATTCCACCCTTTCCCGACCCCCACTACCCATGATACCTGCAGCTGTGGAGGAAAGGACACGTTTGCTAAGTTAAACAGAGTTCATGGAGACACTTCCTGATTGCACTCCAGAAGAGAGATGAGCAAAAGAGCCAATTATGGCAGCTCCACTAACGACATGCCACATTCAGGCAATTCGCTTCTATTTCCCACATGGACCAAGAAACCAAACAGGGAACTAAATCAGCATCCTAGAAAAGAAAAAAACCTTTGATGAATGAATTAAAATGAAAGATTTTTTGATTATCGAAATCATCTGAAATGACTCTTACTTCAACGGTGAAAAGTTAGCAGCCTCTTCCCAAGCCAAAGATTCTGTCATCGTTCAAGAAAATATTTATTCAGGGCCTGCACCATGCCCGGCTCGCTGCAGGGCCAGCGATAAATGGTGGGGAAGCAGATGAAAGGAGGATGTTAGTCAAAGAATTGCGTGGATGTGACGGGTCTGTCACCTCTGTCTCCATCCCCAGGGTCTGGCCTCTGAAGATTCAGGTGACAAAAGGCTGTGCAGGAGACAGACATTCTTTGCACAAAGGGGACAGAGGAGGTGGAGCAGGTTTGCTGGCAGTTCAAGCTTCACAAAGTAGTGGGTCCCACTGTGGTTCAGATGCTCTTTTTTGAGGTTAGGTGATCCTTAGGGTTTGCGCTCTTCCCTCCCCTCTCAGGATCCAAAGGTCCCACACCATCAACAGTTCTGGACCAGGCAGGGAGTGGCTGAATGCCACTCCATAGTGGGGACCAAGAAGAGGCAGGGCCTCTGGGACAGCTGAACTGTCCAGGGAGCTTGGGGGTGAGGGTCTGGCTAGTCTCTCTGCTGACTGCTGACTGAGGCTGTGTGGAACTTGGAACTGAAAGGGAGAGAAGTAATCAGACCAGAGATCTCCTCTCCCCCAACCTTTGCCCCATTTCTCTGCCTCTGCGAGAACACCACATGAGTCATGTTGTGTTGCTTCAATCTGAGTGAAGTATTAATTGTTACCCTCCTCTAGTTTTGTGCTTGGATGGCAAAGCACATGGCTGTTTTACTACAAACCCCTTTTCTTCTCCAGTAAGTGCCTTTGACTGGAGTCATCTGTCTGGATCACCAACTACAAGGTGTCCAGCTGCTCTGGAGGCAAGTCATTTCAGCACCCCGGACAGTTCCTGACACTTAAAAGTAGCTCAGTAAATACCTTTCCCTTTAGAAGACCAAATAAATTTCACAGGACAAAGCCAAGGGACGCTGTTAGTGGACTGGTGCTGAGGAGCAGAAGGGGCCCAGACAGGGGTGTCAGGGCTCAGGATCCCTCTCTAAGAAAGCAAGTAAAGGGGAGACAGGTGAGATCTGGACATTAGAAGGTGCTGGAGAGGACCCTACGTTTAATAACAGGCTTTTCCTCCTGAAAGTCAGACTTGTGCGTGGGATGTGACTACAGTGGCAGCTGGTAAACTAGCAATTTAGAAAAAACCAAAACGCCCTGACTTGGAGCAATTGCCGATTTCCATGGTGTAAATACTCCCATTATGGCTGATTTCGAGCTACCAGAGGGTTTAACAACTAGTGAGCAAACTTTCTGAACACTTGGCAATTGGTTCTCAGAGCTGGTGCTGGTGCCTCTGCTCTCCCTGGGGTTTGAGTGACCAGACTGGTCTCTGCTTGGGACCTCCCAGCAGGTGCTGGGGAGCAGCCATGGCTGTGGTGAGCTCACACACCCACCACACAACGGGGGAGTTGCCACGTTGCCTCATGACCATGAGGATCTGGAGGATTGAGACCAATTGACACTGACGAAGAGGAGACAGCAGGGAGGAGGAGGGGCAGGGTCCTCAAAGGAGAACTGTGACACCGAGAGCACTGAGGGGTTCTGGGAGGCTTTGGTGAAGACCGCCCTCCTTTGGTCAGGGTGTGGACGTCAAAGTTGAAGCTAAGGATGTCTAGTAGGGTACAATTTTATCAGAAAACTTAGGCACAGAATTAGTCGTTGATCTATTCCTTGCTACTCTAAGAATTAGGGCACATTTGCCACTGTACCTACATGTTGTGGAATATGAGATAAAAGTGTATTTTCATCAGTTTTAGTTTCATTTTTTTTCTAGATAAAGCTCTAAGCAAGCCTTTTGTTCAGAAGAGGTGGTGAATAGTGTGGCTGGGAGCAGGGACTCTGGGGCCTGACGACCTGGGATCAGATCCTGCTAAGCCAGTTACTAGCTGTACAACCTTTCTGTGCCTCAGTGTCCTCATCTGTAAAATGGGAATAATAATGACAGAACCCCCTTTATGGAGGATTAAATGATTTCACACATGTAAAGTACTGAGAACACTGTCTGACCCATAAGAAGCTCCATGCAAATGTTAGTAAATTACAAAACCTTTGCTGTGGAACTTTGGTGCCTAATTTAATTGGATTGACCTCAAATGGCCTTTTCACCTGTGTGGCTCATCCTCAGATAACAAAGACTTCACACCATTACATGTGGTCCTGGCTGGGAAGGAAAGGCACAATGTGTCACGAGAGGGGTTTAGGGGACCTGACCTAGTTCCTGGGGTGGGAGTGGGGGTGGTGAGAGACACAGAAGAATTCCCCACGGAGGCGATGTTTCATCTGGAATCTGACAGGTGAGCAGGAGGCCACCTGGTGAAGTATTGGTATCGGGGGTGGGGAAACATTCCAGGAGGAGGGAGCAGCATGTGCAAAGGCCCTGAATTGCCCAGGAGCCTGGTATGTCCAAGGCCGGAGGAGAAGCCAGTGTGGCCGGGACCCAGTGGACCAGGCAGGGAGTTGGGGGAGGTGGGCCTGGATGGGGTGGGAACTTGTGGGAGTTTGGGCTCATCCTAAGGGCTGTGGGTGGCCTCTGGAGGGTCTGAAGCAGGGACGTAATGGGGTCAGATTTGTGTCTTTGGACATTCCCAGTTTCATGGGGTGGTCTCTAGTCTAGGGCTGTTCTTTCCTACTCATTCGTTCACAGCCCATTAGCAGAGAAAATATACCCTTGGGTGGGGTGGGAGAGCTGTTTTAGGACCCTTATCACATCTCAGGAAACCTTCAGCAAGGCAGTGTATGTCCCAGACTTGGGTCAGCAGTGCAGTCTTTTTATTTTTGTTTTTAATTGTTCTTTAAGTGAAAGTTTACAATTCAATCCAGTTTCTCATACACTAACTTATACTCACATTGTTACGTGACCCTAGTTGCTCTTCCTACAATGTGACAGCCCACTCCTTCTCTCCACCCTGTACTTACCATGTCCATTCAACCAGCTCCTGTCCCCCTCTGACTTCTCATCTTGCCTCCAGACAGGAGCTGCCCACATAGTCTCATGTGTCTACTTGAGCTAAGAAGCACACTCCTCACCAGTATCATTTTATGTTTTACAGTCCACTCTAATCTTTGTCTGAAGGGTTGGCTTTGGGAATGGTTTTAGTTCTGGGCTAACAGAGATTCCGGAGGCCATGACTTCTGGGGTTTCTCCAGTCTCAGACCATTATGTCTGGTCTTTTTGCTAGAATTTGAGGTCTGTGTTCCACTTTTCTCCTACTCTGTCAGGGATTCTCTGTTGTGTTCCCTGTCAGAGCAGTCACTGGTGGTAGCCAGGCGCCATCTAGTTCTTCTGGTCACAGGCTGATGGATTCTCTGGTATATATGGCCCTTTCTTTCTCTTGGGCTCATATTTTCCTTGTGTCTTTGGCGTTCTTCATTCTCCCTTGCTCCAGGTGGGTTGAGAACAATCGCTGCATCTTAGATGGTTGCTTGCTGGCTTTTAAGACCCCAGACGCCACTCAACAAAGTGGGATATAGAACATTTCCTCAATACACTTTGTTATGCCAGTTGACCTAGAAGTTCCCTGAAACCATGGTCCCAGAACCCCCGCCCCTGCTACTCTGTTCCTCGAAGTGCTTGGTTGTATTCAGGAAACTTCTTAGCTTTTGGATTAGTCCAATCGTGCTGACCTCTCCTGTTTTATGCGTTGTTCTTCCCTTCACCTAAAATAATTCTTGTCTACTATGTAATTAGTGAATACCCCCTCCCTCCTTCCCTACCCTCCTAACCATCAAAAATGTTTCCTTCTGTGTTTAAACCTTTTCTTGAGTTCTTGTAATAGTGGTCTCATACAGTATTTGTCCTTTAGCAACTGACTAATTTCAAGCAACATAATACCTTCCAGATACCTACATGTTATGTTTCACAGATTCATCATTGTTCTTAATTGTTGCATAGTATTCCATTATGTGAATATACCATAATTTATTCATCCATTCGTCCATTGATGGACACTTTGGTTGTTTCCATCTTTTTGCTATTGTGAACGGTGCGGCAGTGAAAATGGGTTTGTATATATCTGTTTGTGTGAAGGCTCTTATTTCTCTAGGATATATTCTAAGGAGTGGGGTTGCTGGATTATACAGCAGTTTTGTTTCTAGCTTTTTAAGGAAGTGCCAAATCAATTTCCAAAGTGGTTGTACAATTTTACATTCCCACCAGCAGTGTATAAGTGTTCCAGTCTCCACAACCTCTCCAGTGTTTATTATTTTGTGTTTTCTTTTGATTAATGCCAGCCTTGTTGGGGTGAGATGGTATCTCATTGTAGTTTTGATTTGCATTTCTCTAATGGCTAATGATTGTGAGCATGTCCTCATGTACCTGTTGGCCGTCTGACTGTCTTCTGTGTTGAAGTGTCTGTTCATATTCTTTGCCCATTTTTTAATTGGGCTATTTGTCTTTTTGTTGTAAAGGTTTTGCAGTATCTTGTAGATTTTAGAAATTAGATGGTGATCGGATTTATTGCAGCCACAATTTTTTTCCCAGTCTGTAGGTTGTCTTTTTGCTCCTTTGGTGAAGTCTTTGGATGAGCATAAATGTTTGATTTTTAGTAGCTCCCAGTTATCTAGTTTCTCTTCTGGTGTTTGTGCATTGTTAGTTTCCTTTTGTATACTGTTTATGCCATGTATAAGGGCTGATAGCATTGGCCCTTTTTTTCTTCCATGATCTTTATCATTTTACATTTAGGTCTTTGATCCATTTTGAGTTAGCTTTTGTGCATGGTGTGAGGTATGGGTTTTGTTTCATTTTTTTCCAGATGAATATACAGTTATGCCAGCACCAATTGTTAAAGAGACTGCCTTTTCCCCTTTAACAGACTTTGTCAAATATCAGCTGCTCATGTTTGTAGAAATTTATCCATTTCCTCTATATTTTTAAATTTGTTGGAGTACATTTTTTCTCAGTAATCTGATACGATTGTTTTAATTTCAGTTGGGTCTGTTGTGATACCACCCATCTCATTTCTTATTCAGGATATTTGCTTCCTCTCCTGTTTTTCTTTTGTCAGTTTGGCCAATGCATTATTGATTTTATTGATCTTTTCAAAGAAGAAGCTTTTGGTCTTGTTAACTTTTTTGATTGTTTTTCTATTCTCTATTTTGTTTAATTCTGCTCTAATTTTTATTATTTTTTTTCTTCTGATGCCTGAGGGCTTCTTTTGCTGTTCTCTTTCTATTTGTTTGAGTTATAGGGTTAATTCTTTGATTTTGGCCCTTTCTTCTTTTTGGATGTGTGCATTTATTGCTATAAATTGATCTCTGAGCACTGTTTTTCCTGTGTCCCAAAGGTTCTGGTAAGATGTGTGTTCATTCTCATTCGATTCTATGATTTCTTTATTCAGTCCTTAATTTCTTCTATAACCCAATTGTTTTTTAGCAAGGTGTTCAGTTTCCATGTGTTCGATTTTTTTCCCTTGCTTTTTCTATTATTGATTTCTACTTTTATGACTTTATGGTCAGAAAAGATGTTTTGTAATATTTTGATATTTGGATTTTGTTAAGACTTGGTTTATAGCCTAATATGTGATCTATTCTGGAAAACGTTTCATGTGCGTTGGAAAAGAAAGTATACTTGGCTGCTGTTCGGTGGAGTGTTCTGTATAGGTCTACGAGGTCAAGTTGGTTGACTGTGGCACTTAGATCTCCCATGTCTTTATTAAGCAGCGCCATCTTGATCTTGGGCCTGAGCCTGACCCCACGGCTGACAACAGAAACCTCCAGAAGTTCCTGGAGACTCAGAGGCCACGGTGGGACTGGTGACAGCTGAACGGGAGTGCCTGGCTTGTTGCTCATGTGGCAAGCACAGCAGACCTAGAGTGCGGATCCCACCAGGGCTGTGGGTGTGCGTGGGGACCCAAGACGCACACGTCCCCCTGCAAAGAACATCAGTGCTCTCAGTTCATGTCCTGCAAATCATTAGAATGATTACAGTTTCTGGAGGAAAAACACAGGCCTCTGCTGCATCTGTGTTTATTGTCCACAGAATTAACTGTTTCCTTAAGTAACACAGCAGTATTTGGAATGAAAAATAAGGAATTAACTAAAGATAGGTGAAGCTGAGAAATTCAGTCACAAGGATGTTTACGAATAGTTAAGAGATCGACACACGGCAGCACTTCCACGACTCTCATTACTCAGCCTGTCGCCTTCCCTGCCTGGCACAGACGAGACTTTGTTTTCTAGCATGAAGATTCTCTTAATTAAATCTTATTTGTCAAGGAATTGAGAGGTATTTTTTTTCCAGGGGCTCTCATTGTTATAAACTTTGTGATGTTTCCTTTGAAAAATGCCTCAAAAGAGCTGGATTGTTGTTTTTATTCCTTCTTCCATTGTGAGGAGAAAATGCTACAAGTTCTTTGTCAGGTAATCAATTATCCTCCTTAAAGGACCCCTGAAGTCATCATCTGAAAATTACGGCTCCTGAGAAGTAAGAAAAAGCCCACTTTACTATATAGTCATATGTCAGAGTGAGTTTCCCTCCGCCTCCGAGTCATAGAGCCTGTAAAATTGAGCCTTGGCTCCAAATGCAGTTACTGGTCTTTGCACAGATTCTGTGTCACTTCTGGGGTTTCGCTGTTGACATTGTGTCTCTTTTAGCTTTCTGGAAGAATTGTAATGATGTTCCATCCTCCCCCCTCCTTCAGCTCACTCTAATTGTTCTGATTTGTGTTCCCCAACAACATTCGCGCTGTGCACATCATCTGTTCCACCATGTGGAATAGGAAGGTCTCAAGTTCAAGGTAATTGGCAGGTAAACAACACAATTTCAAGTTCACAGACATCCTCTGCTGTCAACATCAATTATCACATCAGGAAAACAAGGCCTTGGTATTGTCGGTGAGTAGCAGGTAATTTATGAGCTTGTCATTATAATCCATGGTCCCTGATCTGTATCCATATGAAATACAAAAGCATTTAAGAGGTGTCAGGAAAATATGGCATGCCCCTCCTTCTTTTTCTGCCATTTGACATTGATTCATTCACTTATGAAAGAAAGTCTTTGTGATGGTGGAGTGTGGAGTATTAAAGATTCTATGGTGCCCTGGTGGCGTAGTGGTTAAGAACTCAGCTGCTAACCAAAAGGTAGATGTTTTGAATTCACCAGCCACTTCTTGGAAACCTTATGGGGAAGTTCTACTCTGTCCTATAGGGTTACTATGAGTTGGAATCAACTCAACGGTAATGAGTTTGTTGTATATGTATGTGTGCGTGTGTGTGTAGTCATATTAATATCATGCAGTCAAAGAACGGAGACAGGCTATTAAAAGTTCTGTAGTTCATCCTCAGAGTCCCTGGATGGCACATACAGTTAAGTTCTCAACTAATAACTGAAAGGTTCGTGGTTTGAACCCACCCAGAGGCACCTTGGGAAAAAGTCCTGGTGATCTGCGTCTGAAGGATCACAGTCTTGAAAACCACATGGATCACAGTTCTATTCTGACACACATGGGGTCGTCATGAGTCAGAATTGACTTGATGGCAACACCAGAAGAAGGCAAGGAGAAGGCTTGGAAGCAAACTTGAGTCTGTACTGGGTCTGCCCAAGTTGGACTTTAGAATCCTGAGTGATGGCAGTGTAGGCCTGCCTTTTTAATACAGAGATCACCATATCACTATGCTTCCTGCCCGATTGCCTCCAGAGAGTAGCAGAAAGTCGTTAGTCTGGCATTCAAGGCTCACTGTGGTCTTGCCCCAAGTGATATGTAGGGACAGGGGTCATTCTGGCTGCCCCTGATCTACTTCCCCTCCGTAGAACCTGCCTGATATCCTGTTAGAAGTCCCAGTGTGGGAGTGTTCAGGAGATGTTCCTGGTGGCACCTCCCACCACAGAAACTGAAGAGTTAAGGTTCTCCCTCTTTCCTGGTTTCCTGAGGGTGAGCACTGGTCTGGGTGTGCTCCATCAGATGCTCTTTCCTGGGACTTTCAGTTTTGAGCAAGTGAAGGAGAGAATGGAGGGAGATCACTTGTCCCAGGTGACTCCTGTGGTCCTCCCTCATCTTGTCCACTCTATGGGGCTCGAGATCCTGCTGCTGAAGCCCATTCTGCTTACATCATCCAGGGGGGTCTCTGTTTCCTCCAAGCCAGGAACCTCGCCTGCAAGACAGCCCTTTTGACTATTTAGGACAAGACATCACTGACGCTATGTTCCCACTGCCAGAAGAAGCGATAACCTTTGGGTGCCAATTCTTACCATGATCCTGCCTTTGAAACACTGAAGTCCCAAGTTAGGGTAGAAAATAAGGGGTGTTGGTAAGGTAACTTTTGATCATGCAGGGCAGACACCGACTCAGACCAGCTTGAGCTAAAGAACGAAATTCACTACAAGAATACAGGCATCTGAAGGAACTAGAAAGTGGGGGCTGAGGCCCAGAATTGGGGGAGGGAGAGCAGAACCAAGACCCAAGACGCTGGCAGGATACAGGGCGGCCACTCTGCTTCTGTCCAAGAGTCTCACGTCGTCTCTGGCCAACTACTTCATTCCTCTCTTCTTTCTACTTCTCTGACGACATGTGCAAAAATGGCATCCCTATGATCCTTAGTGTGACCTTAAAGAGATTCTGATTGGCCCTGATTGGGTCAGGTGCTGTGCTCTCATCCAATCAGCTATGTCAGGGGTTTGGGTCAAACATGGCTGCTGGAGGCCCTTGCTTTGAGTGTGTGGGGACCATTCTCAGAGTAGGATGTCAGAGCTGGGTAGATGCTCCAAGTGTTGTCCACCTCAGGGCACTAAGAATTGTACCAGCCACTGGGGAGGATGGATGGGTCATTAATCCACAAAACTCCCTGGCTAAATGGATCAACCTGTCCCCATATCAGGGGAATCTACAAATTGCTTTTTTAATAAATGACCCCTTTGGAAAGTGCTCTAGGGGGAAAGGTGATTTCCCTTGGAGATAAGGACTCATTTCTAACACTTGTCATAAGCCATTAATTTTATTTTTGTGGGAAGAACTCCAGAAAATTTTGCTTTCACAAGCCTATCAAATTACAGGTGGTTTTGAGCAAGCGTTTTCATAAGCAGTGTGTTTGGCCAACTTTCAATAATGTAAGAAGTTTTAAAAATAATTCTCTCTCTTATCCCTGCCATCCCCACCCAGGGAATTGTAGAGCTTGTGAAAAGCGATGGGGATGACTTCAGAGTGTAAGGCTCCAGATTCACCGAGAAATGGTGTATGTGAGACTGGCTACTCAAAGCCTGGCTGAGCTTTGATTTTCTTGATCTTCTTTCTAGTTGGGACTCTTTTTTTTTATTAAAAAAAAATTGAGATATAATCCGTATACCATAAAATTCACCCTTTTCAAGTGTACAGTCCAGTGGTTTTTAATATATTCACAAGGTTGTGCAACTATCTCCACTATCTAGTTCTAGAACTTTCTCATCACCCTGAAAAGAAACCTAGTACCACCAGCATTAGCCCCTCTGTTCTAAAGAACTCCACGTTCACCCCCTTCTGCAGGCCTTCGGTGAGGTTTCCCCGGGAATTACACTGAATGTAACGGCAGTGGGGTCTTCTCCTGATCAGATTTTCTGCAAGTCCCCTCCTCTGAGTGCCCCAAGATGGGCACCTTCATGGCAACATCTAGGCCAAACCCATTGTCGTCAAGTTGATTGTGACCCTGTAGGACAGAGTAGAACTGCCGATAGGATTTCCAAGGCTGAAACCTTTATGGAATCAGATTGCCACTTCCTTTTCCTGTGGAGTGACTGGTGGGTTCAAAAAAAAAAAAGCAGCTGAACACTTAACAACTGTGCTACCAGGACTCCTTAGCATCTAGGCAGGCCCTGATAAATGGCTCTATCCTGTTGTTGTTGTTAGGTGCTGTCATTTTGACTCATAGCAACCCCTTGTGACAGAGTAGAACTCCCCCGTAGGGTTTTCTACAATGTAATTTTTACAGGAGCAGATGGCCAAGTCTTTCTCCCAAAGAGCTACTGGGCGGGTTTGAACTGCCAACCATTTGGTTAGCAGCCAATCACTTAACCGTTGAGCTACTATGGCTCCTTGCCTCTATTCTAGACTTTCTGGAGAACTAAAACTATAACACTACAAAACACGTCAGGGTCTTTAAGGCTCAGAGACCCCAGTAAGGGGGTGACTTCAGTGCAGCTGGAATGAAGGCCAACTCAGGGACAGATCACCGCTAGAGAAGTGTGTCTATTGAGTGGCTTTCATGGAGCATAGAGGTGAAACACACAGGTTTGGGATCAGACGAACTACACGGCTTAAAATCCCTGCATGGCCACTTACCAGCTCTGTGGCCTTGCTCTGCCTCAGTTTCTTCGTCTGAAACAGGTCTAATGATAATATCCACCCCAAAGTGTTGTGAGGATTAAATGGAGCAACAAATAGTAAGCGCTCCATGAATGTTGGCTGCCACTAGCACTGACTGATAGTACTTTTGCCCACCAGGTAGTTAAGGTTTACAGCCATTTCAAGGATCAGAAGCTGTTAACACAAAGCTTTCAGCACCTCTGACAAACACCACCATTTATGCTGTCTCCAGACCACCAGCGCTGGGAGGAAAGAAGGAGAAAAAAGAGATTATCCACGATGATTTGCTTTTAATGTCTCACTCAGGGGCTCTTTACAGGACCACATGAATTAATGAGCTCCTGGTGTTAGGTGGGCCCTAGCAGAGCGTAGGGTAAGAAGAGAACAAATGCCCCAGGCCTGGCACGAGGTGTTCTACCTGTACTGTTGTGCTACCTTAAGTGACAAGTCCACCACCCATCTGTCAGTTTGTCATCTGTGGTGGCTTGTGTGTTGCTGTGATGCTGGAAGCCATGTCACTGGTATTTCAAATACCAACTGGGTCACCCATGGTGGACAGGTTTCCAGACTAAGACAGACCAGGAAGAAAGATCTGGTGATCTGCTTCTGCAAACCAGCCAATGAAAATGCTATGGAACACAGAATGTTAGCTGAGACTTTGACTCACTGACTTGGGATGTGTCATCAGGAGGGACAGAGAGCTGGAGAAGGACATCGTGTCTGGTAAAGTAGAGGGCCATCGAAGGCAAGGGAAACCCTCAATGAGCTATATGGACCCAGTGGCCACAGGAGTGGACTCGGACATACCAGCAATCGTGAAGATGGTGCAGGACCCGGCAGTGGTTCATTCTGTCACAACTACGGTCACCGTAAGCAGGAGCCGAGTCAATGGCAACTAACAACACCATGCGCTAAGTGTCATGCCCATTTTATGAATGAGAAAACCGAGGTCCAGAGAAGTTCAGTCTTTTGCCCAAGGTCACACAGTAAGTATGGGAAGTTTGATCGGAATCTATGCCAGTCTGCTTCCAAAGGTCAGGAAATTTCAGCTCTACCTTGGTTTTATTTTTTCCCCAGAGGAACCAGTGAGAAGCCGAGGGCATCATCCATCTCTTGGTGGATGGCAAGCTGCGGGATAATTGAGTAGTGTCTCTATTTATTTTAACAAGCTCGTTTTAAAAGGGCATTTCTAAAGTCCCCCATTATTCTCAATTTGCAGCACAGTATTTTACAATAGCTTGTCCCCAGGTCAATGTGGAACCATGAATCCGCTCTAGGCAGCTCTAAGAATGCTTTTCTTCTTGTTTCTCTGAGTTTCAGTTTCATTTCCTCATATGTTCCCTTTTCCAAAATGTTCTCTTCAAGAGTTTGACCTTGAGCAAGGATTGCACACGGATTATGTTGTTGTTGGCTGTACCTCTCAGATTTTCTAAGACAGTCCTCCCTGCCAACACTCTGTCTCTCTGAGAAACCGTGGGTCAGGCTCAATTTCTGATCTAAAGCCCAGGGTCACCTTGGTTTCCAGATGGTGACTTTGGGGACTCTAGAACCACTATATAGAAGGGGAACGGAATTGTGGGAAGGGAGATTTTAATCCTATACACTTCCAAATCGTTTACATTTTAGTAAGAATACATTTTTTATAATGTTATTGGTTGCCGTTGAGTCAATTGTGACTCATGGTGACTCCATGTTATCAGAGCATACCTCTGCTTCACAGGGTTTTCAATGGCAGATTCTTCAGAGGTAGATTGCCAAACCTTTTTTCCGAGGCACCTCTGGGTGGATTTGAACTGTCAACCCTTTGGTTAGTAGCTGAGGGCATTAACCATTTGTACTACCCAGAGAACCACTGTACTGGAACCATCTTTTTCACAGTGAGATTTATGCAGTTTGTTCAAACTTGAGTCCCATGGGTCTTCTCTGCTCCCCACCTTCTCTGCACATTCCAGGCAGTGTCTGTGCCTGGCGTTATCCCGTCTTCATGGACACATGGTGCCATATGCTGTGTGACAAAAGAAGAGATGGGGAAGGGAAGAAGAGAGAGAAGATCTGCAAATGATCCTAGCAGGAAGTGGGGGCAGGGAGGGGAGTGGGGATATTTCTGTGTTCTCCCCATATGTGTGCATTTGACTCAGGGGAGATTGTCTATTCACTTTCCATATTCGTGTACTTGTACCCGTAATTTAAGATGACTCTATTCTATGGTTCCTAGGATTTTGTTAGTTCTTCTATAAAATAATACATTCCTCACGGACAGAACTGTGTCTTTGGTATGTCCCTACAGGGCCCTGCCGAGACCCCCACCCAGAGGAAGCACAGATTTGAATCAACAGACATACCTTGGAATTTCTTGGCCTTACTTAGCCAGGCCTGTGCGGTGGGGAAGCCGAGAGGGCAGAAGGATGCATTTGGAGAAGGCTCTCGAGGGCTCAGGGGGGCTCTTCTGGGGCTGCTGATGCAAGGCTGGCCAGCCTGGTTGGCGTATAGGTTTGGTTTGAAACATTTGGAGAGAAATTCATTTATTTTTTCTCTTCATGGTTCCCCCTTTTCTTTAAGATTGCCTCATTTCAGGATTTGGGGTGGTGTGAAAATTAAGGTTATTGTTCAGCAAATGGGCAATCCCCTCCGCACACCCGCCACTACTACAATTGTGCTTGAGCTTGGCCGTGTGACTTGTCAGAATACGAATGGACGTACTGTGAGCCACCACTGCCACCACCAGTCGCTCTGGAGTCAATTCTGACTCATATCGACCCCATGTGTGTCAGGGTAGAACCGTGCTCTGTAGAGTTTTCAATGGCTGATTTTTGGAGGTAGATTGCCTGGCCTTTCTTCTGAGCTACCTCTGTGTAGACTCGAACCTCCAACCTTTTGGTTAGCAGCAAGGTGAGTTAACGATTGCACCACCCAGGGACTCCATGCTGTGAGCAGAGGCCTAAATGTGGGTGTGCAGTTTGGCTTGGCTCTTGTGCTGGTGATCTGCCACCCTTCGATTTGGGCCCAGAATGGACTCGCATGAAGTTGGCCTGAGCCCAGTCCTCAGCCTAGGGCAGAGCTGCCCTTAGACCAGCCTTGACTGGCCAAACCACGGTCGCCCTGCAGATCCCTGAGCATGAGAATAGAAGCTCTGTTGTAAGCCGCTGAGTTTGGGGCAGATCATTATGAAACATCATTGTGACCATAGATAAGTGATTCAGGTGGTGTCTGTGAGTGGGGAGAGAATGGGTAGGCAGGGCAAGTGAGCAGAATAAGCTCAAAGTCATTTTAAAATCCCAAACCCAATGAAGAGATTTTCCAAGTGAACAGAGAGGGGAAGTCTTTGAGAAGCAGCCAGGTAGGTTGTTAGTTTTCTATATAGAGAAGGAATAATGCTTGTAAGTATAATCAGGAAACGGAGATTCATGGAGATCCAGGTTCTCTGCTTGGGAGAAGCAGGGCACGGTGGGTGTAATTCACAGAGCACATTCCAGGCAGTGTCTGTGCCTGTCGTTATCCCATCTTCATGGACACATGGTGCAAAGCAGGCTCGTTGGCCTTCTTGGCCTGAGCACAAGGCCCTGCCTTGGTCTTGATCCTGACAATGAAGTGTGTGTCTGCTCTGCCTTGCACATGCCCTAGACAAGCTCAGCAGCTCAGCGCTCACGTGGGCATCCCAGGGCCAAAGCACAAAATGCTCCAAAGATATTTTTTCCTAAATTCTCATTGCTTCTTGTTTAGACGGGACAGTTAATTCATTTAGAAATTTCAGGTAACCTTTAAAAAGAATGTTCATTTTCCATGTTCATCGGAAAACGACCCGGGTTAACAAAAGTGGGCGACTTAGAAGATTTTAAGATGATTCCCGTGAACCCAGCAACCCTCCCTCCGGGTCTTGTAAAGATTGTTTCTCATCTCCCCACAACTGAAGAAGAGCAGTAAAGAATCAATCCTACTTTGAAATGCATTTGACAACATTTAAAATCCATCAAGGCAGACTCCAGTGACATTTTAAATAAAAAATGAATCTTGAGCTTCCAATTCTTCTGTATCCAATCCATCTTTTCCGTTGCAGGCAGTTGTAATGGCAGCAGGTAATCGGTGCTCTGGGGGGCGGTCCTGGCCTTCACCGTGAACCAACTTTCCTGCTGAGGTTCCAGAAAGCCCCACGAGAGAGACACCTTTCAGCTTGAGGATTCAGGGGCCCTCACCACCAAACCAGGGGTCCCTTCTTTTACTGACATTCTCCCCAGGACTCAGTTTCCCTTGAGCTCTGAAGCTGTGGTGCTGAGGGAGGTGTGAGATTCTCTGCCACCAAACAAACCCTACGAAAGAACCATGGAGAGGCCCCTCTCCTGGCCTTGTCTCTCATAACCACTGGCCACCCCGACCCATTTCTAAAAGCTGGGGTGCCCGGCACTTGAAATCCTCCACGTGAACTGTGGACTTGACTCACTGCCCAGTGAACACTGCTCAGGCTCCTCTTGGCCTCAGCTGCACCCCCAGCGGAGCCATGTGAGGCCCACAGGAAACCCAGGCTTTCACCTGAGGAGGACGAAACTCAAGGCTGGCGTCCCTGTGTTTTCTCTTCCCTGACACTAAACCCCGAGAAGAAAGAAACCCAAGAGTAAATGGATTCCATGTGGGGAATTGGCTTGAGCCTCTCTGTGGCCAGCCGGCCCTAGAAGGCTGCGCATGTGTGGTTTAAATGTTTGGTTTTTGCAGCAGGGGACCCTCCACTCCTGACTTCAAATTAGTGTCTGCTAAATGCAGGAGCATTTTTTGAATGATTTTTTTTTAAGCTAATTAACGTAATTCATTAGAGATATCTTAATTCATTAGAGAAAATTAGGCATGTAAATTGTTATTGTTAGGTGCCATGAGTCAATTCTGACTCATGGCAACCCCGTGCAACAGAGTAGGACAGCTCTATAAGGTTTTCTAGGCTGTAATCTTTATGGAAGCAGATTACCAGGCCTTTTTGTTGAGCAGCCTCGAGGTAGGTTTGAACCATTAACCTTTCGACTGGCAGTAGAGTGCTTAACTATTTCACCACCAGGGCTCCTAGACATGTAAATAAAAACCAAAAACCCACTGCGGTCAAGTCGATTCCGACTCATAGCGACTCTATAGGACAGAGTGGAACTGCACCACAGAGTTTCCAAGGAGCACCTGGCAGATTCGAACTGCTGACCTCTTGGTTAGCAGCAGTAGCACTTAACCACTACGCCATCAGGGTTTCCCAATTAAACAAATAAATGGTATAAATAGGATACAACTTCCTGGGGTCAAAAGACAGGAGTGAGGACTTGGTGATTTAAGAGAAGAATTCCTGGGGACACGATCTTTATTTGGAGACTCAAAAAATGAAGAGTAATTAGCTAATTAAACCCAGGAAGTGGGAGGGGAGGAGTGTTTCAGGCAATGAGAACAGCACGTGCAAAGGCCCGGAGGTGGTGAGGGCATCGTGTGTTCATAGAGCTAAGGAACGAACGCCCAGCAGGCTGGAGCTGAGTGGGGTGAGAGGAAGAAAGGGAGCCGGGGAAACGCTGTCCAGGGTGAGGGTGCAGCAGGTGCAAAGGCCGAAATCAGGCCTGACAATACGTGTGAGGAACTGACAGAGGCCACTCCGGCAGGATCATGGTAGCAGGGAGGAGAGACAGAGAGCAGTGCGGGGCCAGATGCTGGGCCCTGCTGTGCATTGTGGGTCTTGGTGGGGAGGGGGAGAAGCTGGTCCTTATTCTAGGGCGATGGGAAGGTGTTAAAGGCAGATGGGCAATAGATGAATAAATACTACTTAATCGTTTTTTTTTTTTTTTTAATCTTGAATAATCACAAGGGTTCAAAATGTTACAACGGGGAAGTAACACTTGGGAAAAAATGTCTGGCTCTCTACTTCTGAAAATTAGCCAATGAAAACCTTATGGATCACAACAGGCTATTGTCCAACTCGCTTGCTTTGGACGTGTCATCAGGAGGGATCAATCACTAGGGCCATTGAGGGAGATGGATTGGCACAATAGCCACAGTGATGGACCAGGACCAGGTAATGTTTTGTTCTGAGGTACATAAGGTTGCCCTGAGTCACAGCTGACTCGATGGTAGCTATCTACCTATCTGTGTAACATTTGGGGATAACGTGTATCCTGGGGATCTCAGGAAAGTAATTTCATAGTTTAAACTTTGCCGAGACATTTGCATGTGCAGAGAGAAATGGGGGTGTTTCCACAACTGTGTGATAAGATCATATAAAAGAAAACCTTATTACTATTTTTTTAAAGGTCATTCCAAACAACAGATTTCTACCTACCATTTGAGCATAAGTAGATTTTAAGGTTGATAGAAAGCAGATAAGCCTCCTGTCTTGCATGAACATGTAAGAGATGTCAATTTAAAAGTAAACCACTAATGCATGCACCTTCTCCAAACTTTGTTGGGTTTTTGTGTGTGTGTGTGTGTTTTCATGAGTAGAGATTGTAAACACATTGGCTACTTTTTCCTATTGAATTACCTGCTTTGACATCAGAATTTTCATTACAAATTAAAAGAACCAATTATTAAAATCACCTGTTTATTTTAGTGAGATATCTTTCATTTTGTGGAAATTACCAGATTATTGCACTTTTACCTGGTTGTTGAATATTTAGCCATCGGCAGTTTTAAAAATAATTCTTCTTCTGATTATAAAAGATGAGTTCATTTGAGTAAATTTGGAAAAAATATACTGAGAAACATAAAGAAGAAAATAAAGAGCATATATAATTCTCCTGGAGTTCCTGGGTGGTACAAACATTTAATGTACTCTGCCGCTAACTGAAAGGTTGGAAGTTCAAGTCCACCCAAAGGTGCCTTGGAAGAAAGGCCTGGCTATCTACTTCCAAAAAAATCAGCCTTTGAAAACTCTCTGGAGCACAGTTCTACTCTGACACACATGGGGTTGCCGTGAGTCAGAATTGACTCAACAGCAACTTTATTATTTTTTTAAAATAATTCTACTACTCATAGGTAATACCTGCTATTGGCATTTTGGTGTACCTCCTACCAGGCTGTTTGCTCTGTATATAGGTGAGTGTTAGGGATAGAGCGTATGATGAGATCGTGAGATGCACAGTTTTATTTATGTATTTACTTTACATTCTATCATGAGCATTATATATATTACCGCGGAATGATTTTCACTTACATAGTTCTAATGGCATAAGAAGATTCCCTTGTTTGGCTAATTCACGATCTCTTCATTCATTCCTGTGTTTTCGGCCATTTGTTATTGTTTCTGATTTTTGCTCTGAACATCTATAGATGTTGTGATGGTTAAGATTGTGTGTTGACTTGGCAGAGCCAGGATTCTCAGTGTTTTGGCAGTCCTATAATGCTGTGGTCACTTCCCTGCTGAGATCTGCTACGTGATCACCCCCATGATGGAATCCGCTATGAGCAGCCCATCAACTGAAGGAGAGCTTCCTTGGACATGTGGTCTGCACCGAGTGTGGGTGGACATTCAGGCAGGGCTCGAGGGGCTTTTGCTCGTTCTGGATCCTGTAGCTGGCTCCTGTTCGTCTGACCTCTGGTCCTTGCGACTTGAGCTAGCAGCTTACCTGGGGTCTTGCCTGCTGATCTTGGGATTCATTGATCTTCACAGCCTGTGAGCAACAGCCCTGCTCTCTGGCCTGCCGATCTTGGGTTCGCCAGCCCCTGCCACTATGTGAATCAGGAGAAACCTCTTTCCCGACCTATGGACTTGGGACGTTACAGCTTCTACAAACGTGTGAGCCATTTCCTTGATATAAATCTCTCTCTCTATCTATATATTTATATGCTTTACTCTCTTGTTTCTCTAGAGAGCCTGGCCTAAGGCAGATGAATATCATCTTGGTCCAGATTTATTATTGTTTTCTGAAGATGAATTCCAACAGCCAGCATGACTGGGTCAGGGAGCAGGAGCCTCTAAACTCTTCACCTGTCCATCCAGTTGCTTGTGAAAACACTGGACCTGGTAATACTGGCATGGTCTGGAACCGGCTCACCGAGCCCTCATAGGGATGGGTAGTATGTACTGAAAAGTGTTTGCTTTCGCTAATCTGACTTCCTGTGCTTTGTTATTATTTTGATTTGCACAGAGTTCATTGCTGGAGCCTTGGTTTCACCATCTTAGAAGCCCGGAGCAAATGCCCTCAAGCCAACGAGGACACCGAGTCCCAGCCCAGCCGAGAATGACTTGTTACCCAGCAGCCTCAGCACTTTGCTGGAGAAGAATCAGGGTCAGGGCTTCAGGCGTAGACAGGGAGCTGCTGTGTTTCAGAACCCACACTGTATTCCCCGGTGGGGGTGCTCAGGAGTGAGGCTCCGGTTCCCGGATGCTGCGGTGTGGCCGTCTTGGTAAGCATGTGGTGAGCAGGCTGTCCCAGGCATTAGGCCTCCTGCCCCCATCTCTGAAACAGGGGACCGTGTAGGCTCAGTCGGCATCCACTGCACCCCATGACAGGGCCTCCCCCAGCACCATGTCCTATGGTGCCATCTTCTGATCCCTCATCAGACAATCCTGGCACCAAGCCCTGCCACCTCTTCACACTTGAGGTGGTTCCCAGAGCCTATTTCACGCCTCATTCAAAAGGAAGATTAGGAGGGCTTTTTCCATTTCGGATATTAAATGATTTACTTCACAGGGGACTTGGTCAACGCAAGTATCCCAGTGTAGCCCGGCACCTTTACTGCCTGCAATTTGCCATTCTGATTAAAACCACCTGCATCAAGCAGTGTGTTGGGGAAGTAACAGAAGGCACCCCACGGGCCCCCGCTGGACATCGGGTTGAGTTAACTGAGGCTTGGAGGGGGAGGGAGCAATGGGGGTATGTGACTCATTTCATGAAACTGATACAAGAAGTGATACCCACAAATGACGGGAAATCCAGTCCCCCTAAGACGGATGTTCCTATGGAAATAAATCTGATAAATATTTAATTAAATGTTCAGAGGGACTATTATTCACTGAGCAGTCATTAGCCCTGGAGGGCTTCAAGCTCCTGACCTTGTTAACGCCCACGCTTAACGCTCATCAGTGTTTCTCCCAGTGGTACAGGACTTTCCACACTAACGTGCCCCTTGTGGAGAGCAGCGAGGAAAGCCTGGTCGACCCTCAGGTCAAAACGCGGTGACATCGGGTGTGGGCGGGAGAGGCAGTGGCTTGATGGTTGGCAGGAGATTCCAGGGAGGTGGAACATGAGCCACACCTGAAACCAAGGTGCCAAGGCCTGGGTGATGCCCCTGTCCCACCTGTCCCACTAACCCCACAGGTCTCCATGGTGGCTACCTGGGAGGGACTTCCCTCCTGGAGTTCTGGATGATTCCACAGCCTCCGTAGTCCTGCAGTTCCTTGGAGATGCTTTGCCACCCACGATGTACAAGAAGGACTGTCCTGGGATAGATGACTTGGGTGACCCTGTCCTGGGTGGAAGTAGTGCCTGTATTGCTCAGGGTTCTGAGGTTGTAGGCAACAGAATCCAGTGAAACCCTAAAGCAAGGGGAAGAGGAACTGACCAGAAGGGTCTGGGGAGCAGAAGCCCCAGGCCTTGGGAAGGGCAGGACCCAGGTGTCCCTAGGCTCTGGGCAGAAGAGTGAATGGGAAGACATTGCTGTTGGGACAGATCCTGGTAGGAATCTCAGAGGTCACCTTCTCAACCTCCTCATCTCACAGATGGCACCTGAGGCCCAGGGTGTGATGAGACCTGAGCAGGTGAGCAGCAGCAGAAGGAGGACTAGCGCCCTGGTTTCTGGACTCCTGGTCCAGTGCTCTCAAGACTCCTCAATGGCCAAAACCCCTTGAATGCAGTGCCATGGTCCTCCCAAGGTGGTTAGTGGTTTGGATATTGAGTAAACATCCACTTAGAGCTTGTCATGTGCCAAAGGGAAAAAGATCGAGGGCTTAGTGGCCATGGGTGAGGAGGGAGATCTGCTGAGCACTTTCCCAGGTCCCACCTCCCAAATCTGAAGCCTTTGCAGTCTGAGTACGCCACACTGTGTCTGTGTGTTAGTCAGAAGGAGCAGCGGCAGCTGCTACAACAACAGCCCCAACCCTCAGTGGGTTAACACACAGGGACCCATTTTTGCTTTTTTCCCAGTCTGATTGGGTGGGGCAGCTCTCCTGGGCAGATTTTCTTCCAATGGCTGCTCTAGGAATTCAGGCTCCTTCAACATCATAATGCCACCCATCTTCAACTCATGGCTCCAAGGTCACTGGCTAAGGGAACGAGAGATAAGAGGATTATGCAGAGGGTGTTATGGCCTCCCCTGAAGTTGTCTTACATAATTTGTACCCTCATTCTCTTTGCCAGAGCCCAGTCACATAGCCCAAATTCACCACAAAGAAGGCTGGGAAATGGCTTCCGGTGTGCACTGGAAGAGAAAATGGGATCAGTGAGCAGGCCACACCCCGTAAGAACGGTAGCCAGAGGTACCAGTTGTTTATTCACACAATGTGCACTGTGTTTACTAAGAAGGCCCAGTTCCAGGCAGTGGGGACACAACGGAGAACAAGACAGACGTAGCTCCTGCCCTCACAGAACTTCCATTTTTGTGGGGGAGCAGCAAGACGGATGGTGTGGCTCCCCACACAAGGTCCAAGATGGTGCACCATCATGTCCTTGTACTGGCCAGTACGAAGGAGGGAAAAGGGATGTGACAGGCACAAAACTTCCTTTCCCTTTAAGGGCAGGATTCAAAAATTGTGCATATTCATCTCTTTTTCATTGGCTGCAGTCTCGTCACATGGTCACCCCTAACTGCAAGGGAGACTGGGAAATGCATTCTTCATTCTGGAAGGCCATGTGCCCAGATGAAAGGCTATTACTGTGGCAGAAGGCAAGAGTGGATGTTGGGAGACATAAGTAGATTCTGCCCACTCTTGTTTGACTGGCTCCAGCTTAGGGTGACCAACTGTCTCAGTTTTCTGGGACAGAAGAGGCTCCTGGGACACGGGCCTTTCATTCAGTTTTGAAAAGTGTTAAGCCGTGAAAGTGAAAGTCGTGGGTAAACTCGGACAGTTTGGTCTACTCTATCCCAGCCACACTGGCCTCCTTTCCGTTTCTCAAACAGACCAAGAACATTCTTGCCTTAAGGCCTTTGTACTTGCTGTTACCTTTGGCTGGGAGGTTCTTTACTCAACGTTTTAAGTAGCTCACTCCTTTTCCGTTCATAAAGGATTACTAAGTGCCCATCTTGTGTGTGGCCCTTTGTATTAAGCATCACATGCTAGAAGGTAAGTCTTCTGATACTTAAAATTTCAGCCATGCTCTGAGTATAATGAGATCTAGCTCTCTGTTCTCCTCCCTGCCCACTTTGGTTTCAAATCTCTGAGGGTTAGTAGCTTTGATTCTCTGCAGCTCTGAAAGGAACATCTCCTTCTCCAAGGCTCTGGCTGGACTTGCTTGCTGGCTGATCTGACGTTAAAAAGAACCTGAAAGAAAAACATGTATTATATTTCAGGATTATGATCTAGGAAGCAAGGATTTCAAAGAGACTTGTAAGGAAGTGTAGGGTGGAAAAACTTGTCATTGACTCAAACCCCACCTCTTGGGTGAGTTCATTGGGACAATCTTTCTGGAGGGCAATTTGGCAATATGTAGCAACTGCAAAATAAAAGGGCACATTTTTTTGGCCCTGAAGTCCATTTATAGGAATTTATCCCAAGGCAATATTCAGAAAAACATGCCAAGGTGAGTCTCTAAGGATTTTTGTGAAAGGGACAAAGTATAAAAGCCTAAGTGCCTGTTGGTGGTGCGGCAGAGGCTGCTGGTCCTCTGTCCTATAGCCAGGTCTCCCCTCTCTCCAGTGACCGGGAACATGCTACACTTTCCCAGCCTCCCTTGCAGCTAGATGTGGCCATGTGACCAAGTTCTGGTCAATGGAATGTAATGAAAGTATTATGTGGTAGTTTTTTGGAAATCCCCTTATATGGCAACTGGGTTATTTCTTTTACCTCCTTTTTTATATCGTTCCTTCCTCTGACCTGCTTCATGGAATGTAGATGTGATGGCTGGAGCTCTTCCTGTCACCTTGGATCATGAGGATTAGGTTAATACCCTGGGGACGGCAGAGTGTCCGCTTGAAAGGAACTCATGGTTCTTAACAATTTTGTACAAGCCTCAGACCCCCAACTTCTAACCTTGGTTTTCATGAGAAACAAAATTCTCTCTTAGCTAAAGTTAAAATTCTGCTGGATGCTGTGGAACCAAACCCCAACTTAAGAAAAAGGGGAAAATTCATTTAACGCATTATTAAAATACAATTAATACACCCACATATTAAAAATGATTGTGATGCATAGTTATTAATGTCGAAATAGTGCCACAAAATGTTGTTTAGTGGACACAGAGCACTATTCCACTTTAATAAAATGTGTGTGTGTATTCAGGTGTATCTGTGTATATACAGGCAGTCCTTGTGTTAAAAATGTCCAACTTATGTACAACCCATAGTTACGAACCAACCTCTGTAAAGCCTATTATATTAAAAATTCGAGGTACGTACAATGGCTCATAACAGCAAATGGGTGCTTCTTTCCAATGCACATCAAAACATTATTATTATTACGTGTCTTAGTTACCCAGTGCTGCTATAACAGAAATACCACAAGTGAATGGTTTTAACAAACAGAAATTTATTCTCTCACAGTTTAGGCAGCTAGAAGTTCAAATTCAGGGTGTCAGCTCTAGGGGAAGGCTTCCTTTCTCTTGGCTCTGGGGAAAGATCTTTGTCTTCTTTCAGCATCTGCGGGCCCAGCATTCTTTGGAGGTCTCCACATGTCTTGGCATCAATCTTCCCCTGGGTCTAGGAGGTTCTCAGCTCTGGCTCTTCTTTCTTGGTTGTGGTGAGGTCCCTCCCTCTCTGCTCTTTTCTCTCTCCTTTTATCTCTTATAAGATAAAAGGTGTGACACAGCAAGGGTGTGACTTAAGTAGGGCAGTGACTTGAATAAATGAGTAACTAAAATAAGGGTGTGACCTGAGTTACACTTTTAGTAAGGGTGTGACTCATGATACATTCCACACTAATCCTGCCTTGTTAACATACAGAGGTTTAGGATTTAAAGCACACAGTTGCACAATACCACAAAATGGAGGACAATTATGCCAGGTCACAAAAAATGGAGGACAGTTATACAATACTGGGAATCATGGCCTAGCCAAGTTGACACATATTTTTGGAAGAAACAATTCAATTCATGACATTAGTGTATTATTATGTTAAAGATGTTTTAGGATATCTGGAGGTATCTCTTTAATGTTTTCTATGCATAGAAAGGTACTCTATATACTAAAATAAACATTTGACTGTCGTTAGATATGAGCTGTACCTAACTGCTCCAATTTACTTACAAATTCGACTTAAAGACAGATTTAGGAATGAAACTTGTTTGTAATCTGGGAACTGCCTGTACATAGGAAAACAAACCAGGGAACGCTATGCACCAAAATATTAATGCTGCTTATCTTTGGGTGGTGAGATCAGTGGTGATTTGGAAACTTGTCCTTTAAACCTCCCTCTATTTTTAAAGGCTTTTGAAATGAGTGTGTGTGACCCACCTCACATTTAAACCCATTGGAACGAGGAGATATGAGAGTTTCCTGCGGCATTTAGTTCCCTTTCACAGAAACATGGCCATGGAGCACAGTCCTTCTACAGGCAGGCCAGGTCTCCTTTCACTGTCCCTGTACCTGACGCAACGTGGCATTGATGGTGAACATCTTTTGAGAGTCTGATCTGCTGAGGATAGGGGAGGAGAGGGTGACTAGTGACGTTCAGAGCTTAAATGAGCAGGATATAGTGACTGCTGCCTTTTTACAGTGGTCTAACCTACTTCCAGAAACCCTGGTTTGGTAGCGGTTAAGTGCTACAGCTGCTAGCCAAAAGGTCGGCAGTTCGACTCCACCAGGCACTCCTTGGAAACCCTATGGGGCAGTTCTAGGAACTGACTGGACAGCAATGCATTTATTTGTTTGTTTGTTTTGGAACCTACTTCTGGGGTTGGTTTGGTTTAATCTTTACGGAAGTAGGTTCCAAAAAAAAAAAAAAAACCATTGCTGTCGAGTCAATTCTTCCTCATAGCAACCCTATAGGACAGAATAGAACTGCCCTATGGGGTTTCCAAGGAGCAGCTGGTGGATTCCAACTGCTGATCTTTTGGTTAGCAGCAGAGCTCTTAACCACTGAGCCACCAGGGCTCCACAGCCAAGAAAACTCTACTGGGTTACTCTTCTGTGTCACATGGGGCTGCTCAGAGTAGAAAGCAACTCGACGGCACCCAGTAACAACTCCCCTCAAACGGCACCCAGTATAATTTCTAAAATTTCACAGGTAAGGATTTCTAATTCTTCTTATTTTTTTATTCTTAACAACAAGATTTTAGGGGCATTCCAACTAATATATTTGGAATCATAAAATGTGCAAAGGAAGTCTAGCTGTTTACAACCACTTTACACACTGTACCGTAATGCTCAAAATCATCAGATTAAGCTTATGGCCATTCATGGACTTTGATGAAAGTCACACTTTTTTATTGGGAACAATTAGCTCAGCTCCCCACACATGGTAGTAGAGAAGTCAAAGAAAACAATTTAAAAGACATTTGGTTTGGTATAAACTAAACAAATGATCTCATATCACCAAACATGATATGAGCTTACTTGAAAACTGAGCATTTAAAAACAACCTGGCGTCAAGTTCTCTTTTGATCCTGTTAAACTCTGAATTCTGGGTGTGTGTAGATTCCTGAGGCTGGACTGAGGAGACGGAAGACTTCATGACAGAGCTCTGGTACGATATGGTTATTACAACAATTAAATATGCATCAGTCCTCAATTCACAGGGCACACGTACATATGGGGCACAGGTGGAATCCGCCAGCTGCTCCTTGGGAACCTATGCGGCAGTTCTACTCTGTTCTGTAGGGTTGCCGTGAGTCAGAATCTGATGGCCCACAACAACAAACAACAGTCTTTGGATAGGTGTCTAGGTGGTATAAGAGGTGTGTGATTGGCTGCTAACCTAAGAGACTGGTGGTTCCAACCCACCCGTTGGCGTTGCTATTCTTCCCCCCGGGCCTATTCCCTAGTGGGATTGCCTGCTTGCAGGCTAAGTGGTCTCAGGCAGAGGATTCTGCCATCTGTGCCTCTGGGAGTGAGCCCCCACCCCAAACACTCCTGCCCTGTAAACAACAAAATTGCTGCAAACACACCAGCTATTGCATCAGCAAACACTGGATGTCTTGACTTCTTTCCATTCAAACAGGCACAAACTCCCTCCTGCCCCAGCCCAACTTGACAGGAGGTGACATCTCCATGTTAATCCACCCCCCACACACCCCCAAAGAATAAAAGGCATCTGGGTCAATTTGGGTCAAATAAATCCTCAACGGATGTTCCTTGGAGTAGAGTCGATCGAATCGCAGGTTGTAATGCATTAGTGGGTCTTGAAATCAATGTAGAGAGTCAAGACAAGCACTTAAAAATGCCAACAGACCAGAATAGAATAGCCTAAGACCTATCAGAATGCATCACATGGTCGGAAGGTAAGTGCTGTTTGGGGAAACCTCTGCTTCGTGTTTACATAATAGATACGCCTGTGTGCTGGGTCCCAGTGTGAAATGCATTTCTAACTGTGGGTTGCATTAAAGAAACACACAGCCTTCGTATAACACAAACGGGAAATTCCCTGGGAGGCCGGGGGGTGGGGGGGCGGATGGTAAAGCCTGAAGAATAAAGAGGGGAAGGGTGGAAGGGTGGAGGAGACAGGGAAGTGTCCCCATGGCTGGCGTGTTGCTGCCTCCTCCTGTGCCCTCTCCCACTGTTTCCTCCATGGTTAGCCTGCTCCCGGCCAACACTGATCCTCACTCTACCCTGTCTCCCTGTTTCAGTGTCTCCATAGGTGCACGTCAAGGAGCCCTGCTGGTGCAATGGTTAAGCACTTGGCTGTTAACCAGAAGATCAGTAGTACAAACCCACCAGATGCTTCACAGGAGAAAGACCTGGCAATCTGCTCCCATAAAGATTACAGGCCAGAAAACCCTGTGGGACAATTCTACTCTGTCACATGGGTGTCTATGACCCAGAGTTGACTCAGTGGCATTCAATAACAACAACATAGCGCTCATCACCCTCTGACATCACTTGATGGTTTTCTGGTCCTCTTGTTTCTTGTTTGCCCCCTCTCTCCACTGAAGCGTTACCTGCTGTAGGGTGGGAGCCTTGGCTCTAGCTCCCTGAGGCACCCCCAGTGTGAGCATAGCGCAGACACACAGCAGGGGCTCAACAAGTGTGAGGTATTTTTGTTGAACTAAGGGCCGAGGCCCCTTGCACTGGGGGGTGGAACGGTCAATACCCAGGAAGGACCGGAGGGTCTGGTGACGGGAAGAGTCTGTAGAGCAGGAGGGGAGCACCCCAGAGCTTCCCGGGGAGGCTGCATGGATCCTCTTCCTCACCTGCGTGAGACGCTGTAGGAGACCCTGTTGGTCTCCCCCTGTCCCCTTGCCCTTACCACTGCATCTGCCTACCCAGCTTCTCACTGCTAGCACATGCGTCTGTCCTGCCGACTTTTCCTGCCACCGTGTCAGCTCTGCATAGAGCCTGGGAGATTGGAAGTGCTGGAAATTCACACCCTGAGGAGCAACCCCGAGCAATGTCTGATGGAGAGGGTGGATAAACACTGTCATGGATTGAATTGTGTTCCCCTCCCCCCCAAATATCTGTCACCTTGGCTAGGTCATGATTCCCTTGTATGATGGCATGATTGTCTACCATTTTCTCTTCTGACATGGTTTCCCTATGTGTTGTGAATCCTATCACTATGATGTAGTAAGATGGATTAGTGATGGTTATACTGATGAGGTCTACAAGATTAGATAGTGTCTTAAGCTGATCTCTTTTGAGATATAAAAAAGAGAATTGAGCAGAGAGACATGGGGACCTCATACCACCAAGGAAGCAGCACCGGGAGCAGAGCAAGTCCCTTGGACCTGAGGTTTCTGCGCTGAGATGCTCCCAGACCAAGGGAAGACTGATGACAAGCACCTTCCTCCAGAGCCGACAGAGAGACGAAGACTTCCCCTGAAGCTGACGCCCTGAATTTGGACGTGTATCCTACTAGATAGTGAGAATAAACTTCTCTTTGTCAAAGCCATCCACTTGTGGTATTTCTGTTACAGCAGCATGAGATGACAAAGACAAACGCCCTCATTCTCTAGCACCCCTTGGGTAGGATAACTCCAAGGTGCATGTTCTATGCTGCTTGCCCAAGTTCCCCAGTGAGGTTGAGCTACAATTTCCATATTGGTGAACTGCTTGAACCGACTGGGCACAGCCATCCCTTCCTGAGAACCTCAGGCCCATGTCCTGACTGGCATTCTGAAACCAGGCTCTTTGAGCTTTCAGGTAGCCCCCTGGCTGCTTCCTAGAGGAACAGGCAGAGTACCTGGTTGGCTTTGGTCCCTTTCTGTCTTGCTGCCCCTCTCCCCTGCTGATATTGTGTGACTACCTCCCCAGTAAACTATTTGTACTGGAATCCTTGTCTCAGGCTCTGCTTCTGGGGAAACTCAAGCTAAGACATGGGGCAGAGGGCCTGATTCCAGTCAACCTTCAGCTTCTGTGCATATGAGTTATGTGTGTGTGCATATATATGTATGTATGAGACTCTTCCCTGAGTTGGGGTGGCTTCACAAGACTTTCCAGTTGGTACAAGCTGGTGTCAGGGGTTTTACATGGCAGGGCTGCAAGGATGTGGCTCTCTCATCCCAGAATCCTCGGCCCGTGGTGGGTGAAGAGGAACAGCAGGGCGGGAAGGACGCTGTGAGAGGGAACGGGAGGGGTGAGGAGAGCAGGGCAGGTGAATGGAGCGGGGAGAGGAAGGGGGATGAAGGCACGAGAGAGGAGGGAAAGGGGGTGAGGTGTCATTCAGTGAGCTGGTGGAGCAGCCTTCCCGTGGCTGAGCCAGCAGCCGCCTGACTTAGAGACACTCTTTGTCCTGTTAGGGACTGGGTGGAGCTTAAGGACTCTGTTAGAATAGAAATAGACCTTCGGAGCCACTCAACTTTCACTCCATACATGAGGGGCCTGGACTAATGTGTGTGCGAGCTTACACACATGTGCACACGCACACACGACTCTAAAAGCACACACAGCTCACTAACAAACATACACACTCACAGACATACTAACAAGCACACTCACAAGCACGTACACACACACTCACCAGGACACACACATACTAACAAGAACACACACACAAGCAAACTAACAAGCACATACTAAACACACACTAACAAGCACAATACATTCATACACGCCAACACACAATCACACACACACAAACAAGCACACACACACACCAATAAGCACACACGAATACACTCATACACACACTAACAAGCACACACACACTAACACACACACACACAGTAACAAGCACACTTAAACACAAGCACACACACACACAAGGCAGGTGTCATTAAACTCCCCGCCACCTGCAGGGTGGTCGGTGCTCAGCCTCCTGACAGAGCCATGTGACCTGCATGTCCTGAGGGGAGCCTGGCCTCGGGCCACCGGCTCTCCTTAGCAACCATGCCTGAGACCTGCTTGTAAGTTGAAAAGCTTCAGGGCTTCCACGAGCTCTGGTGTTAATTCATGCAGATCAACCACTCACTATTTAATGCTCCACTGTTATGGGAGGCAGCCAGGCACAAAATTGGCATCTGCTCTGTGTGTGTGTGTGTGTGTGTGTGTTTGAGAATGCAGTTAGGATGGGGCTGAGGGAGACACTGCATGAAAAATACAGCCAATAGTAATTGGATTACAGCTGTTGATTGCTTTCAAAGTCCTTAACATGGTATATTAATCCCAAACATATATTTTATCTGGTAAATTCTGAAGTGTATCATTCACAGAATGTGGGGTGAAGGGAGTAATAACATTCTTGTGAATTGGATGACCTCCCTCTCCCCCCAGTCCTGAAATTGCTGGTGAGCGGGGACTGACACCAGGTAGAATCTGACATGTCCAGCAGAGGGTCCTCCAGGGACTGGTCATCAGGACCCTGGAAACCCAAGGCTGTGTGGTAGGGCTCCAAGCATTGTGTTACTCACCTGCTGTTGTGGAATATGGTTGGGGCAGCCGGGAAGGAAGATGAGTGGAGGACAAGAAAGGATGAGAGAAACGCTCACACCTGGTTCTTCAACCACGGCGGGTCTCAAACTCAAACGCCTACAGAGGTCTGGCAAATAGCAATTGTGAGGAAGACCAGACCCAGCCAGCCAATAACAGTACTTTCTGAGTAATTGCCACATGCCAGACATCGTTCCAAGCAGGTTTTGAACGTTGACTCATTCCATTCATTCCACCAAGCCCTATGGGGCAGGTTATATTATTCCATTTGAAGAAGGGGACACAGGCCCAGAGAAGTAAAGGCACTTGTCCAGGGCCACACAGATGACAAGTAGCATATGGACAACACAGCACAGGAGTGATGATAATGGCAACAGATTCTGGTCCTCTGTGTTGGGGGCACAACAGGGAGGGGTGGAGACTGTGGCACACAGGAGAGAAGAAGCCCCATTATAGGGGGCAGCTGGGACCTAGCTCCAGCATTGCTGCTATGAGACAATGTGAGCTCATGTTTGTTCCATATTCTGAGACTTCAAGAGAATTGAATTCATAGATGAGATCTCTAGTTTATATGTTGACATTGGATTCACATTAAAAAAAGAAAACAATATGGAGAGGGCCAAAAAGACACATCCACTGGCTGGTTTGGGGCCATGAGTCCACAGTGTGACCCCTGACCCACAGAGAGAAATAATAAACCAGGAAGTCGAGAGCATCAGGGCTGTGTGGGGTGGCAGGCCGGACAGTGCACGGGCCATAGAGAGAGCGAGAGGAGGACCTGCCCCCCTGAGAACGTGCACCTGTCTAAACAGGTCAGACATCTTCAGAGGTGATGTCAAACCAGCCAGGACTGTTCATGCTGCAGAAGTCAGAGGAGGGGTTGCTCCATCCCACCTCTGGGGGCGTAGGATCTAGGGGGTGCAGGGATAGGACTGGACATGGCCCTGTCCTGACCCAGCTTGAATCTGGAGGGGGAGGGATGTCCTTTTCCGGGGCTGCCTTGGCTGTGGACGGTAGGTGACACTGGGCCCAGTGATTCCAATCCTGTGATTTTGAATGGCCCCCACCAGCTGGGCACAGGATGTGTCCTGGGGGCCCAGATCCCCCAGTCCCTGCATTGGGCCCTGACCCCCAGTCCTGTAGCCATTTGCATGTGTGCCCTCTCCCCCATGCAGAGGCCCCAGCCCCAGTGGGTAAGGGCAGGGCAAGGTCAGGACATGGTCCTCCTGCCCCCAAGTGGGCAGAGCTGGCCCTCCAGGAGCCGGGTGGAGGCCACGCAATGACCTGCCTTCCCCACCACAGCCTGTTCTCCTTCAGGGTCACTTCCAGAGACTGCCAGGTGGCAGATGCCAGTTTTTGTGTCCCTGGGGACCAAGGCCATCATCTGTGACATCTCTGATGGGGAACAACTGGCGGCTGTCCTGTAATTAGCAGGGGACTGTGCTAAGCCGTGGCCTCCCGCAGGGCTCTGTAAACGTCCGTTAAATTGGGCCTGGGGCCCCAGCTCACTGCAGACTCTGAGGGTCCACTGAGGCCCAGGGCTAACCATCCCCAAGCCCCGGCTCCCTGCCTCCAGAACAGCCTCAGAAAGAAAACTCCAAACACCTGACTCATGGCAGCAGGTCAATCGGACAAATTATTCCCTGTAAATTAATTAAGACTGAAATCAAAGCACGACTCTGCAAGCTTGTGTTTTCTGCTGGTTCCGGAGCTGCCCGGGCACCTGAGGGTCGGTGCTCATTTGTGGTCAGGTGGGTTTGAAAGCCGCCACTATCTGCCCAGTGCCTCTCTCCGACACTCTTCTCCTGGTAACAGATGGGGTCTCCGAGGAAGATGCCTGGCCAAGCCTCTTCTGGTGTCAAGGGAGACAGAGGGCATTTAAGCCCCGCCTCCTCCCTGCCACCAGGACAGGCCACCTGTGCTGGGCCTGCGGTCCCTGAGCCTGTGGTCCCTGAGTCGTCATGCTCCAGGCACAGACACTGGTGTGAAGGGGGCGCAGCTCAGTGAAAGGTGTGACAAAGTGTGCAGTGCCCGCCTCCAGGAGCCTGGAGCGTGGAGAGAGACGTTGGCGCCCCAGTCTTGCAAATGGGAGAAAGGACTTCATGCCCGAGCGACATGCAAGACCCGTTAGAACCCTCTGCTGCGACCGGGAACATAACACACACACCCCGGCGGCACCGAGGGCTTCACCCAGACCTCTCTGCCTGGTCCCTGCCTTCTCGGTGCTGCTGGCCTTGCCCATCTGCAGATGCGGGCCAAATTTCCCTCTGGCCCCTGGGTTTCTGGGTTTGCTCAGTGACACCGGCCCCTCTCAGGGCTTCACAGGCCTCTCTTCCTGAAAAGGCCTTCCATGGTTACCATTTGCAGTGCTTTAGGGCTAGTTCCTTCTGGAGACTCCGGGGATTCCCGCCCTGCCTTCCAGGCCCAGGACGGGAGGGAGTGCGGTTTCCGCCTTGGCCTCTGTCCCCGCAGTCCTCAGGCCCCTCTCTCCGGAGCCCGTGTGCCCTGAATCCTGAGACTTGGCCACAAACCCTCTCAGCTGGGCTGCCTCCCCAGAACCCAGAACCTCCACTGGCCCCTCTCCCTCTCCTTCCTCTGGGCCACAATGCCCCTTTGTCTGAGGAGCAGCCACACGTGGGCCCCCCACAATGAACCAACCCCTCGCCCGGCCCTGCGCAGCCTCCTCCCCATCTCTCCTCTCCTGTCCCCTCTGCAGCAAACATCCCTCTCCCTCCCCACGCACTTTGGGCTGACCCACGGACTCTCTCTTCCTGGGGCGCATCTGTGCAGATGGAGCCAGGAAACAAAATCATTCTGAGGCCAGGAGGGGAGTGGAGGGGCCCTGAAGAGCAGGATCAGCTGTAAACCCTGCAGTTGGAGCCAGGGCCCCTCCAGAGGTGGGCGGGGGAGCGCAGGTTAAACAGAGAGCGCGGGGGAGGGGAGGCAGCAGGGAGAATTCATTTTTCTTGAAGGTTTATCACGCTGTCCTTAATTTCCTTGACATGTGTGAAAACATAGGCACGGGCTCCAAGAAAACCGAGGCTCCCATGCCAGCCGTGTTTGTCTTTTAATCACACCCTTGGCTTATCAGTTTAGCCATCCTGGTGAACTCACACTGGTGTTTTTGAAACCCTTTTTGCAATTTGGTGTGCTTTTCCACCCAAACAGTAATGGTAGACAATACACCCAGGCATTGTGTTAGATGCATTAACTCCATTAATCCTCACAATAGCGCTGTGAGGTGAGTGCTATTATCACCCCCATTTTACAGATGAGGAAACAGACACAGAAAGGTTAATTAACTAGCCCAAGGTCACACAGCCAGTAAATGGCAGAGCTGGGATTTGAAACCAGGCGGCCTGGCAGCAAGACCATGCTCTTAACCACTCACTATTGTTGTTGTTAGTTGCCATTGAGTCAGCTCCAGCTCATAGCTACCTAGGTACAACAGAACAAAACGTTGTCCAGTCCTGTGCCATCGTCACCATTGCTGGTATGCCTGAGGCCATTGGTACCACCACTGTGTATTTTGAGTGCCTTCCAACTAGGGGACTCAGCTTCCAACACTATATTGGACAATACTCTGTTGTGATCCATAAAGCTCTCATTGGCTAATTTTCTCCAGTAGATTGCCAGGCCTCTCTTCCTAGTCTGTCTTAGCCTGGAAGCTCTGCTGAAACCTGTCCACCATGGGTGAGCTTGCTGGTATTTGAAATGCCAGTGGCATAGCTTCCAGCATCACAGTACAACAAACTGACAGATGGGTGGTGGACCACTCACTATAGGTTCTCTTCAGTTGCTGGGACTTTTATATGGAAGACAGGTAGGATGATGCTGGCTGTCATTCAGATTCCATCCTTGCTGCTATCTCTGATGGTAGCCCTCTCACTGGCCCATCTCCTTGTGTGACCTGCTCCTTCTTCTTCAAGACTCAGATCAAATGTCCTTTCCTCAGCCCTGCACCCGTATTCAAGCCCTCTCACCTGTTACCCCATCACTTCAGCCTATTTAAATTTCTTCCTGGCACGTTTCTCTGTCCGAAATTGTCTTGGGTATTACTTTTTCTTTTTATAATATTTTATTGTGTTTTTGGTGAAAGTTTACATGGTAAATTAGCTTCCCATTTGACAACTTCTACACAAATTGTTCAGTGACATTACATTGTTCACAAGGTGTCTGTTCTTTCTAATTGCATTCTGGTTGTTTCGTTTCCAGTACTCTAGTTTCCCTGCCTCCCCCTTTTCTTCCCATCTTTGCTTTAGAGTAATAATTGACCTTTTGTGCTCGTACAGATGGTTTTTTAAAATACATAATTTTATTTATTTTGTTGTTGTTGTTGAGAATATACACAGCGAAACATACACCAATTCAACAGTTTCTACATGTACCACTTAGTGGCACTGATTACATTCTTTGAGTTGTGTGACCATTGCTACCCTCCTTCTCTGAGTTGTTCCTCCCCCAATAACGTAAATTTACTGCCCCCTCAAAAAAAAAACTTTTTTTTTTTAAGGTTTCTATCCGGAAACCCTGGTAGCGTAGTCGCTAAGTGCTACGGCTGCTAACCAAAAAGTCAGCCATTCGAATCTGCCAGGTGCTTCTTGGAAACACTGTGGGGCAGTTCTACTCTGTCCTGTAGGGTCGCTATGAGTCAGAATTGACTAGACAGCAGTGGGTTCGGTTTTTGGTAAGGTTTCTACTGGAAACCCTGGTTGTGTAGTGGTTAAGAGCTATGGCTACTAACCAAAATGTCAGCAGTTTACATCCACCAGGTGCTCCTTGGAAACCCTATGGGGCAGTTCTACTCTGTCCTGTAGGGTTGCTATGAGTCGGAATCGACTTGACGGCAGTGGGTTTGGTTTTTAGTGTAAGGTTTCTATCTAGTCTTTCAAGTTGCTGTTGTCAATTTGATCCCATATAGATAGTTCTTAAAAGAGCATAATGCTCAAGGCAGACCTTTTTTACTAGTTAAACTTTTGTATGGTTTTAAGAAGACTTTGGGGGATATTTTTAGTTTCAGGTTTAAAGATTATCTCAGAGCAGTAGTTTCATGGGTTCATCCAACCTTCATGGTTCCAGGAAGTCTGGAGTCCATGAGAATTTGAAATTCTGTTCTCCATTCTCACCCTTTTGATCAGGATTCTTCTATGGAAACTTTGATCAAAATGTTCAGTAATGGTAGCCGGGCACCATCCAGTTCTTTTGGTCTCATGACAAAGGAGGCAGATATTTATGGAGACAATTAGCCACACATTCCGTGTCCTCCTCCTATTCCTGACTCCCCTTCTTCCCCTGTTACTCTAGGTATATAGAGACTAATTGCTGTGCTTGAATGGCCGCTTGCAAGCTTTTAAGACTCAGGCACTATGCATCAAACTAGGAGATAAAACAGAGGCACTAAACATATTACTAGGCCAATTAACTGGGATGTCCCATGAATCGGTGACCCTAAATCTCTGAATGAAGAAACGAAATCCCGTGAGGTGTTTGGTTGTACACAATCAGCCTTAGCAGCTACTCCCTTTTTTTTTTTTTTTGTCTTTGTAAATATATCTATCACACAAGTTTTGCCAATTCATCTTTTTACAGGTATATAACTAATTGACAGCAATTACAACAATTGGCTGTGCAACTCTATCCTTAATCAACACAGCATTTCCACCACTCTTAACCTCCCCTTTCCCTCTCCCTCCTGCGCCTGGTGACCACTAATAAAATTGCTTTCTACACATTTGTCTTTTCTTGTCTTTTTAAATAAGCAAGATCATATACTATTAGTCCTTTTGTGATTGACTGATTTCATTCAGCATAATGTCTTGCAGTTCCATCCATATTGTAACATGTATCAAGACTTCGTCTCCTCTACTGGCTTGGTAGTATTCCATTGTATGTATGTACAAAAATCCCCACAACTGGATCAATAAGCAACATCGTGATAAACTGGAAAAAGATTGAAGTTGTTAAAGATTTCATTTTACTTGGATCCACAATCAACACCCATGGAAGCAGCAGTCAAGAAATCAAAAGATGGATTGCATTGGGTAAATCTGCTGCAAAAGACCTCTTAAAATGTTGAAAAGCAAAGATGGGCAATATTCACCTTGAAGAGTGAGATGCACCTGGCCCAAGCCATGGTGTTTTCAATCGCCTCATATGCATGTGAAAGCTGGACAATGAATAAGGAATTGATGCCTTTGAATTACGTTTTGGCAAAGAATATTGAGTATACCATGGACTGCCAGAAGAATGAACAAATCTGTCTTGGAAAAAGTACAACCAGGATGCTCCTTAGAAGCAAAGAGGGTACGGCTTCATCTCACATACTTTGAACATGTTATCAGGAAGGATCAGTCCCTAGAGAAGGACATCCTGCTTGGTAAAGTAGAGGGTCAGCGAAAAAGAGGAAGACCCTGAATGAGATGTATTGACACAGTGGTTCCAACAATGGGCTCAAGCACAACAACGATTGTGAGGATGGAACAACACACACACACAAATGGATAAGTTAGGACCTGCAGTGGAAAGCCTATCTTATCATAGGGCTGTCATCACTCTTGCCACAGTGGGTGATAATGCTGTTTATTTATCGACTTATGCCCAGGGATGGTGTCTTTATTCTTTGTTGTGTCACCCACACTGGCACTGTGCCTGGTGAATACGCTCCATCACGCTCCTCGCCTGGGTGCCTCCATGCACGAGTCCTTTTGGCTGTTTTCTCACAGTTTATCTTAACTGTCTATTTTTGCAGGGCTAAATGCTCAGTACGTAGCATCCCCTTTCTTTAAAGATGTGGCGGTTCAGTAATGGAATATTTGCAGGCATCACAGCTCAGGAATGACTGGCTTGGCACCGTTGTAAAGAGCCTCACCCAGGCAACAGTGCCACCACATGTGCGGTGGCTCACCCGCCGAGGTTCTAGGACATTTTTCAGAGTTAGACTTGCAGGCAAACCCTAGTGATTGGGAGTGAGTGAGGGTGTTTTGGGTTGTCACAATGATTGGGGGTAGAAATAGTGTTCCATTGGAGCTGAGCTAGGGACACCAAATGTCCTTCAATGCCTGGGACAGTCCCTTACAACAAAGACTTGCCCTGCACAACGTGCCAATAGTGCCCCCGTCGAGACCCCCTGGCCAAGACCAAAACTTGGTTAGCATTAGAAAGGGTGATGAAGTATCCGTTTCATCCCCTCTGAGTTTTCCTTCTTTCCACGTATCAGTCAGTAGGGTTTACACCAGGGGAGCTGGCCCTGTGACAACTGGTAAGCATGTTCTGGAGAACCACCTAGTGCTGACATGCCAGCCAGGTTAGGCTCCAGAAGCGGCAAGTCCTGGCTGATCCAAGTGCACCCGGCTGTTGGTGGATGGAAAGCGCCAGGAGTGCCACGCTCCTTCGGGGGAACTGGCTGCAGTCACACACCACAAGATGTTCTAACTACCACCCAAGCACATGCCCACTTTGGTTTTGCACACGCCGATCTTGGGCTCAGGTTTTCTGGCAATGTTCCTGAAGGTGGAAGAATTAAAGCCTGTTAGTTGGCTCCCCTTTGCCTGCCCCTGGAGGGATGAGAAGGTCCTCCGGACCTGTACTGCTCCTCCCAGGCATCCTCAGTTCAGTCAGGCATCTCGTGTCCAGTGGTTCAGGCCAGTGCCTTGGCCTCCCTGAAGTCCTGCCTCCACATCCAGCTCAGCACATCCCTCTCAGTAGATCTGCCTCCAAAAGGTACCTTGCATTGGTCCCCTCACTTGCAGCTCCTCTCCTTGTGACCTCCTCGCTCTGGACCACACAGCAACCAGAAGGAGCTTCTAAGAGACTCAATCCAACCCATTTCTCTGATGCACAAATCCCTGATGGCTCCCATCTCCTGCACATTGAAATTCTTTACTCTGGTCCCTTCTCGCCTCTCCATCCTTGTCTTCAAACTCCTTTTCCGGGCTTGCTCTACTCTAACCTCACAGGCCTTGCTCTTTCTTGAACAAGCCAGGCCCCTTCTCCACTCTGGGATTTTTGCTTTCACTGCTCCCCCTGCCTGGAATGTTCTTTCCCTGGCTTTAATCACTTCCAGCTCCTATTCATCTGTGATGGTTAATTTTATGTGTCAACTTGGCTAGGCTATAGTTCCAGTAGTTTGGCAGACATTGGACTGATTGCTCTTCTACAATATAATATAATATAGTATAATCACCTCCATGATGTCATCTCATGTGATCAGCCAATCAGTGGAAAGGGGAGTTTCCATGGGGGTGTGGCCTGCCTCCAATATATAAATGGATGTTCCGGCAAGTCTCCTTCTTTCTCTCTCTGTCTCCCTCTCTCCCTCCCTTAACTCCTGCTATTCTCGTCACCTGGCTGCAGGTTCATGGGACGTAAGCTTGCAGAAGTCTTCAGCCTCTGTATATTTATATAGGCTTCACTGATTTTGCTCCTCTAGAGAACCCAGACTAAGACATCATCCTTTGGGTTTCAGCTGAAAAGGCTCTCCTCCATGAGACCTTCCATGATTACCCATTTGCAGACCCTTAGGGCTGGTTTCTTCTGGAGGCACTAGGGGAGAATCCATTTCCTTGACTTTCTAGCTTCTGGAAGTCTCCTGCATTCCTTGGCTTGTGGCTCCCTTCTCCATCTCAAAGTGCATCACTCCATCCTCTGTTTCCATTGTCATATGTCCTCTGACTCTGACCTTTTTGCCTTCCTCTTATAAGGACCCTTGTGATTACATTGGGGCCAACCTGGTAATCCAGGATAATCTCTCCAAATCAAGATCCTTCACATAATCACATCTGCAAAGTCCCTCTCGCCATGTAAAGTAATATGTTCATAGGTTCCGAGGATTAGGACATGGACATATCTGGGAGACGATTATTTAACCTATCACAGGCAATGGCTGGCAATTTTAAATAGGCTGATCAGGGAAGGCTTCGCTGAGCAGCTGCCACTTGAGCAAATACAAGAAGAGATGGGGGAATGAACCCTGCCAATATATGGGGTAGAGCTATCCAGGCAGAGGGAACAGCCATGCAAAGGCCCAGAGGAGGGAACAGGCCTGGAGAGTCCAAGGAAGAGAAATGAGGTCAGTGCGTCTGAGGCGTAGGGAATAGAGAGAGTGGAGCGAGATGGGTACCTGGACACACTTTGCAAGCTGCCAAGTGAGACAGGACGAGAAGGGAATAGAGTTGTTGTTATTAATGCAAAGACAATATTGTTGTTGTTATTGTGTATATGGTTCTGTCCTGGCTGGTCAAGTGGGGCTGGGGGAATTTCTGGCCACCCACTTCCCCACACTGGAAGGTAGGGGATGGTAAGGGAGGGAGAAGGAGGAGAGAATCTTCCTTAGGCCCAGGAGACGGAGTCCTCCCCATTGAGTCCAGCCCTGTCTCAGGACAGGGGACCCTGCCCACTTTTCCACCTCAACAAGAGCCCTAACCTTTTCCCTGAAATCTCCTTCAGTGTTTGCAAGTCCTCCAGCTACACCAACTGTATCATTTTTCTCTGTGTAGCACAGGCTATGCACATTGGAGGCATCAACCAGTCCCATGCCAGGCTGAGGTTCAGGGAGAGCTTTGCATCAGCCTGGGCCCTGCTGCTGATTGCCATTACCCCAAGATACACATTCTTTCTCCTTTTATAGGAACTAAGGCACCACATCGAAACTTTAATCTGTAAAATTGGTAAATAAGACTCCATCCCCTCTGTGGAAACCTGAGCCCCGGGGGGAAATACATGTCTAGCAGCTCCAGCCTTTGGGCGATAATTTTCACATTCCCTTTTGTTTGTGTAATATGCTCTGCTTTCCAAAAGCATGTTCTCGTGCACAGGTTGATTTGTCTTCATTGAATATGGAGAAAGTACTTATACGCCGCACAGATTTAAAATTCATTCCTGGACCAAAACAAATTAAATAAACAACAAAAAAAAGGTGCCCACAAATTCTCAGATATTCGTACTTTTTGGTAAGCACAGGGAACTTACTTTGCATTCTTTCCTTGTGGTGTATTTCTTCCTTTTCTCGATCCAGGGTGTATTTAACACTATTACACAGTTCTTCTCCCACATCTTCAATTTATAAACACGTGGTGGTGGGCGGCTGTTGCTTTTGTCCACCCAGCAGCGACTCCTCCTTCTGGTTCCACTATTTTGCTTTTCTTTTGGGACAGTTATCCTTCCGCTTCAACCCATGTGGGGCATTAAGAGATGGGGAGATGATCTGGTGGGTCCAACGAGTTGTTTTGTGCCTTCGGTGGATTCTGACTCCTAGCAATCCTGTAGGCCAGGGTAGAACTGCCCCATAGGATTTCCCCAGGCTGTAATCTTTATGCAAGCAGACTACCACATCTTTAACCCAAGGAGCAGCTGGTGGGTTCGAACCACCAGCGCTTAACCACTGCACCACCAGGGATCCTTTTGTGCCCAATGTATCACTCCTTTATCTAAAGGAGGCAGGAGGGTCAGAGTCAGGAAAGGTGATGTGACAATGGAAGCATATGGAGAGAGGAGATGTGATGATGGAAGCAGATGTCGGAGCGATGCCATTGCTGGCTTTGAAGATGGAAGGGGGCCATGAGTCAAGGAGCGCAGGCAGCCTCTAGGAGTTGGAAAAAGCAAGAAAATGGATTCTCGTTCAGGGTCTCCAGAGGAAAGCAACCTTGCCAATCCACTTTAGACTTCTAACCTCCAGATAAGTTTGTGGCAAGGAGCCTTGTGGTGCAAAACGTTAAGCACTCAGTTGCTAACTGAAAGATTGGTGGTTTGAACCAACCCAGCAGCTCCATGGGAGAAAAACCTGGTGATCTGCTTCTGTAAAGATTACAGCCTAGAAAATTCTACCCGGCAGTTCTATTCTGACACACGGGGTCGCCGTGGGTCGAAATCAACTCCATCAACTACAACTTTGTGGCAATTTTTACAGCAGCCATAGATAACTGATATACCATGTTTGTCCTATTTGCATATCATTTGTATAGTAATTGCTTTATTTTTGTTTTAGTTGATTCTATATTCTTTACTCAAACTAAGTCTGCATCTTAGGCATTAACTGTAAATATTAATATCTGTCAATTGTAAATATCTGTGAAAATGTGAGTTTTATGGCTGAGTACATACTTTTCCCCTAAAACTCATTAAAATAAATATAGGACTTTTAAAAACTGTCCATATTATACTTAAAATCGTGTATCTTTTTGGTGGTACGGAAACACACACTTTGGGCCCATTAGTGGGATAAGAAGAGTCGTGGAGGACTTTTGAACAGGGAGGAACATGATGGAAATTGCTGAAGGTTTAGAGGACACTATCTTGAAAGATTGCAGCGGGCGTGTTGGCAGAGGGACTTGAGTCTGGGGATCAGGAGGGAGCTGCAATAGTCAGCAAGAAGTAATGTGGACCAGATGACAGTGGAGAGCTGGTCATGAAAACAAGGAGAAGGACCCAAGGGGAAAAAAAAAAAGAAAAAATGATCAGGATCAATACTGATTGGATTGGTGCAAGACCCAAAACTATGTGAGAAGGAATATGCTAAGAAACAGTGGGGCTGACTGTGTCAGTCAGAATTGTCTAATTGCGAGCACCAGAACTCTCCTCTGGCTACACTTAAGTAGATAGACTAGTAGAAACTAAATACTTCCAAGGCTATTAGGTAGCTTAGAGAATCAAATGAAAGATAAAACTTTGGTCTCTACACATTTGCCTTGTAGTTGTTAGGTGCTGTCGAGTTGATTTTCGACTCGTAGCAACCCCATGTGACAGAGTAGAACTGCCCCATAGGGTTTTCTTGCCTGTGATCTTTATGGAAACAGGTCCTTCTCTATCAGAGTGGCTGGGCTGGTTCCAACCACCAACCCTTCGGTAAGCAGCAAAGTGCTGAATATTGTGCCACCAGGCTTTTCATACAATGGGAGTTATTGCTTGGGGGGCACTGAGCTGCTTTTAAGGGTGGTGGAAAAATCTGGAAATGGGTAGTGGTGAGGGCTGCACGACACAATGAAAGTAATTAATGTCACTAACTTTTCATGCAAAAAAGTGTTGAAATGGAAATGTTTTGTATGTACACACTTACCACAGTGGGAAAAAAAATCACTCAAGGTTGCAAAAAAAAAAAAAAAAAAGGAAGATAAGAAAACTAGATTTAGCAAAAGGACAGGAGTCAAATCACGTGGGGAAATGAAGGGCAGGGACTCAAGAGAAGTCTCCGGAGTGCATCGTCGCTGGTGTGAATGATGTTTGGCTGGGTTCCTTCTCCTAAGTCCCAAAGTGCTGCAAGGAGTGGGTCATCGGAGCTAGAGTGTCATGCCTACCGCTTGGAGAGGGGAGGGGAGAGCAGGGTTCCTCAGCTCATAGTCCGCCTTACACTTCACAACGGGAGAAGTTAGTCCTCCAAGCATGAAGCCAGAATGTGATTGTCAAGCACAAGGCAAGGTCAAGACCTGACAGGCTTGACTGGAAAAGGAACAACAAGCTCTTTCTAGGTTCAGACAATTGTTTACTCACATAGAGAAAGGAAGAGTAGCTGAAAGTGCCAGCCCCTTGTGGCCCTAAGCAGGTGACACTAAACACAAGGGGCCGGAAGACTGCAATGACTGACGGAGGAGCTAAGTCTAGACTGCAGCTAAGCAATTTTATGGTCTGCAGCTCTACTCTGAAGGGATAAGACAGAAAACTCAGACCTTGTCAGAAGCTGGGAGATGATGACAAACTATGTCAGGGCAGCCTCCCAGGGGAGAGAGGGATATGGGAGGGAGATGGCCTTGGAGCAGCTCCTTGCAAACCTCCCAACTTCTCGAATTCCAGGAGGTGATAAGAGATCTGTCAAGACTCAGATTAGCTGCTGTTCAAGCCTTGCCTGCATGGCCTATGTGCAAGGCGGCCTGGCACTAAGGTGGCTATGTCTCCTACAGTTATAACTAGAAGTAATATCTGTAATATCTGCTGGGAGTTCCTGGGTGGCACAAACAGTTAAGCGCTCAACTACTAACCAAAAAGTTGGTAGGTTGAACCCATCCAGAGGTGCCTCAGAAGGCCTGATGATCTACTTCCAAAAGGTCACAGTCTTGAAAACCCAATGAAGTATAGTTCTACTGTGCAGCACATGAGATTGTCATGATTTGGAATCAACTAGAAGACAACCGGTTAAGAGGTTACTATCTGCTGGGTGATTAAAAGAGAATTTTGCTGCAATAACAATCAGTCTCAAACACCTACAGGGCATTAAGCACCTGGGGAAAATAGGAAAAAAAAAAAAAATCACTTACTCAGGTAGATATTTCCAGATGCTTCCAAATGTCTGAATGGTTGCCAGCTTGGAGGCCAAATATCCAGGGTTTTTGGCTGTCTTTCTCCCATAGGCATAGCAGATGGTTAAAGACCTGCAAGTTACACAGTTGATGCCTGCATCTGTCTCAGAGTAGGGGCTGGAGAGGGGGAATGGGAAGGCTGCCAGGATCACAGCTGACTCGGAAATTCTTGCTTGGAAATCCTTCCCACTTCATGCCCCATGGGGACCCCAATGTACACACTCAGATGATGCTGTGATCCTGGCATTGGGAGGTTTCATTTGGGACGTTCATGCAGGGAACTTCCCAGCACTCTGCTGATCTAATTGGAATGACAAGGGAGCTCTGACACTGGCCCCATCATAAAAAAAAATACACTAAACAGAGGGGAAGACAGGGCAATACAGGCAGGAGGTTGGTAGCCAATGACATCGTGTCAGCAGTGCTTAGTAAAGTGGAGCCCCAGTGGTGCAGTGGTTAAGCACTTGGCTGTTAACTGAAAGGTCAACTGGCAGTTCGAACCCATCAGCGGCTCCACTGGAGAAAGATGTGGCAGTCTCCGCTTCTGAAAAGATTACAGTCTTGGGAGCCCTACGGGGCAGTTGTACTCTGTCCTACGGGGCCCTTTTGAGTCACCATCAACTTGATGGCAATGGGTTTTTTGTTTTTGTTGTTGTTTAGTAAAGTGGCCCTTAAACAGGTGTTATTGTCAAGCACAAGGCAAGGCCGAGGGCAGGAAGGCACAGAGCCTGGGGCCAGGCTCAGACTCAAACCCTCCTTCTCACAGGGAGACCCAAACTCACATCATCTTCGGTTAGGGAAAGGCCGAGGTCCCCAAAGCGCCTGTTCTCAGCTAGGTAGCCCCAAGCTCACTGCAGCCTCAGGCTTGAGGTGAATTCAGGGTTCGGATTGGGGGAGGTAAGTATGGCAGTGGCCTTGGGCACAAAATTTAAGGGGGTGTCAAAAATCTCAGTGATCAAGATAAATAATATTTTAATTCAATATTTTTTAAAAAGAAAATAAACGTAAAAATTCCACAATGAATAAAATACAAAAATTTTAAACAAAGACAATATCAATTTTTTTCTAACTAGGACTTAAAATTTGAAATGATTACCTGTTTTTAAAAATACTACTATGAGATCTATGGCTGACTAAAAAAAAAAAACCCCAACCAATCAAACAAACAAAAAAACCCTCATAAGCCCGTTGATATCAGAAACAAACTTGTAATTTTTTTCCCCCTAGAACAACCAAGTCAGATTTTTCCAATATCCTGTGATCTGAAGAGACATTACGTGTGAGCCTTGGTGGAATTGCCTGAGTCAGCCAACCACAGAAACAATACAGCCCTGACCCCTAATCCCAAATCTCCTGGGGTTATAAACCTGGCCCCCAAACTTCTTGCGAATTCTCCTCTTTAGGGCAATGCCTGTTCATCCATCAGCTTCGACAGTTCAGCTAACTCAAGTGCCTCATTCTTTTTTCTGTCCTAAAAAAAAAACCCTCTTAAATGTCTTAGGATAAATTCCAGAGAAGAGAAGAGTGTTTCTCAGGTCTTCAGGAACCCAGGCAAGAAAACTCCTTTTATGATCTGAAGGGAGACGGGAAGCCTGTCTTAACAGGGCATTTCAAATGTGTTCTGTGCTCATAACAGAAGCACCCAAGGTTCCTACATTATTTAGAAAGCTACGGGAGATGGAATAAAGAATATGCGGAGGGTTCATCTTGTGTTTTAAAAATGCAACACAGTCAGAGAGCTGCAGAGAAGATCTAAAGACAAAATGAAGTCTCTCCTGTTTGCAAAGCCAAGAAAGTAAAGAGACGATTAGGCAGAAGGAAACCTGATATTTAACCTTAAAGGAATTGAGCATTTTAATTTTTTAAAAGGTAGAGAAAATGCCACAGAAGAATGTCTGAGAGCTACGGAAACTGTTATGAAAATGAGATTTATGAGCTCGGAGCTGTTCACGGCTCTGTCCCCAGAGTGTGAAATTGGTGACTGAAGGCAGATTTCACAGGCACTTCGTTGGAGTGTGTTGGCGCGGCAGTGGATTTGCAATGAGGGCCTCTCCGCCAAGTCCTGCCCACTTGCAAGCTGCTGTCGTTATTCATGTGAAGCACGGATGATCATGAGGGTTCGGAGTGTTTAACATTTATATTGAATCCAGCCTTTCTCCTTATCAGAGCGCTTGGCAAGACGTGTCAACAAGACCAATACCCTCACCAAAGTTATGTTTCCTCTTTTAAGAAAAAAGCCATCCATGTGGCTTACATTCTATGGAGATATTGGAAAATGTACAGAAAATAGGACTAGAGTTCAAATGTTATCCCTTCAAATAGTTCCAAAGCCAGTTACCCAGTTGCCTTCAAGTCAGCTGTGACTCATGGAGATCCCAAGTGTGTCAGAGTAGAACTGTGCTCCATAGAATTTTCGAGGGCTGATTTTTTGGCAGTAGATCGTCAGGCCTTTCTTCCGAGGCACCTCTGCTCGGCTCGAACCTCCAACCTTTCTGTGAGCAGCTGATGGTGTTAGCTGTTTATACTACTCAGGGACTTCAAAATAGCTTGAAGGTAGCAAGGAATTCTCTGCGTCTGGGCTTCTGGTCTGAAACAATTGATGATAATGTATGTGCCCCCCAACACGCCATGATTCCTGGGCAGTTTTGTCTGGGGAAGTTTAACAGAAGAGAGAAAAGTTGGGAGATGACGAATCTGGAGAAGTTGTTTTGTTTCCTCGTTCTTTGTCTCTCTGACTCTGCCTCATCCGTGTAGTCGCAAAAGGCAACACAATAGTAATGTAATTATTATTTTTCACAATCTTACCTTGTCATAGTTGTTGATGTTGTTAGTTACCATCGCCAACTCATAGTGATCCCGTGTTCAGCACTGACTTCATCCCTGAGTCTGGAGTTCCTCCTGTTTGTTGGAAGTTGCTCCTGTCCAGAAGGAGAAATCAACAAATCGTTACCTGGTCCTGTACCATCTTCGAGCTTGTTGCACTATACTGGATAATATTCTGTTGGAATCCATGGAGTTTTCACTGGTTAATTTTTAGGAGTAGGTTGCCAGGCCTTTCTTCCTAGTCTGTCTTAGCTTGGAAGCTCCACTGAAACCTGTCCACCATGGGTAACCCTGTTGGCATTTGAAATGCCAGTGGTGTAGTTTCCAGCATGAAAGCAGCACACAAGCCACCACAGTATGACAAAGTTACAGGTGGGTAGTGGTTGTCATAGTTAGGAGGGCAGAACTGAGCTAGATCCCAGGCAAAAGGGATCCTTTTACATAGCTCAGCTAATAGGTCTCAGAACGCAGAGTTGCCCAAATATCCAGAGAAAACAATTATCTCAGGTACAAATCTTAGTTGGTTCAGCATCTTTGGAAGCACTTTTGTCTTTTTTTATGGATTGACTTTTGGAAGCATTATATTTTCAAAACACAACCCAGTATTAATCATTAACAAATCACCCCTTTTTCAAATGGAATATCCCCCTTCCCGTGGCTTCCTTGGTGATGGTGAGGCATTTGTCACCTCCCAAGCATAGTTTGAACTTTGAACACTCTTGCTGAAAATTTGAGATGAAATAAAAATCCTCTCACAGCTCTCCAACGCATATTATAAATATTCTGTATACCCATACCCAGTGCCGTTGAGTCGATTCCGACTCAATATTCTGTATATCAGGATGCTTTTAGGTACAAATAAGAGAAACTCATACTCATATTGGCTTAACAGTTACAAATATGTTGATTTATGTAAGTCTAGAGGTGATCCAGCAATCTGAAGACATCTTCAAGGATCAGGGCCTTTCAACCTTTGTCCTGCTGTTCAGTGTTGACTTCATTCCTAAGTCTGGGGTTCCTCCTGGTTGTTGGAGGAGAAATCAAGACATGTTTGGAAGCTCTCGGAAAACCTGGTGGAGTAGTGGCTAAGTGCTACAGCTGCTAACCAAGAGGTTGGCAGTTGAAATCGGCCAGGCGCTTCTTGGAAACTCTATGGGGCAGTTCTACTCTGTCCTATAGGGTCGCTATGAGTCGGAATTGACTCGACGGCAGTGGGTTTTTTTTTGGGTTGGAAGCTTTCTCAGGAGAGCAAGAAGGAAGTTTCCTGGAAACATCGGCAACCTCTTCTTGAATGTCGTTGACCTCAGTTTCATTACATGTGAGCTTGACCAAATCTCTGTTAAGAAAAACCAGTGGGATTACCCCTGGAATGGAGTCCCTGGCTGGTGCAGAAGGTTAATGCTCTTGGCTGCTAACCAAAAGGTTGAGGTTCGAGGCCTGGTGATGTCCTTCCAAAAAACAGCCACTGAAAACTCTATGAAGCACAGTTCTACTTTGACACATATGGGGCCTCCATGAGTCAGAATTGACTCCATGACCATTGGGTTGTTTGGTTATTCATAAGAGTACAAGAAATCCTCCATTTTCTTATCAGGTGGGAAATTTGTTAGAGTCAGCCACTTCGCTGCCTGAATTTTGAAGTCAGTGCAGACCTTGGTATACTCCCTAAGTGAAATATTCCTCTTGTCATCCAGGGAAAATATTTATCATGTCCCCACATGCCCCCACTGTATGTCAGGTCCCTTGCTGAACATTGGGGTATGATGGTAAAAACAAAGCTAACTTTGTTTTAAAAAATGTGCAGCATCATACAGAAACCAGTCATGTGTACAGTGTTGTAGATGCTATTGGTGCCCCACCCACACATCCCCTTGGCACTCATTGTTCTTGTATGTCCCAAACGTCTCTACTACGAGCACCTGCAGCCTAAGTGCTTCTGGAGTGTGCTTGGTCTGTGCATAGGTCAGGCTGGGAGTGCCAGAGAGTTAATACTCCACGGACAGTTCCAACCAATGGTGAATGTAAATTGATGGCCAGATTCCTCAGCTTTCTTGTCCTTCAACTGGGACAACTCTTTGGTGTTGTCTGCATAATCTCCTAGAGGTCTCTAGTGGTATTAAGCCCTAGTTGCCCATTCTAGAACCTGATCCTTAAGTCACCCCATATTGCTTCCTTCTTTTTATATCTGAATTAATTATTGCACTATTGGTGCTTCCACATCTCCCAAATCAATTGTGCTCAATTTTTTTTTTAGCGCCTGCTTCTGGAAGGACCCTACATACGACAATCAACAGGACTCTTTATATTGCAAGTGATCAAAAAAACCCAACTGAAAGGTGCATGAACAAAAGAGAATTGTAATGGTTCATATTAAAGTCCAGGGGATATATTGGCTTTAGCTATGACTAGATTGAAAGAAAACAAAAATCCTCACAACTGGACCAATGAGCAACATCATGATAAACACAGAAGAAATTGAAGTTGTCAAGGATTTCATTTTACTTGGATCCACAATCAACAGCCATGGAAGCAGCAGTCAAGAAATCAAAAGACGCATTGCATTGGGCAAATCTGCTGCAAAGGACCTCTTCAAAGTGTTCAAGAGCAAATATGTCACCCTGAAGACTAAGGTGTGCCTGACCCAAGCCATGGTATTTTCAATCACATCATATGCATGTGAAAGCTGGACGATGAATAAGGAAGACCGAAGAACAGTTGATGCCTTTGAATTGTGGTGTTGGCGAAGAATATTGAATATACCACGGACTGCCAAAAGAATGAACAAATCTGTCTTGGAAGAAGTGCGGCCAGAATGGTCCTTAGAGGCAAGGATGGTGAGACTGCATCTTACATACTTTGGAGATGTTGTCAGGAGGGATCAGTCCCTGGAGAAGGACATCATGCTTGGCAGAATACAGGGTCACTGGAAAAGAGGAAGACCCTCAACAAGGTGGATTGACACAGTGGCTGCAACAATGAGCTCAAGCATAACAATGATTGTAAGGATGGCTCAGGACTGGGCAGTGTTTCATTCTGTTGTGCATAGGGTCGCTATGAGTTGGAACTGACTTGGTGGCACCTAACAACAACATGACTAGATTGAAGCACTTAAATAATGCCATTTACACTAGATTTCTCTTTAGTTCCTTCTGCTGTGTTTGCTTCATTCTCAGGCTCTGTCATGGATTGAATCATGCCCCCCTCTCCTCCCCCAAAAATGTGTGTATTAACTTGGTTAGACCATGTGTGGTCGTCCTCCATTTTGTGATTTTCCTATGTGTTATAAATCATAATCTCTGCCTGTGGTTAAGAGGATTAGGGTGGGATGTAAGACTCTTGCTCAGGTCACCTCCCTGATCCAATGTAAAGGAAATTTCCCTGGGGTGTGCCTGCACCACCTTTTATCTTACAAGAGATAAAGGGAAGGGAAGCAAGCAGAGTGTGGGGGAAATCATACCACCAAGAAAGCAGTGCTGGGAGCAGAGCGTGTCCTTTGGACCTGAGGTTCCTGTGCTGAGATGTTCCCAGACCAAGGGAAGACCAATGACAAGGATCTTCCTCCAGAGCCAACAGAGAGAGAAAGCCTTCCCTTGAAGCTGGTGCCCTGAAATCAAACTTCTAGCCTAATGGACTGTGAGAGAATAAAATTCTCTTTGTTAAAGCCATCCACTTGTGGTATTTCTGTTATAGTAGCACTAGATGACTAAGACAGGCTCTGTTCAGTGGTCCAAAGAAGCTTCAAGCTCTCCCTTTGAGTGGAAAGTTATTTTTCTGTTAGGTCATATAAAATTTCTGAGTTTCATTCTGATTGTGATTTCCTATCTATGCGTTCATTATGAATGTATTTTCCTTTACATCCTTCAGCATACTTGTAATAGCTGCTTTAAAATTCTTATCTGATAATTGGACATACAAGTCATCTTGGGTTGAGGCTCTATTGATTGTCGTTTATCTTGAGAATAGGCTGTGTTTTCTTGTAATTTGAGATTGTATCCTGAACATTATGAATGATTTATTGCAAAAACTCTGGATTCTGTTTTATTCCTATAAAGAGTGTTGATTTTTTAAGTAGGCAATTAAAGTGGCTAAACTGAAACTAGGAAGTTCTGTATCTCCTGCAGTTGGCAACAGTCCCAGCTTCTGTTCAGTTCTGTTGTAGCCTCAGCTGGATTACCTGTAGTCTGCTGCATACGCTTGTGACTTATGGGCCAGCTAGAGATTTGGAAAGTTTATACACAAAATTTGAGGTTTCCCATCTCTGCTCTGTCTGCTTTCAGAATTTCCCTCCTTTCCAGTGACTGTGGTTGCCCAGAACTGTATCCACTTGTTCTGCAAGCCAGTAACACTACTGATTTTCCATTGGACATTTAGCTGTTCTTCATGCTGTAGACTGATGCCTGCCCTCAGGCTAGAATCTGTCCAAGGGTTAACTCCCCTCCAATATCTGCCTGATTTTGTTTATTCTCCTGTGCTGTCGGATAGTTGCTTTTTAAAATTTGTCCAGAGTTTATAGTCGCTGTATGCGGAGGATAGGTCCAGCAGAAACTTACTTCGTTATACTAGAAGCAGAACTTCCTAGTCTCAAGATTCATTCTGATTGGACCAGCTTAGGTCATGTGACCACTGCTAGGCTCCCCTCACTGTAGTCAGATGAATGACTGGCCTGGGAGGCTGGGGGAAGGGCCCCACCCAGGTCATGTAGGCTAGAAATTGGGTGGGCGGAGGGGAGATCCATAGAGGCTAATGTTGGAAGAAAGAAAAATGGATACTGGGCAAGAGAATGCAAAATGTTTACAACAACGTATTTGCAGATGTTGGTAGTGTGTTAGAGTTTATCTAATAATGGAAGTATGGCCATTAAGATATCATGTGACAGGATCTGGAAGCTCAGATCAGGAGCTGTGGGCCAAGGAGGGGAGATGAAGCATACATTCTAGGAGCATACATAATACTTTCCACCAGAACTTGTCAGTGGCCTTTCACACGTGGCTTTATAGTGGAAACTCAATCTTCTTTTCTTGTTTTTGCTGCACCTAAGACCGTGACATTTGAAAAGGTGACAGAAGAGAAAGGGATAAATAAACCTTTGAGTCAAGACAAATCAGAGTGATTTCACTGCCTCTCCTCTCGGCTCCAAATATTGGAAAGGAAACAACAACACCCTTCGGGTTTTCAGATGCAGAATGTTTTCCTGTATCAATTTGTGGCCTCTCCTCTGAGAGCTCTTATGATTTATGATGAATAGGTTATCAGTAGTTATTTATCATAAATGTATTGATTAGGTAGGACTATATTCTGCTGAGTAACAGTACCCAAATGCCAGAAGCTTACACATGCGTGCATTTACTTTCTCTCCTGGAATAATCTGGGAGTGGGTGGTCCAAGGCTGGGAGGGGGCTCTGTTCTACCGAGCACTCAGAGACCCTGATTTCTTCAATCTTGTTCCTCTGTTATGTGTGGCTTCCATTCCCAGGGGCAATTCACGGTGCACAGTGGCTGCTCCAGCTCCAGCCCCAGAAATCTCCTCTACAACCCAGCCAGCAGGAAGGAGGGAGAGATGAAGCCAAAAGGGACAGAGCCCAGGTTTATTTTAAGGTACGTTCCAAGAAGCTGCCACACTTCGTTTCCACTTACACCTTTTTAATTACAAAGCCAAGTATAGCTGCCACATTTTTTTTTAGATGGGTTCGATATTAAAAAAATTGATTTATAAATGCTGCATAATTTATAAATGCTACTACGATTACTGCTACTACCAATACTATTACTACTACTTAAATAGGTATTATTGTGTGCTAGGTACACTTTTAAGTGGGGACACGGGTGGTTCAGTAGTAGAATTCTCACATTCCACGCAGGGTCCTGGGTTTGATTCCTCGCCAATTCACCTCATGAGCTGCCATCCCTCCTCTGTCAGTGGAGGCTTAGTTGTGCTATGATGCTGAACAGGTTTCAGTGGCGCTGCTAGACTAAAACAGACTAGAAAGAAAGGCCTGGCGATCCACTTCAGAAAATTAGACCAAAAAACCCCTGTGGATCACAACGATTCAATCCACAATGGATCATGGGGATGGCACAGGACTGGGCAGTGTTTTGTTCCACTGCGCATGGAGTTGCCATTCATTGGGGGTCAACTTGAGAGCAGCTAACAACAACACTTCTAAGTGCTCAACGTGTTTAATCCTCACAACAACCCGACTACATAGGTATCGTTATTACCTTCATGTACAAAGGAGAAAACATGCACAGGAAGGATTTGTAACTTGTCTCTGGCCGCACAGCTAGCCAGTAGTAAAGCCAAGACTCAAACCCAGATAGTCTTTCAGAATTCATGCCCTTAAACACCACTAGCCATAATGATTACAAACAATGTCCCTGTTTGGAATTTCCTTTAATGTAATTTATGGGTTTTGGTCCAGTAGCTTTTTTCCTAGGTCCTTTACTTTTATTCTGTATTCATATTTTCAAACATACAGGAAAGTTGAGACTGCAGTGCCATGAACCCCCTTGTGCACACTACCCAGCTCCAACACTCCTGGCCAGTGTCTGGCTCCAACTGGATCATTTCTCCTCTTTTCTGGATTATTTAGAAGCAAAAACTAGACATTATATTATTTTATCATAACTATTTTAGAATTCCATCTTAGTCATCTAGTGCAGCTATACAAGAAATATCACAAGTGGATGGCTTTAACAAAGAGAAACTTATTTCCTCAGTGTAGTAGGCTAGAAGTCCAAATTCCGGGCGTCAGCTCTGGGGGAAGGCTACCTCTCTCTGTTGGCTTTGGAGGAAGGTCCTTCTCGTCAATCTTCTCCTGGACTAGGAGTTTTTTGAGCAAGAACCCTGGGTCCAACAAGACATAAAAGGAAAGGGAAGTAAGCAGAGAGTCGGAGACCTCATACCAGCAAGAAAGAAGCACCGGGAGCAAAGTACATCCTTTGGACCTGGTGTTCCTGAGCAGAGATGCTCCTAGCCCAGGGGAAGACTGATGACAAGGACTTTATTAAAATATGTGTCAACTTGGTTAGGCGTGATTCGCAGTATTGTATGGCTGTTCTTCATTTTGTGATTTTCTCAAGTGTTATAAATCCTAATCTCTGCCTGTGGTTAAAGAGGATTAGGGTGGGATATAACACCCTTGCTCAGGCCACATCCCAGATTCAATGTAAAGGGAGTTTCCCTGGGGTGTGGCCTGCACACCTTTTATCTTACAAGAGACGAAAGGGAAGCAAGCAGAGAGTAGGGGACATCATACCACCAAGAAAGAAGCACCAGGAACAGAGCGAGTTCTTTGGACCTGGGGTTCCTGAGCAGAGAAGCTCCTAGTCCACGGGAAGACTGACCAGAAGGACCTTCCTTCAGGCCCGACAGAGAGGGAAAGCTTTTCCCTGAAGCTGATGCCCTGAATTTGAAATTCTAGCCTACCAGGCTATGAGAAAATAAATTTCTCTTTGTTAAAGCCACCCATTTGTAGTATTTCTGTTATAGCAGCACTAGATGACTAAGACATATTGTTGTTTTTGTGTGCCATCGAGTCGTTTCCGACTCACAGCGACCCTGTGAGTAGAACTGCCCCATAGTGTTTCCACTGGTGGATTCGAACTCCCGACCTTTTGGTTGGCAGCCTGAGTTCTTAACCACTTCGCCACCAGGGTGTGTACATCTAAAACATAAGGCCTCCATTTTAAAAACACAACCACAATACCGTTGTCTTGCCTAAAAATAATAAGGAATAATTGCTTTAACTTCACCAAATATCTGGTCAGCGTTTACATTTCCTTGATTATCTCATAACCTTTTTTTTTTCAGATTTTTTTTTTTGTTGGAATAAAGATCCAAAGAAGGCCATGCTTTGTCTCTTACATCTGTTTTAGTTTATAATATTCCTAACATTCCTTTCCCCATCCTGTGTGTGTGTTCTGTAGAATGTCCCACATTGTGGATTTTGCTGAATGTGTCCCAGTGGACACAGGACATTTTATTTTTGAAATTCTATCATCACATAATGCTCTGACGGGAGGTTTTCTGAAGGAAAATGCTCAGCTGGCCTTCTGCAACCTCTGCAAGTGAGGCATCTGGAGGGACCCGACTTCTGAGAAGTAGAATGTCAACACAGAGCCCCAGAGCAAAATTGTCAAAACATGGTAGCTACCCCTTAGTGGGTCTTGATATCAAGTTAAAAAAAAAAGAAATAGAAGAGAACAGAATGGAGTAAGGTCGACTGCAGTAGAAAAGAAGACATCATCATGTCAGCAGGCACCGTATGTAGTAAACGTTAATGGTATCTTACTTAGGAGCCCTGGTGGTGTCACAGTTAAGTGCTTGTCTGCTAACTGAAAGGTTGGTGGTATGAACCCGACCAGGGGCTCTGAGGAAGAAAAGACCTGGTGATCTGCTACCATAAGGGTTAGAGCCTAGGAAACCCTATGGGCCAGTTCTACCCTGTAAGATATGGGGTCACCGTGAGTTGGAATCAATTAAATGGAACCTGTTATGGTTTGAATTATGTTCCCCCAAAATATAGGTTGTGAATTCTAATCCCTATACCTGTGGTTGTAATCCCATTGGTGAATGGATTTTCTTTGTTATGTTAGTGAGACAGAATTAATGAAGGGAATGTCTTAAGTCAATCTCTTTTGAGATATAAAGAGAATAAGCGAGCAAGCAGAGATGGGGAAAGAGAGATGCCAAGCCACCTGAAGATAGCCCAGTAGCAAAAGTTAAAAAGAGACAAGGACCTTCCTCCAGAGCTCACAGAGAGAGAAAGCCTTCCTCTAGAGCTGGCACCCTAAATTTGGTCTTTTAGCCTCCTGTGAGGAACCCTGGTGGCGCAGTGGTTAAGGATTCTGCTGCTAACCAAAAGGTCGGCAGTTTGAACCCACCAGCTGCTCCTTGGAAACCCTATGGGGGCAATTGTACTCTGTCCTATAGGGTCACTATGAGTCAGAATCTACTCAATGGCAACCCTTTTTGTTTTTTTAACTGCGAGGAAATAAATTTATGTTAAAGCCACCCATTTGTGGTATTTCTGTTATAGCAGTGCTAGATAACTAAGATAGCACCCAAATACGACATTATCTAATTGTGTGTAGGTGTGTGTGTGCCTGCACAGTCATATAATGTCCCGATGAATAAATAATATCTCTTACTGTGGGTTCTCCTCAAAAAGTGTGGGCAATAAAAAAAACAACCCTAGAGAATCTAAACACCCACCGTTTCCGCAGCCAATAGGACCACTTCTTTCTCTTGCCAGCTCCTCTGTCTGACTCAGCTGCTGTGGAAATTCTAGCAAAGGTGTCTGGTCTGAGTCACAGACAGCAGGTGTTTCCCCTCTGCAGAGGACAATGAGGGCCTTGTGAATTTTTAGGCAACAGATGCTTGTGTGCAAAACACTAGAGGCCTCATCTCTCCTGGCAGTGACTTAGTATGATGACCCAAAAGTGCACCCCATCTGCCCTCTCCCAGTTTTAGAGACAGAAATGACTAGTTAATGGTGGGGTGGGGGTGGGGAGCAGGGGAGAGGTTGGTCCCTTTGCATTTTTCTAGCCAAATTCATGTCTTAAAAGCCAAGGGCTGCAATACCCACCCTAAAAATGTAGGCGAGGGAAGAGATATGCCTGGAGTTGGAAAGTTGTAATGTCAGAGTAAAGACGGTAATTATGGTTCAGAACGAGGTCACGAAACGCGCAGGATTCTGCAAATCAGGCGGATGCAGGATGCTAACAGCGGCGGCATCTCCAGCTTACAAAGCGGAGGTGAGGGGGAGAGCCCCGAACTGAGGGAGCAGAAAGGGCGAGTCAGGGCAGGAGCGACAGGAACTCCGGGAACCAGTTGCGCTCCTAGTGGGTGCAGCCTCAGGAACTGAGGACCTGTGCACTGGAGAAGCTGGGCAGGGGTGTCCGGGGAGTGGCGGGGCTTGTGAGGGAGAGAAGGGTCTGCAGCATGGTCGGGGGGCCCCTCGCCCCCGCACTGGTGTCCCAGGCAGGAGGAGTCCGGGATGGTGCTTTCGACCCTCCCACCAATGGTGGTTCAGGAAGTGAGTTTCGGTGGTAGATGGAAAGCCTTCCCATTTGAACAGTTAAATGTATGCATTTTAATGTGATTTCACCGACAGAATGGTGAAAAGCCTGGGTTTGAATTCCTGCTCTGCCGTCAACTTTCCGGCTCTGTCGCTCACTGGTGCTGTGCCTCAGTTTCCTCACCTTTCACAGAGACGGTAACAGGCCTGCCTCCAGGAGTTGTGGTGAGGAAGAGTTTAATGAACAATGAGTTAGAAAACTACCTGGGATGTAGCAAGCAGACTATATGTTAGTGGTCATTATTATTATTGTCGTTGTTGTTTTGAGAGGCAAAGAGTTGTTTGGCTACACTGATATGACGCCCTTAACAGAACAAAAGAGAAACCCCATTTCCAAACAGGATCACAGGACCAGGAATTTAACATCTATTTCTTTGGGGAATACATTAATGTTTATTGAGGGCTTACTATTTTTACGATATTCTTTAAATTGGTTCTCTAAGTAACATTTTGAGGTATTTTTTTCTTACTATTATTACCCCATTTCACAGCTGTGCAAACAGAGGTACAAAGAAATGCAATAGCTTGTTCAAGTGCTCACAGCTCATAAGCAGTAGATAGAGCTCGCCTTCAACTCCATATTCAGTTCAGCTTCAGAGCGTACATTTCTGCTGTGTGTGCCGTGGAGTGGATTCCGACTCATAGTGATCCCGAGTGACAGAGCAGAGCTTCCCCAGAGGGTTTCCTAGGCTATAATCTTTGTGGGAGCAGGTCACCAGGTCTTTTCTCCTGAGAAGCCGCTGGTGGGTTTGAATTGCCGACCTTTCGGTTAGCATCTGAGTGCTCAACCGCTGTGCCACCAGGGCTCCTTCACTTCTAAGGCAGGAGGCAAAAATCATGCTGCAGGGAGGAGCTGAGTGCTAAATCCTTCATATGCTGTGGCACCAGGCCAACAAGCAACGTCGAAGCTGACAGCACTGACTGACAGCACTGAAAGCAGAGTTTTGAGGGCATTATTCAGACAGACATTGTGCTTTCGGAAGAGCCAAAATTCAGAATCCATCAGACGGGGTTGACCCTGGGCGTGGAGTGAGGACGAGGAGGCAGGAGCCTAGGATAGCACCTTTACATTTCCAGGTACATTTAATTAAATGAAAATTTAGAGGGTGTGTTTCCTCTCCCTGCCCACTGACCCCCAGCCAAAGTTTAGCTAAATAACCGGAAGCCCTAACGCATTCCAGTTCAGCATGGACATTCAGAATAAGGAGGAGATAGAGATCAACTGCAGGGAACTGCACAATTCCATCCAAAGAGAAGGAAACGAATTATCTGCGTAACCAGGCCTGAGGGCGGCTGGCAGAGGAAGTGACTCCTGGCTCGTTCATTGGGCGTTCACACGAGGATGACCTTCCTTGAGAGTTGACACAGCTCACCTGTGCCCACTAGGGATGCTGCCAGCAGACTTGAGAGGTCCAGCCAGGAGCCTGAAAATTAGCTAAAAATGTTATTGGAGGAATGTACTATTTTTCATAAATTACGGATTCTCTGAGAAGATAGTTTCAAGGTAATGGGCACTGCAGTCCCTGGAGGATTCAAAATGCAAATGAAAACAACCTTTGCTGAACCCGGGCTATCTGCTTCTGGAAAGCTCCAGATGGTGAACCCAGAACTTGCAAAATAAGATGAGAAAAATTAGGAGTTTGAGGCTCACATTGCATGGTATTTATGATTTTGCAAAGGAGACCTTGGAATGTGATTTGTTGTATAAAAATTTGTTTTAGGCACCTTTCTGCCGTGGAGTCTGCTTCAATTCACGGTGGCTCCACGTGTGTCAGAGTAGAACTCTGTTCCACAGGGTTTTCAATGGCTGATTTTACAAAAGTAAATCAGGACTTTCTCCCAAGACACGTTGGTGTGGACTTGAACCTCCAAACTTTCGGTTAGCAGCCAAGCGCATTAACCGTTTCAGGGACTCCTCTTCCACAGATACCCCTCTCCTATTTTGTAAGGATCTCAGCAGCAGCTAACCTGTCCACTGTCTGCGTTCCCCTTTGACTAAGAACAGGGTTCTTCCCCAGCGTAGTCCCCACTTTCTCACCACTGCTCAGCACAGGGCCTGCCGTTTGTTAGGAACTCAATAGAAGGTTCTTGTGTGAACAGATGAATGAAAGGTTTCTTTGCTCCCAAATTTAGTTTTCCAGTTTTAGTTTTAAAGTGCACCATTATTAATATTTTAGTTAGACATTCCGGTAAGTCTTGAGTTACCTTTTATTGATTTTCTGTTTGCTTGCCTTGCTTTGTTTTGGGCCCAGACGCTTTGTAAGCAACAGAAATCAACTCTGGCTGCTGGAATAAATGGACTTCAATCGCTTTTCATCTTTTGGTCTTCAGCTCAGCTTCTAAGAAGAGAGCATTTGATTGACCAAGCTTGGGTGGGTACCCCCCATTTGTGGTGGACTGGGTGCCTTGATTGGCAGGCCCTCCAGACTGTGTTCAGTGGGGAAAGATTTGTTCCTCTGAAGAAAATTGGGATGCAGTTACTGGAGAAAGGGAAAAACTTGATGGCTGTATTCCACGGACACAGTGTTGCTATAAGTCAGAACTGACTTGATGGCACCTAACAGCAACACTATGTACACGCACGACAGAATGAAACACTGCCTGGTCCTGAGCCATCCTCGTGATCGTTATTATGTGTACAAATAGGCCATATTATTTATGAAATTTATTTCAGCACTGAAAAGTTGAAGGTTCACGTCCACCCAGAGGCACCTCGGAAGAAAGCCCTGGCGATCTCCTTCCAAAAAATCAGCCCCCGAAGACCCTACGGAGCACAGTTCTGCCCTGACACATGCGGGGTTGCCACGAGGAGGAATCGCTCAACGGTATCAGCCACTAGTATACACATAATTTTTAAAAAATTGGAATATTTTCCTACTTACAATATCGAGAAGAAATAAACGGAAACCAACTTGTAGAATATTGTTTATAATAAAAATAACAAAACAATAGAATTACATAAAATTTTTTTTTAGCATAGAATAAATACGTGCTTGAGAAGAGCTACATTCTAAGACGTGAGGAACTGCCAAGGCGTTTGCACCTGCTGTCGATGACTTTGTCTGGATTTAAGAACAGGAAGATGACCTGAAGGCATTCTGTACATGAAACGGGGGGTCTGAGAGAACAGGGGTGAGGTGGACAGGGGAATAACAAGTAATCCATTCAACGCACGTTAAAAGATGCAACAAATCCTTTGGGTTCCTATGGAGGTAGGTTTGAGGCTTAGTTAATTATAAACAGAGTTTTCACCTATGGGGATAAAGTGATGGGGGACTCAGGACAATCACTGATTGTGTGGGGCTGCCTTGTATGTAGGGGGACTTTTAGCATCCTTGGGCTCCTGTCCACTATATGCTAGCAGCCTCTGTAAAGAAAACTTGGGAAAGACTTTGAAATTTAGAGGGCATCCTGACTGGCTTATCCACCCAGGTCAACCCAGGTTATCATTGGGTCTTTTATGGTCTTCGACAAGGCTGTTTTACCACTCTGTAGAGAGAGGTGTTAACTTGCAACAGACTGAGAGTGATGGAAATGATTCCTGCCCATGGAAATACGCCCTACATCCGGCTGGGTCTGTGGACATCCCTGCCTCGTTGTGGAAGGAGTCCATTTTGCATCCATTAATCAAATTCATTTCTGTATCCCTAATGGCCCATAAATGTGTCTGCTCTTTGGATTCTCCTTTGAACTGGTTTTAACACCTTTCAGTTCTCTCATTAATTACTGAATTTAATAAAACCTTTGACACATATGCATTTAATGTTTATGTGAGAGTCATTATTTTACCTTGAAAAAAAAAAATCGTTTAATAACCCCAATCATTGTGCAACCAAAAATTAACCCCTTAACTTTTCAAAACTTCCCAAAAGAGGTTACTAAACCCAGTGTGAATCACTGCTTTAACACACACACACACACACACACACACACACACACTGTAAACTCAGAAAGACCTAACTTGTTTTATCTCTGCCCTGTGGCCATGTGGTGTGATAGTTGACTGAACACTAGATGGCTCCTGTTTAACAAATGCTCTACTTCAAGTTTTTAGAATTTGAAACCCCAACCTCAAGGTGGGGGTCCTTGAGTTCACACTCTTTCCATCGCCGTTTTTATTGAACCCAAATCCTCAGCTTTTTGGCTGTTGTACCAGGAGAGTCACAACCCTTGAGATAACCCACCGCCCTCGGACATTATATAGAAGGAAATTATATCCTGTATAATTCCAATCTTCTCAGCCACGGTTGTTTTCTTTGGTGTCGTGGGGTATTTTTAAGCATGAAAAGGAAAAAGAAGGAACAAATCCAAAGAGACCACCACCAAGTCTGAAATCCTGTTAAACCTCAAACAAAACCAAAACCAACAGGCCCTGACTGAACAAGCTCATAAAGAGAAAAACTCATGGTCTTCGCTGTGACACCCTGTGGGTTCCTTTGTAAGCCCAATTCCTTCCATCTGGACAACGGGGGACAGGGAGGGGCTCCTATTTTCTAGATATTCTGGTCAGGCTACTTGGAAAGGAAGGCTTCATTCTTTACTGTTTGAGTTAAGTGCTCATTTTCACAGCTTCGGACCTTCTAAGAGGGAGTGGCAGAAATCACCAAGCAGAACCCGGAAAAGGGGCTTGGAAATTTTTACGCTCTGCCATTTATAATTAACATCCTGACAGATGAGGTCTTTCCAGTAAATCAGGAGGGTGAGATCTCCTTCGTAAAATCCTTACGCTCTAATCAGTGCTGAACATAGTCTCGATACAGAGCAGAGCTTCTGACTAAAGCACGCTTCTGAAGGGTTTTATAATACCAGGAGTCCCAGGGTGGTGCAAATGGATAACATACTAGGCTGCTGACTAAAAGGCTGGAGGTTCACCCATACTCAGAAGTCCTCAGAAGAAAGGCTTGGCAATCTCCTTCTGAAAAATCAGCCACTGAAAACCCTATGGAGCACAGGTCTGCTCGGACACACACAGGGCCACCAAGAGTCAGAATCAACTCAACTGGTTTTTACTACGTGCCCAGGACGTTTTGGGTGTTTGGAAGACAAAGGTGTATGGGAAAGATGAGATCTTTGCCTTCATGGAGCTGACACTGAAAATCCACTAAAAATACTTGAAATGGTGACAAGGACTGTGAAGAAAATAAAAGAGGGAGGTGGGCTAGTGGGGTTGGGGGCAGCAGGCACGGGCCCTCTCAGATGCAGTGATCAGGAGCGGACATCCCTCTGGCCCCTCTGTGAGGCTGAGAGCTGAAAGAGGAGGAAGAGGCGGTGTGTGAAGGCCTGGGGCAGAGGGAACAGCAGGTGCGAAGGCTCAGAGGTGGGGACATCACATGGTGTATCTCAAGAAGCAGAGAGCCAGCGAGGCCACTGAGTGAGAGGAGGTCAGGCCGAGGGTGGAGAGGTCGGGAGGGCCACGTGGTCAGGGCATCTGGGCCCTGGAGAGGAAGCCGGGGTTTAGTCTATTGGGAAGCATGTCCCACCCACTGCAGGAGCTGCCTGTCTTTCCTCTAACTGGCATCTTTGTATACAAGGATGCACCAGTGACGTTTAATTTAATTTAGCCCCTGGGAGCCTATCAAGTTATTCTGTGTCCTCCCTCTGGAGTCCTGGTCTCCACCAGCCCTGAATCTCCTCCTTCCACTAGGGTTGTCAATGTCGACAGAGTGAGGGTTTGCTCCTCTGCTTCGAAACCTCAGAGCCTCCAGCTTCCTGGGTATTGTAATGATTACTAAAACACAAAACATTTACACTTGTTACCTGTTTCGTTGATCCACACAGAAAAGGAACAAAGAAAAAAACATCACGTGACCTTGGATCCCATCAGCCCAGCACCAGAGCAACAAAGGACAAGGATGTGGTTTTCTGACTGACATGTGACATCCAGGCCCTGGGAATGGTGATGCTTTAATGACACGGGCCATGGCTCTGGCTTATGGAGGGCTCGGGGGTCTGTCTAAGGCTGGGAATCGGTAAGGGAACTGCTCATGCCTCGGGCAGTTGTTAGGACAGTAAACATCTATTGAGCACTTACTGTATGCAGGAATGACTGTAAGCACATCGCAGGATTTACTTAATCCTCACAACAGCCCTGGGCGGGGGATGTTATTCAACCCATTTCAGAGATAAGAGAACTAAGGCCCAGGGAGGTAAAATGTTTTGCTCTTAGTCACACAGCTTGTAAGAGATCGAAACTGTGTTTAATCTCAGTCTGTTTACCTCATGGTGTATGCAGCTCGGGTCCTGGCTCCCACCTTGTTGTTGTTGTTAGGTGCTATCAAGTTGATTTCAACTCACAGTGCCCCTATATGACAGATTAGAACTGTCCTAGAGGATTTCCTATGCTGTAATCTTTATGGAAACAGATCACCAGAGTTGCTGGGTGGGTTCGAACCAACAACCTTTTGATTAGCAGCTGGGTACTTAACCGTTACCCCATCAGGGCTCCTGCCTAACCCCAAAACTCAAACCTATTGCCACTGAGTCAATTTCAAATCATAATGACCCTATAAGACAGAACAGAACAGCTCTATAGGGTTTCCAAGGCTGTAATCTTTATGGAAGCAGACTGCCGCATCTTTCTCCCACGGAGTGCCTGGTAGGTTCCAACTGCTGACCTTTCGGTTAGCAGCCTGGTGCTCCCACCTGCTTGGGTCCAAATCCTGGCTCTGCTGCCTCTTGCCTGTGGACCTTGGGTGAGACATCTCACCTGTTTGATCTTCAATTTCCTTATCTCTAACCTGAGCATAAAAAATACTACTTGACTCAGAAGGTTGATGTGAAGATCATTTTAACTTATAGGTGAAGAAGTTCTCCCAACAATGCTTGGCTCATACCCATTGCCGTCAAGTTGATTTTGACACATCATGGCCCTATAGCACAGAGTAGAACAGCCCCATAGAGTGTCCAAGGAGTGGCTGGTAGACTCAAACTGCCAACCTTTTGGTTAGCAGCTGAGTTCTTAACCATATGCTGCCAGGGCTCCAAAACAAAACCCATTGCCATCCAGTTGATTCCAACTGATAGTGACCCCATAGGACAGAGTAGAACTGATCCATAGGGTTCCTAGGCTGTAATCTTTATAGAAGCAGACTGCCACATCTTTATCCCAAGGAGCAGCTGGTGGGTTTGAACTGCCGAACTTTTGGTTAACAGCCAAGTGCTTAACCTCTGCACCACCAGAGCTCTCTCTGGCTTATAGAAGGTATTCTAGTAGTACTATCTTACTGTCGTTGTTGCTACATGCCCTCGAGTCCATTCCAACTCATAGTGACTGTATGTACAACAGAGCGAAACATGCCGAGTCCTGCTCCATCCTTATGATTGTTGTTACTCTTGACCCCATTGAGGGTTTTCCTCTTTTTTGCTGACACTCTACTTTGCCAAGCATGGTGTCCTTCTCTAGGGACTGATCCCTCCTGATAACATGCCCAAAGTATACGAGATGAAGTCTTGCCATCCTCTCTTCTAAGGAGCATTCTGGCTGTACTTCTTCCAAGATAGATTTGTTCCTCCTTCTGGCAGTCCCTGGTATATTAAATATTCTTTGCCAACACCATAATTCAAAGGCGTCAGTTCTTCTTTGATCTTCCGTATTCATTGCCCAGCTTTTGCATGTATGTGAGGTGATTGAAAATACCATGGTTTGGGCCAGGTGCACCTTTGTCCTTAAATATCTTAGACAGTGGGAACTCAAGAGACACTGTCCATAGTGGACAAAGAAATAAATATGTTTTGAGTATTACTTAAAATCACAACAAAAAATAAAATGATAGTAGCTGTCTTAGTTACTCAGTGCTGTTGTAACACTAATACCAGAAGTGGGTGGCTTTAAGAAACAGAAATTAATTTTCTTACAGTCCTGGAAGCTAGAAGTACAAGTCAACCCTGGGCCTTCCTTAATTCCTTGGAGTTCCTTGGCTTGTAGACAAACCTCACATGGTGACTGTCTTCCCCCGTATGTGTCTCTATTTTTGTCAGCATATACTGCACCTGAAAAGCCCAATATTGGCAGAATAAAGCAGGGAATCTAGTCTTGGAATGAGACAATCAGGATTCCATGCTACCCTACCCCTTCTTCCATTGCTCATAGACCAAATAGCTGTAACTCAGGCACTCACAATTAGTTCATGTAGAACAGCCTCACAGGTATTACCTGCGGTGCTCTATGTGGGGGTCAACTCTATTTTGCTTGGCACTGAAGAGATAGTGACCAGGTCATTCATTCATTCACCTAACAAGGAGGATTCGTTGAGCACCTACACTGTGTCCAGCATGTTCTCGGTGTTGGGAAGAGAGTGACCAGGTCATTCATTCATTCATTTATTCACTTAACAAGGATTTGATGAGCACCTATACTCTGTGCACAGCACGTTCTGGGTGTTTGGGCGAGAAAGGTGAACAGGAAAGATGAGATTCCTGCCCTGATGATGCTTACACTGAAAACACACCCATAATACCGTGAAGAGATAGTAAATAAGACCTTGTGCAAGTGCTGTTTACTTGCTGCTTCTCTGGAGCCTGCATGTGCACGCACATGTATGTACCTGAGCGTGTTTGTGTGCGTGCATGTGTCGAGGGGGCGCTGGCTATGCTGACAGCTCCTGCTTCCTCTTCACAGCAAGGATCACCTTTGGAAGTTGTTGTTAAATTGTTCACTCATCTATGTCTGTTTCTCCTGCCAGGTTGTGGTGTCATCATCATGGACCATTGCTGAGGATGGACTCCGAGGATCTTTGGTTGGGGACATCAGGAGTGTTGATCTCTCCCCATCCCCCCACTCTCTCTACCATCTCAGTCAAGGATGCCATGATTCCACCTCTTCATTGGTTCATTTCTGACAAGACATGGGAGGCTTGCTTGGGGTGGCAGAAAGGGCTGTGAGCAAGAAACTCAGACAGCTGAGATCTGGCACAAAATTTGCCCTTCAGTAGTTGCGTGACCTTGAACAGAAATGAGACATCATTAGAGCTAGAAAAGCTCTCATAAGTCAATCTCCAACTCTTCTGTTTCTCAGACAAGAAAGTTAAACTAGAAAATGTGACCTATCTCTTCTTCCTTGAACATTACAATCTTTTAAGAACTATCTATACGGGATCAAATTGACAACAGCAACTCGAAAGTTTAGATAGGAAGCTTAGGTGTCAGTGAGTTTATGTTAATGACTCGTTAAAAAAACCAAACTCATTGCTGTTGAGTCGATTCTGACTCATAGCGACTCTTTAGGACACAGTAGAACTGCCCCATAGGGTTTCCAAGGAGTGCCTGGTGGATTTGAACTGCCAACCTTTTGGTTAGCAGATGTAGCTCTTAAACACTACACCACCAGGGTTTCCTTATGTTAATGGGGGAGGAACAGTTCAGAAAATGAGGGTGAGAATGGTTGCACAATTTGAAGAATGCAATTGATGTTGCTGAATTGTGCATGTAGAAACTGTTGAGTCAGTGTATGTTCTGCTGTGTATATTTTCAACAACAACAATAAAAATAATTTATTAAAAGAAGAAAAGAAAATGTGACCTATCTCAAACCATACAGCAACCCAAGGAATACACACAGAGATCGGTTGGGATTGTATTCGGTCTCTGAGGCTCCAATTCTCTCAATATATTCTCTTTTTCTGCAGCCTCAGTGTCTCAGGGAAGCCTCGGTGTCCTCCACACTGGGGGAAGACAGGTGGACTCACCCACCATCCCGCTCAATACCCACCGTCCAGTACCTACCTTCTCCTCGTTGCAGCTAGAGAGATCATTCCATACATCCAACTCATCACATTACCCTGCCATTTAAAATGCTGCTGTGGTGTCAACTTGCCCCCCAAATAAAGACAAAAGGCTCGAAATGTGCTATGTCAGTTGGAATTGGGTTTGATTGTGAGTAACAAAAAAACCAAAATCAAACCCAGTGCTGTCAAGTCTATTCTGACTCATAGCAGCCCTATAGGACAGAGTAGAACTGCCCCATAGAGTTTCCAAGGAGCACCTGGCGGATTTGAACTGCCAACCTCTTGGTTAACAGCTGTAGCACTTAACCACTACGCCACCAGGGTTTCCTTGTGGGTTGATTCTGACTCAGGGCGACCCCATGTATGTCAGAGTAGCACTGTGCTCCATAGGGTTTTCAGTGGCCGATTTTTGGAAGTAGATCGCTAGGCCTTTCTTCCGAGACGTCTCTGAGTAGACTCGAACTTTCAACCTTTCGGTTAGCAGTCAAGCACATTAACCATGTGGGCCACCCAAGGACTCCTGTATGTTATTTAGGCCACTGTTATTTTGGGTCTCTGTTGTGAGTAACAACAAAAATCCGTTGTGAATAACAACAAAAATTGGCCACTGAAAACCCTGTGGAGCACAGTGTTACTCTGACATAAATGGGGTCGCCATGAGTCAGAATCAACTCGCTGACAACTAGTGAGATAAAGTAGAAGAAACAGAGAGAATGTCAGTGTGGATGGGTCCCATAAGCCACACCAAGAATGTCAGGAGGAGGCAGTCAGGGGTCACATCCCATTGGGTTTGTAAGCCCAAGTAGAAGTTTGGCTTTTATGACTTGTGTGTCAGGAAGAAACTCTGGAGGACTTCAAGCAGGAAATGACACCATTTTTTAACTTTAGAAAAACACATTTGTCTTAGTCTCTCTATTACATTTGTTTGAATGACAATTTGGTTACTAACTGCTGTCCCTCACCTCCACCCCAAATAAATTGTCTATGATGGCAGGAACCATCTATTTCTTCTTAGCAGTGTGTGCCCAGATTCTAGAACATTGCTGTTATGTGGCAGACACTATTTGCTAAGGAAGGAAGGGGCAGAAAGGTTTGTCTGCACACCAGGCAGCCCTTTTCCTGTTTGTTTCTGCCTTTCATGCATTGCACCAGGGATGGGCTCCACGATCTCTGAAGGAGGGTTAGCCCATAACTCAGGCATAACCCAGTTGACTTCATGCAGAGGGAGAATGAGTAATGATTGGAGCTGCTGCTAAAAAGAGTTGAACCATCTCCTCGTTGCTTTAAGGGAAAGAGGCTAAAAAGACAGAGGCCTTCAGGAATATGGTTACAGGGCTGTCTGTCACTGCCACGGAGAGAGATAACTAGAGGATGACTCATTTCAACCTTGGGTGTGGCGAAAGCCAGTGGCTAAAGGAGAAAATAGCTCTTCCAAGGCCACTTGAAGAATGAAGGAGGCTAGTAGACATTTGTTCCACACGGGAAGTTTGGACTATTTTCCTGTGTTCAGCAAACCTTATACCTTACAAATGGCTGCCTCTCACTATAGACTCCAACTACTCAATCATCAGGTTGAAGTCAAATGGCTGCTTACAGGCATCATATGCACCCATATGAATTTGAGCCTTGTAACTTGGGGAAAGTACAGCCAGGATGCTCTTTAAAAAGTGAGGATGGTAAGACGTCATCTCACTTGCTTTGGACATATTATTAGGAGAAGGAGAATATCATGCTTCTTAGAAAACCAAAAAAAAAAAAAAAAAACAAAAGACAAATCCACTGCCATTGAGTCGATTCTGACCCTGTAGGACAGAGTAGAACTGCCCCATAGAGTTTCCAAGAAGCACCTGGCGGATTTGAACTGCCAACCTCTTGGTTAACAGCTGTAGCACTTAACCACTACACCACGAGGGGATCAGTGAAAAAGAGACCCTCAATGAGATGGACTGACAAACTGGCTGCAACAATGGGCTCAAACATACCTACAATTGGGAGGATGGTGCAGGGCCAGGCAATGTTTTCGTTATGGATTGAATTATGTCCCCCCAAAATCCTAACTCCTATACCTGTGGTTATCATCCCATTTGTGAATGGGTTTTCTTTGTTACGTTAATGCGGCAGTATTAGTGTAGGGTCTGTTTTAGCTCAATCTCTTTTGAGATATAAAAGCAAGCAGAGATTGAGAAAGAGAGATGCCAAGCCTCATGAAGATCGCTGAGGAGACAAGGACCTTCCTCCAGAGCTGACAGAGAGAGAGAAAGCCTTCCCCTAGAGCTGACACACTGAATTCAGACTCCTAAACTATGAGGAAATAAGTTTGTTTGTTAAAGTCACCCATTTGTGGTATTTCTGTTATAGCAGCACTAGATAACCGACAGTTTCATTCATGGGGTGGCTGAGTTGGAGCTGAGTTCATGGCACCTAACAACAACTTTAAGAAACAGGAGCCTCACAAAACAAATTTTGGGTATAGCCCATTACTGGGAGGAGCTACATCTAGTTTACAGACGGTGTACTGATAAGGGCCATGGTGTCAGAATTCAGTGTCCCAGACCAGTGCATTTGTTCATATCACCGTGTGAACAGTTCTGTGCTATGAGTTTTGGACTAAGTTCCTGGCTAAGTCTGATTATCTGGCCACCCTGGGCAATCTCCTAGCTACGCACTATGTTTCAATAACTCCCTTTTCTGCTAAAATTGATCATACTGAGTTCTGTTTGCAACTAAGAGACTCAGCTCATCCACGTGCAGGTATATGGAGCTGCCTATCAAGTGCCAGCAAGGTAGATGGTAAGTAGGGTGAGTGTGCACCTGACGTAGTTGGAAACTTGGCACCAACAGGTGGGAAAGAAACATTAAAGGAAACGGGCAAACAAGGGTAGGCTGTCTATAGCTGATCACATTTACTTGTATATATTTGCTCCTTCAACAAATATCTATTAAGCACCTACTACGCTAGCTCTGGAAACCCTGCTGGCGTAGTGGTTAAGAGCTACAGCTGCTGCTTGGAAACTCTATGGGGCAGTTCCACTCTGTCCTATAGGCGTCGCTATGAGTCATAATCCACTTGATGGCAACGGGTTTGGTTGGTTTATGCTAGGTCCCTGGTTTGAGCTCGTCTACTGACTGAAAGGTTGATGATTCGAACCCAGTCAGTGGTACCGTGGAAGAAAGCACTGACCGTCTGCTTCTGTAAGGATTCCAGGAAGGACAATCCTGGGGTGCAGTTCTACTCTGTAACATACAGGGTTGCCATGAGTCAGAATCAACTCGGTGGCAACAGGTCTGGTTTTTTTGGTTTTAAGCCAGGTGCTGTGCTACGTGCTACAGACAAAGCAACGAACAAGACAGACAAGGAGCCTGTCCTCGTGGAGTTTCCATTCTGGTTGGGGAGACAGCAAGAGATAATAAACAAATGTATAAAAAAGAATGTTCAGATTGTGATCGGAGTTATGAAGAAAGTAACACAGGCTGCTGAGATGAAGGTGACGGCAGTGGGAGGTAAGGAAGGGGAGTGGCTTCACCTGGCCCCGAGGAGAGCCCTGGAGCCTGAGCTCTACCGCAGCGTTGATCCCCATCGGAGGCACTGACTTTTTGTATGTCCTTGTCACTCAGCATTGGCTCTGGGCTGCCCCAGGTTGTGTGTGGGGGTATAACCTCCTGGGCAAGGAAGCACCCATTGGGCCTGGGGCAGTACTCTGAGGAGGGCACCTGTGAACCATTAAACAACCAACACTCAGCAGCTGGGGGCTCTGCAAGAGCTCAGAAAAGGGGGTCCGCAACACTCAGCAGCTGGGGGTCTGCAAGAGCTCAGAAAAGGGGGTCCACACCAGCAGTATCCACTGCACTCCCAACAGTCTATTAATAGATGGAGCGGTCAGGGTGGTCCTCCTGCTCGGGTTCGGGGACAAGTCAGAGGTGGCAGGGGTTTATCTTGTGCTGGGGACTGCAACATTTGCTGGGCTGTTGCAGCCTTTGCCAAGGGATGCGACAAACCAAATCAAACCTGTTGCCGTTGAGTTGATTCCAACGTGGGGTGACCCCATGTGTGACAGAGTAGATCTGCTCCACGGGGTTTTCTTGGCAGATGGCCAGGCCTTTCTTTTATGGTGCTGTTGGGTGGCTTCGAACCACAAACCTTTAGGCTGGTTGTCAGGCGTGAACCATTTGCCCCACCCAGGGACCTTGGAGTGGGACAAGGTGAGAAGAGTGAAGTCACAATGGAGTTAGAATCTCACAAAATTTCACTGAAGTCCCAATCCCGCCCCTTTCTGACTGTGGGCCCTTGGGCAAGTTCCTTCCTCTCTCGGGATTCATTTTCCCCTTCTGGAAATGGGACACTGACTTCTGCCTTAGGGACTAATCCTGGGACCATCCTTTCAGCCCACGCACTCCTACTGGTTCTTCATGAGCTGTTACTGATTTTCAATGTCCCCAGGATGGTCATGTAGGTTAAAAAGTTGGGTTAAGTGATCTGAACCCTGAACTGAAGTCTTTTTTACACAGAAACAAACAAACAAAAGATTTTTTTTTCGTTGTTGTAAGATCTACCAAGTTTTTCAGAAATGCAACCATAGCATAAACGAAGGGAAACTGGTACTTCGTTTTGTTCAGGACTTTACCAGCGGTTGTGCACAATTGAGAAAAATCATCTTGCCAACCGCAAAGCCTCATGTGGCCTCCAAATCGCCCAAAATAGCATGGCTGCTCTCGGTCTGTGTGTGTAGCTTCATTCTCAGGGATTCTATGAGCAACTTCAACATCTGACGGCTTTACTATGTCTTCTAGTGAAGTCATTCCAGAACGTTTACATATCAAAATGTGTTTTGTTTTATTATAAATTCCTTTCCTTTCACCCTTTATATTTAGGGCATTAAATTGATTAAAAAATATGCGTGTAGGTAGCTTATGCTACTGTTGTCAAGTCAGCTCTTGACTCATGGTGACCCCATGCACAACAGAATGAAAGGCTACCTGCTCCCGCACCACCCCCAAGATGAACTGTGGATCAGACCGTTGTGATCCAGAGAGTTTCCACTGGCTGATTTTTGGAAGTACATCACCGGCCTTTCTTCCTTATTTGTCTTAGACCGGAAGCTCTGTTGAAACCTGTTCACCATCAGAACACACAAGCCTCCACTGATGGACATGTGGTGGCTGCCCATGACATGCATTAGCTGGGAAGGGAACCCAGGTCTCCCACGTGGAAGGCGACAATTCTACCACTGAACTACCACTGCCTCCACTATGTGCTATCGAGTCGATTCCAACTCACAGCTGCCCTATAGGACAGAATAAAACTGCCTCATAGGGTTTCCTAGGCTGTAATCTTTACGGGAGCAGATTGCCAGGTCTTTCTCCTGCAGAGACGCTGGGTGAGTTCCAACCTTTCAGTAAGCAGTCAATCACTTAACCATTGTACCACCAGGGCTCCTCACCCATAGGTAGTTTATATTATCTATGAATTTCATTTGAGGAGAGTAATGTTTGTTATATAAAACAGACATGTACTCTCTCCTGGAATTGTCCTACCAAGGCGAGCATGGCCGTCTGGCTCCGGTTTGCTGCATACTAGACCTGGGCTTCTGCCAACTTTAGCTCCCTGACTGGTGAGCAAGTAATTTGTTTCCTCCATAGGAGACAGAGCAACAATCAAGAAACAAACAAACACATTTTTTAAAAAGGCGAAGAGCTCAGTCATGCAAATCAGCGTGAAGGAGGAGGGTAAAGAATAGCGCCTCATTCATATTCTGCAACTTCCACAGGGCCCTGGTCCACCAGGCGGTTTCTATTAAAACACTCCGCCCTGAACAGCAAACGCCCGGCACATTAATGAGGGTTTGTCCCAACCGGGGTCAGCATCACCCGTTCCCAGGACGCAAGAAGCAGAAAATTAACTAGAGGTTAACTGGGCCATTGGGGGTGGCATAATGTGGGTCATTCCAGATTTTATTTAGGTCCCTCCAGTGGAGGCTCTGGTGCAGCAGTGGTTCTCACAGCGGGGGATGGTGACTTAGAGGGGAGCGAAGTCTCCTGGATACCAAGCCTGAGCCCCATTAGGATTCATGGTGCCTCTGACACCACTGGGCGTCTTTGTGATGCAGAACTCCATGTTGTCTAAACACACACAAGTGAACAGTGACTATGTGTTATATGATTGTTATACGGGTGCTCACAGAACGTGACACACACACACACACACACACTAACAGCTGAGTTCAAATGCCCTCCATTTGTGTAAGCTGTAGCTGTAGTTGTAGTTGTATCACTTTCCCCAAAGCGCGTCTTATTTTACAATGGTGCTCTTTCTTCATGGATATTTGGGGAGATTGCAGGGATAAAGTTAAACAGACCCAAGTGCTGTAATTCTGCACTATGCGTATGCTTTGACTTTTCATATTTTGTTTGGAGGGTAAGAAAACCAAAGAGCTGGAGGAGAGGAGGCTCAGCCAAACAGCCCGGCCCCGCGTGGGCAGAACCAGGAGGAATTCAGAGGAAGGGAAGCCCGCTCGTCAATGTCCCTCTGCTTCCATAGGGACACCACCACAGGCTGTCACCTGTAAGCCAGTGTTTGTCTGCCACAGTCACACTTCCTGCTCCTCTGTCAGAGATACTCCAACCAGATGAAGGAGGCCTGATTGAGAAGGAGCCAGCCCTGTGGCTGAGACTGCCTGAGGCCAGCCCTGGGCTTCCCTTGCACTCCTCCTCTCCCTCCCTTTCCTGCTCAGAGTGGGCTCTTTCAGCCCTGAAAAGATCCTTGACAACTTGGAAATGTTTCCAGATGTGCATGCCCCAGAGTCAGAGGGTGCCTGTCCCCTACTCTGTCTCCTGCACCCCCACCTCCCATAAGCTTGCCAGCTTCACCTCCATTTAGGCTGAGCTTTTTTTTTTTCCTCCTGGGATGCTGTCCCCCAGCTCCCTGCCTGGCCTTCCCAACCTTTCAGGGCTCTGCTCGATGTCAGCTCCTCAGAGAGCTGTTCCCTGACCCTCATCCACACCAGACACTTCCCAACACATTGTCTTGCTCTCATTTCTCCTCTGGGTACCAAGCACACTGTCTGGAATCTTCTGGAGTACCTGTTTGCTGGATTATCACTCTCCGCTCCATTAGAGTATGAGCTTCCAGAGGGCAGGGACCTGTGTCCCTGTACCCACAGCAGTGGCTGGCATAAGAGAGCTGCTGGAAGGCCCTGTGCACATCCTGGCACTGCCCTTGCCTGGCCTCCTATGCATATGTTGGAACTGTGACACCCCCTCTCTGGGTCTCCTCCCTAAAACAGAGCTTACACAATAATACTTACCACTCATAACTGCTGGGAGGTTCAGAGGCAGAGGTGACAGACATCAAAGTGCCTTGCCAGCTATGAGAGCTAGAAATGCAAGTGACCACATTACAGCTGCTGGTCTGTACCTGGGCACAGGCTAAGGAAGAGCACAATGATGCTGTGCTTTGTTGAAATACAAAGTGTGTGTGTGTGTGTGCGCACGGACGTGCATAGTAAATATTACTGAGTGATCACTCAGGCCCATAAATCACAGCGGCTTATGCTTACTGTGTTTCAAGCGCCTGTTGTTGTTGCTGGGTGCCATTGAGTTGATTCTGACTCATGGTGACCCCATGTGACAGAGTAGAACTGCTTCCTAGGGCTTTCTAGGCTGTAATCTTTACAGAAGCAGATCGTCAGGTCTTCCTCCTGCAGAGCTGTTGGGTAGGTTCAAACTGCCAACCTTTCAAGTGCTTCACTTAACCCCCTGTCTTAGTCATCTAGTGCTGCCATAACAGAAACACCACAAGTGGATGGCTTTAACAAAAAGAAGCTTATTCTCTCCTAGTAAAGTAGGACAAAAGTCCAAATTCAGGGTGTCAGCTCCAGGGGAAGGCTTCCTCGGTCTGTCGGCCTTCTCTGTCTGTCGGCCTTCTCATCAATGTTCCCCCAGACTAGGAGCTTCTCTGCACAGGGAGCCAGGGTCCAAAGGAAATGCTCTGCTCCTGGCGCTGCTTACTTGGTGGTATGAGGTCCCCCGTATCTCTGCTCATTTCTTTTTTTAATATCTCAAGAGATTGCCTCAGGACACAATCTAGTCTTGTAAATTGAGTCCTGCCTCACTAACACAACTGACACCCATCCTCCCTCATTAACATCATAGGGGCAGGATTTACAACATATGGGGAAATTGCACCATACCGGGACTCATGGCCCAGCCAAATTGATACCTACATTTTTGGGGGGACATAATTCAGTCCATGACACCCTCACAAGAACCCTGTGTGGGTTTTTCATCATTGCCATTCTGCATATCAGGGAACTGAGGCACAGGGAGGCTAGATTACCTACTCGAGGTCACACAGCAAGCAGGTGGTGATGCTGGAATTTGAATCCAGGAAGCCTGGCTGCAGATCCACACTCCTGACCAGTATATCCTACTTCCTCTCCAAATACGACTGGAGGGGCATGTGAGTTTCACTTCTGTTGAAAACCAGGCCAAGGGAAACATACCTTATTGTCGTTTACCAATAGAGACTTTGACTTCTCTGGGGCTCCATGAAGTCTCTGTAAAAGTAGCTTTTGTGAATGACATCATTTCTCTAAGAGAAATCATTTGACTTTACAATGAATAATGGAGATTATGCCACATATGCAAGATGACTCATGGAATGTTCCAGCTTGCCATTCTGCGTGGGCGCCGAGCCCAGTTGGGTTCCAATGGAAAAGGCTTTCCCCTCTAAAAGGCAGCATTTGCTTCATTTCCCTTTGACTCTGGCAGGGCCTGGGGTCCTATCGTAAATATTTCAACTAAGCAGAGCTTCTGTTCCAAAGACTACTGGTTGCTCCCTGTTATGGATTGAATTATATCCCCCCAAAATGTGTGTCAACTTGGCTAGGCCTTGCTTCCCAGTATTGGGTGATTGTCTACCATTTTGTCACCTGATGTGATTTTCCCAAGTGTTGTAAATACTACCTCTATGATGTTAACGAGGCAGGATTAGAGGCAGTTATGTGGATATGGCAGAACTCAGTCTGTAAGATTAGGTTGTATCTTGAGTCAATCTCTTTTGAGATATAAAAGAGAGAAGAGAAAAGAGAGACATGGGAAACTCATTATCACCAAGCAAGAAGTGCCAGGGGAGTGCACATCCTTTGGACCCGGGGTCACTGCTCTGAGAAGTTCCTAGGCCAGGGGAAGATTGAGGACAAGGACCTTCCCCCAGAGCCGACAGAAAGAAAAAGCCTTCCACTGGAGCTGGCACCCTGAATATGGACTTCTAGCCTTCTAGACCCTGAGAGAATACATTTCTTTTTGTTAAAGCCATGCACTTGTGGTATTTCTGTTATAGCAGCCTTAGATAACTAAGACACTCCCCAACATCCATTCCCCCTTCTTTTATAGTAACAGAATCTGAATGTTTTAACTGGGTAGAGGGCCTCTCAGAATAATGTCTACATTTTCCAGCCTCCCTTGCTGCTAGGGTGGCCATGTGACTAAGCTCTGGCCAATGGGACGTAAAGAGAAGTAATGTGTTTAACTTCTAGGTTGAGCCCTTGAAGGTGAGAGTCTTCTCTTCTCATTCTCCATTTTTTCCTCCTTCTCACTGACTGGGTGTAAACGTGGTGCTGAGCCACGGTGGACCATGTGGATGAGAGCAGCCCCTCAGTGATGGTGAACAGATGAGACAGAAAGAACTTGGACGCTGAACCTGTGGAGCTGCCACCTTGGCCCTGGGTTGCTGACTCTCAGATGATTCCATGAGAAAGAAACTGCAGCTGGATGGACACTCTAGATGATGACAGACTCCTCCCTACAGAGGCTCACACCCCAGAAGCCAAAAGTGAAGTTACCCACTGGAGCGGGTTAAAATGGTGGGTCCTGAAAAGACATGTCCATGTTCTCACCCCTGGAAACTGGGAATGTGATCTGATTTGGAAAAACGGTCTTTGCAGATGTAATTAAGCTAGGGATCTCTAGATGAGATCATCCTGGATTATCTGTGCAGGCTTTAAATCCAGTGGCAGGTGGGACCAGTCTCCTGTCTCTAAGTCCCCTGTCTTTGGCAGGAACTTTCGTGCTTTGAGAAGCTCAATAAGAATAAATTTTTTCTTCTTCCGGGAACCACCAAACTCTGTGGCAGATAATTCCAAGGTTTCCCAGCAGAAGAAGAAGCCTCTCCTCTTGCCGTTTCTGCCCTCTGCCTGCAGGACTCAGTTGGTCTATGGGGACATGCTCTCATATCTGCCATCTTTGACCACAGGAGCCCTTGGCTGCTTGTGTCTCTGCTGAGCCAATGCCATGTGTGTCTACAATGCCATCATGGAGCCAAGAGGAAAAGGTGGGAGGTTTGTGCAAAAGGGAGGCCCCATCAGCTCCCTTTGTCCTATCTGAAAGCTAGAATCATGACACAGCTCCTGGGCCCCCCTGGTGACATGTCCGTGCCAGTTAGCACAACCTGTCACCTGAGCCCACATTTCCAGGCTCCACTGAATTATTTCTGTCTCTCGGATGTTCCCACTAGGGCCCGAGATTCATCACACTGGTGTCCCATGTGGACAACAATGTGATGAATTTTCGAAAGCTCATTCCTCTAAGTTAAAAATGGTTTGGTGAGGAGCCTGACGGCACTGGTAACACTGTTTTATCAATCCAGAATCCATAAGGAGAGCAATGGACATCAGTTTTTTAATCAAAAAGGACCTTCGACCCAGGCACAGATTAGCAGTTGGCAAGTTCTGCCATGACAAGGGCGTGGTACCCAGGGGTGCCTGGGAGGAAAGGAGTGTGGTGGGTACCTGTTTATAGCTCCTTTGGTGCCAGGGGCCCCTTCTGATGAGACCCTGTGGTTATGATGCCTTGGGGAGGCTTTGGGCTCTGCACAGCTGGACTGCAGAGCATGTAACATTGTGGGGGAGGGGCATCAGAACCAGCCCTGGAACTAAAGGAGGAGAAGGTGCCCACACTGGCAGGCAGGAGGATGAGACCACCAGGCTGCTGATGGAGTGGGAGCTAGGAGTGTGGACAGGCCAGGATGAGAGTCGAAGAACACGAACGAGAATAGCCCTGAGGGTCAGATCCTATGCTTTTGTACATGGTTTAAACAGCGGCTATTTAAGCTTAAATTAATTAAAATTAGAAATTCAGTTCTTCAGTTGTACTAACCACAATTCAAGTGCTCAGTAGCCACGTGTTGCCAGTGGCTTCCATATTTGACAGAGCTGACAGAGAACATTTCCATCATCACAGAAAGTTCCCTTGGGCAGCGATGGCCAGGAAGACAAGATTTTGAGTCCAGCAGGTCATCAGGCTGGAAAGAGGCACTGGGCCAGAAGGAAGCAAAAATGATAAATAGAACTGACCAGAAAGTCCTAACTCACTCATTCCTTCCACTCTCTCATCTCTTCACCTCACATTTACTGAGCTCCCACCAGGGACCAGCCACCGTTATGGCCCAGGGAGATAAGAGACCTAGATCACAGCCCCTGACCTCAGGGAGCTACGTTCTAGTTGGGGGAGGCAGACAGTAAGGGAAGAGGTAAATAAATACATAAACAAGACAATATCAGAAAATGACAAGTGCCACACACAAAACCGAGCAGGGTCCTGGTGCTGGGCAGGGGGGCCAGGTCTGTATTCAGGAAAATGTCATCTTTGAGCACCAACAATTACTGGGCTTGAAATCATTTCAGACAGTCAAAGGAGAGGAATATGATGCTCGAGAAACCATTTCCTAGAAGGCTGGGGAAGCCCTGACCCAAGCAAACCACTTGCTCTAGAAGTTAGTAAGAGTGTCCAACTCCAAGAACCAAGGGTGGATGGGGCTCCAGGCAGCACAGGAGGCACGATACGCAGATGTGTTTGTGGTGTCCTTCAATGGTTTGTTCCGGGACAGAACATGGAGGGGCGTTAGGGGCAGCAGACTCTCACCATCTAGCCTGTGGCCTAACACGCGAGGTTGGTGAGGGTGACCCAGGATGTGGTGTTAATGCCCAGAAACAAAGACCGCAGGAGGTCAGAAGCCTTTGGTGGGTGGAAGGGCATTGACGGGGGCAGAGAGGCCATGGAGTCAAAGTCCCCCGCCTCCTCTGGGGCCTGGACACAGGGACAAGGAGAAAGTGGCCCACGGAGCAGCCGCGGCCACAGAGCCTGACTTCTCAGCAGGAGCTTGGTGGCAGGTTTGTTTTCCTTTAACATAGCCTCGAAAATAAAGACACCCACAATTCCTTCCACAAGTAAGAACCTTCCATTTCTGCATTACGCACTGCACAATTACATGATTTAGGTTTAAAAACAGACCAGTGTTGTCCTCCTGGCAGGAAGTGGGCACAGCTCACCCCAGCCACAGCTACCTGACAGTCGACTGAATTCAGCTGAGAAAACCTCTGCTACGGCCATGGGCCCCATGGAGGTGACCACGACAGGAACCCAGCAGGTGCTGGCGTTCTCTCAGCTTCTGGGCAACTTGGAGGTTTCCCAGTGAGCGAAGTTTCTGCCAAAAATTCCATCTTCTCCTGCCAGGGTTCTCTCGGCGACAAGTGACAGAAAACCTGATTCAGAGTGGCTAAGCTGAAAGGGCATTAAATTGGCTCATGCAACTTGTTCATTTTCTTCAGGAAGAGCTGAGGATGTCCCCTATACTCGGCTGGTCTCAAGTGTCCGCTCCACCTGCCTTGGTGCTGGTGTCCCTGCGGGCTCCACTGAGCCTCTGGCAGCTTCAGGCTCTGCTTGCAAGATTCCAACATGCCCATCTCCTATTACGGAGCCAGGAGCTGTCCAGGGCAAGTGGCACTTGCCTGGCTGTGCCTGGCTCATGTGCCTAACCATAGGGCTCAGAATTGGGGTCAGTCGCACCAAACACATGGATTGAGGGAGCAGGGGAACCTCAATGACAATCAATAAGATTCTGTTAATGTAACAAGAGATGTTCACCCACAGAGAGAGCCTGTGAGGGTAACGCAGACACAATCCCAAAGACTCTTAGAGAATCAGACGCTGGTGCAGAATGAGTCTCTTAAATTCTGGATTTCAGCTGACGTAGGAGCTTGCACTGGTGAAGGGCTGCTGGGTACAGGGTGATGGTTACACTCTGTCCACGTAGAACAAAGGAGTTCAGGGACCTGAGTGGCTGTGAAAACCAGTTTGTAGCTGAGTGGATTTCAGGGTCACGGATATCAAGGGCCTGGTTGTGGATGCTTTTCTCAGCCAGGACTGTGTTTGGCTCTAAGTAACAGAAATCCAGTTATAGAAGCTTAACCAAATGGTGATTTGCTTTATTCCGGCATTAATGAGTCCAGGAGGACATGGTCCAGGGTTGGTGTCACCTCCTGTCCTTCTGCCCTGCTCTCCTCAGCCTGTGGCTGTCACTCTTCTGGTCTCCTGTGATTGGAAGGATTGCTGCTTCTCAGCCTGGTGTCTCCCTCAACCAGGAGGGAGAAAGAGGAAGAAACTTAAAATGGAAATATACTTTCCCTGAATCCTTGTGGGCATGTGCTTCCCCTCATTGGCTAGAACATGTCACATGGGATGGCAGGGAGGCTGCATGATGCTTAGGGAGCATGTGGTCACCAAGGTTCTGTTAGTTCACTGGGAGGAGGCACTGGGTCGGCACTGGCCGTGTCTGTCCCAGCCCACATAACTGGCTAAGAAGACCCAGTGTGTGTGTGTGTGTGTGTGTGTGTGTGTGTGTGTATGAGCACATGCAGCTGCCTTCAATCAAAGGTGAGAATTCACATCTTTGCAAACTAGGTCTTTGAACTGGTTCTTCCCGGCTCAGCCATGGCCAAGGAAGCATCACCAGAAGAGACCTGAATTTTTAAAATTTGGGTGAACCGGAACTAGAAAAATTACTGGTTGAAGCCCTGCTAGAAATTTAATCTCCTTCTTAGAAACAAGGACAGTGTATGTATTGCATAGCAACCAAATCTCTTGCCCATTGGATTTTGAGCAGAGTTGGAAACAACACTGCCCTGCTCAAAGATGGCAGCTGATCATGCCGCTTTGAATGTGTGCTGCTCCACAGCCCTGCTAATGATCCAATCTCACACATCAGGCTCCTGAAAGGGCTCGCTACGCCTCTTCCAAGTCTCCCATTCCTGGGCTTTGACCCGTAACTTTTCCCGTTCTGGGTACCACGCCTAATCACCCAAATTGTAAAAATTTGAGTCTTCGGGTTTTGGTTCATCGGCCATAACAGAACCAGCTTGAAGCCCTATTGCAAACACAAATTTCTCTTCTGCTCGATGCAGAATTCTGATTTACCCAATCAACCACCAGGTGGGCCACACTTTACAGGAATTCTCCAAACCTTCACCTTCCCTGGGTGCATGGACATGCACTGGCAGCGTCTCTCTGTGCCCAGCGTTGTGCTCCCGACCTCCTGGTGCCTCACATGCAGGATATTGCTGTGCTCTGTCTGTGAGGAGCTGAGTATGAGACCCTCTTGCCAACCAGGGAGCTGCTGTAGCCCTCTGATGGCTCCAGTGGGATTCAGGCCCAGAGATAAATCATCTCTCTTTAAAAAGTCACAGCGGTCCATATTTCTACTTGAAAATACCCTGGATCTTCACCCAAGAGCAGGTGACAGGCCCTGGCTGTGTGCTCAGCTCAGCATCAGATCGCTGTCCGGGGATGATTCATGTAACATGCAGACCAGTCATTCAGATGGAGCATAAACAAAACCCCTTTTCCGGCATCCAGGATGCAGCCAGGGATTGCCAAGAGCAGTGTCTGAGAAGTGGTGATATTTCACGCAGTCACAGGCTTGAGGCTTGTGAAATGCTCTGTTTGCACCAGGGTAAAATGTGGGTGAGCTAAAATGACAGAACAGTGATTTCTGGTCCATGCTTTGCAATAAACCCAGCACAATTGAACAATTAGTGTGGCCATCTACAAGAATAAGAATATAATGACCTGCCACACACCCTCACCAAGTCTGCCGGCCTCACCTTCCCCCCGCCCCTTCTTTTTCTCCCAAAGTAATTTAAGATAAATCCTAGAGTTCATGCAATAGTTTCTAACCCAACTGCAATATCCTGATCACCTCTAACAAAATTAACGATGTTGTTGTTGTTAGGTGCCGTTGAGTCGGTTCTTACTCGGAGCGACCCCATGTGATAGAGTTGGAAATACCTCATAAGGTTTTCTAGACTACAATCTTCATGCAAGCAGATCACCAGATCTTTCTCCCGTAGAGCCACTGGGTAGATTTCAAGCGCCTTCTTCTTGGTTAGCAGTCAAGCACTTAACTGCACTTGGCCGTTGCACCACCTAGGCTCCTTAATTGCCTTATTAAAAATAACAAAAACAAAAAAACAAGCTTGTTGCTGTGGTGGGGATTCTGACTCATAGCAACCCTACAGGCCAGAGTAGAGCTGCCCCATAAGATTTCCAAGGAGCGGCTGGTGGATTTGAACTGCTGACCCTTTGATTAGCAGCCCAGCTCTTAACCACTGTGCCACCAGGGTTCCAGTTACCATATACTGAATTTATATTCAAATTTCCCCAACTGTCTTACAAACATCTTTTTTTGTTTACTCTTCCAGACTCAGAATTCAAACAAGGGCCGTGAGGCATCTGGTTGTTTGATCTCTAAAGTCTATTTAGGTTGACAGTGATCTAGTTTCTCTTTTAGTTTTCATGCCCTTGACTTGTTGGCTTCCTGAGTCAGTTGCCCTGCAGAATGTCCCCATTCTCGATTTGTCCCTCTGCTGTCTCCTGGTGTCAAGTTTTAATTCCCTCCACCTGGAAAACAAGGAATCCACTGAGCTCTTTTGGGAGTGGTTGTGGATGCAATTAGGAGCCCTGATGGCACAGTGGTTAAGCACTCAATTGCTAACCAAAAGGATCATTTCTCCTCATTTTATAAGTGAGGCTCAGAGCAGTGTACCCACATGGAGAGGCAGCCTGGAGCCTGGTGCCTGGTGCCAGTGAGCTGTGCTGATCTTTCCTTGCTGAGAACTGGGAAGGCAGAGGGGTCACCGAGACAGGCCCCTGGACAGGTAGTTGGTAAGTGGCCAAGAGGTGCCTATGCTTGAGCAGACAAGGAAGTCACCTGGCTCCTCTCCAAGGTTCCTCACATGGTGTTGCCCATTAACACATAATTGTATCAGCTCCCTCCAGCCCAAGAAATTAGTGGCAGGAAAGTGGCTTTGAACTCCCTGGATGAAGGTGATTTATAATTGTAGAGGCCTTTCGCAGCAGGCCTTTAAAACACAATTGCCCCCCATTAATCTGTGCTTTTAGTGACTCTCTGGGTTCAGGAGCAGTTAAAGCAATTTTGCAACTATCTTTTCCCGAGTGATTATGAGGCACCAGTGCCAGTGAGGGTGTGGCTGGTGCCTCTGACTGGGCTGTGTCCTGTGTCTGAGCTGCTCCTCAAGTAGCCTTGGTTGGTCAGGGGAAATGGTCTCTGTGCCCTGACTACTTCCCAATAAGTACACCGGTGTCTGTTTTGGTTCTTTTATTTAGAGCATGAGTAAAAAGTCTTTTGACACTCCCTGACTTTAAAGAAACATATATATGACCATTCGCCTTTTCCTTCCTTCCTTCCTTCTTCTCTTTCTCCTCACTTTCCCCTTCACCCTCCCTAATCCTCCTTCTTCCTCACAAATGAAAGCTCTGTGTAGAAGGATGCTCAAAAAGTATTATTTTTGACAAAAGAAAAACAAGAGAGGAAGCAAATAACCCACATAAGAAATGAGACAGAGGACACTACAACAGACCCAACAGAAATAAAAAGGATCATAACAGAATACTATGAAAAGTTGTATTCCATCAAATTTGAGAACTTAAAAGAAATGGACAAATTTCTACAAACATAATGCCTACCTAAACTAACACAAACTGAGATAGAAAATCTGAACAGACTCATAGCAAGAGAAGAGATTCATGAGGTAATAAAAATACTCCTGCCAAAAAAAGTCCTGGCCCAGATGGCTTCACTGGAGAATTCTACCAAACATACAGAGAATAGCTCACTACAATACTATTCAAGTTATTGCAGAGAATAGAAATGAAAGGAATACTCTCCAATTCATTCTGTGAAGACAGCATAAGCCTGATACCAAAGATAGGCAAAGACACCACAAAAAAAAAAAGAAAGAAAATTACAGACAAATACTTCTCATGAATATAGATGCAAAAATTCTCGCCGATAGAATTCAGCATCATATTAAAAAAAAAAGTACGTGACAACCAAGTGGGATTCATACCATGTATGCAAGGATGGCTCAACATTAGAAAAGCAATCAACATAATCCACCACATAAATAGAACAAAAGAAAATAATCACATGACCATCTCAATTGACACGGAAAAGGCATTTGATGAAGTCCAACATCCATTCCTGAAAAAACTCTCAATAAAACAGGAATAGTAGGAAAATTCCTCAACATAATAAAGGGCATCTATACAAAACCTACAGCCAACATCATTCTCAACAGAGAGAGGCTGGAAGCATTCCTTCTGAGAATGGGAACAAGACAAGGATGCCCTTTATCACCACTCCTATTTAACACTGTGCTGGAAGACTTACCTAGAGCAATAAGGCAAGGAAAAGAAATAAAGAGCACCCAAATTGGAAAGGGAAAAGTAAAACTACCCCTATTTGCAGGTGATATGATCCTATATATAGAGGACTCCAAAGATTCCACAAGAAAACTACTAGAACTAATAGATTCTGCAGGGTATCAGGATACAAGATCAACACACAAAAATCAGAACTTCAAAAAGGAAATCAGGAAAACAATACCATTGATATCATTTATAACAGCCCCTAAAAAGATAAAATACTTAGGAATGAATATAATCAGGGACATAACAGACCTATACAAAGAAAACTATAAAACACTATTGCAAGAAAACAAAAGAGACCCATATAAATGGAAAAACATATGATGTTCATGGATGAGAAGGCTCAACATTGTGAAAATGTCAGTTCTACCTGTCTTGGTCATCTAGTACTGCTGTAACAGAAATACCCCAAGTGGATGGCTTTAACAAAGAGAAGTTTGTTCAATCACAGTCTAGTAGGCTACAAGTCTACATTCAGGGTGTCAGCTCCAGGGGAAGGCTTTCTTTCTCTATCGGTTCCGGAGGAAGGCCCTTGTCATTAATCTTCCCTTAGCTCAGGAACCTCAGGTCCAAAGGACGTGCTCTGCTCCCGGCACTGTTTCTTGGTGGTATGAGGTCCCCCTGTCTCTCTGCTCACTTGTATCTTTTATATCTCAAAAGAGATAGGTTTAAGACACTAACCTTGTAGATCTCATCAATATAGCTGCCACTAATCCATCTCATTACATCGTAGTGATAGGATTTACAACACATAGGGAAATCACCTCGGAAGACAAAATGGTAGACAATCATACAATACTGGGAATCATGACCTAGCCAAGTTGAAAGATATTTTTTAGGGGACACAATTTGATCCATGACACTACCCAAAGCAATCTACAGATATAATGGAATCTCAATCCAAAGACCAAAAGCATTCTTTAATGAGATGGAAAAGCTAATCATCAATTTTATCTGGAAAAGAAAGAGGCTGCAGATAAGCAAAGCATTACTGAAGAAAAGACGAAAGTAGGAGGGCTCACAGTACTATAGCAGAGCATACTATACAGTTACACTAGTCCAAACAGCCTGGTACTGGTACAACGACATCACCAATGGAACAGAATCGAGAGCCCAGATGTAAATCCATCTACCTATGGTCAGCTTATCTTTGACAAAGGATCACAGTCCATTAAATGGTGAAAAGACAGTCTTTTTTTTTTTTTAACCAGGATATGAAGTAAACTTTATTGATTTATTAATTAAAAAAATTTTTTTATTGTGCTTTAAGTGAAAGTTTACAAATCAAGTCAGTCTCTCATACAAAAACTTATATACACCTTGCTACATACTCCCAATTGCTCTCCCCCTAAGGAGACAGCCTGCTCCCTCCCTCCACTCTTGGAAAAGACAGTTTTTTTTAAACAAATTGTGCTGGCAAAACTGGATGTTCATCTGTAAAAAAATGTAACAGGACCCATACCTCACATCATACACAAAAACTAATTCAAATGAGTCAAAGACCTAAATATAAAACCCAAAACAATGAAGATTATGGAAGAAAAATTAAGGCCAACGCTAGGGGTCCTAATAAAAATGGCATAAATTCAATACAAACCACTAACAATGCACAAACACCAGAAGATAAACTAGATAACTGGGAGCTCCTAAAAATTAAAACACTTACGCTCATCAAAAGACTTCACCAAAAAAGTAAAAAGAGAACCTACAGACTGGGAAAAAAATTTTGGCTATGACATATCCAATAAGGGTCTAATCTCTAAAATCTATAGGATACTTAAACACTTCAATAACAAAAAGACAAGTAATCCAATAAAAATTGGGCAGAGGATATGAACAGACACATCACCAAAGAAGACATTTGGGTAGGTAACAGACACTTGAGGAAACGCCCACATCATTAGCCATTAGAGAAATGCAAATCAAAACTACAATGAGATATCATCTCACCTCAACACTACTGGTAAGAATAATAAAAAAAAAAAAACTAAAACAAAACCAAACAAACAGCAACAACAAAAACAGAAAATAACAAAGGTTGGAAGGGTTGTGGGGAGACTGGTACTCTTAGGCACTGCTAATGGGAATGTAAAATGGTATAACCACCATGGAAAATGATACGGCACCTCCTTAAAAAGTCAGAAGTAGAAATACCATACTATCCAGCAATTCCACACCTAGGAATACATCCTAGAGAAATAAGAGCCGTGACATGAAGAGACATATGTACACTCATGCTCATTGAAGCATTATTCACAATAGCAAAAAGACAGAAACAACCTAAGTGGCCACCAACAAATGAATGGATAAACAAATTATGGTACATACGCACAATGGAATACTATGCGACAATAAAGAACAATGATGAATCCTTAAAACATCTCACAACATGGATGAATCTGAAGGACATTATGCTGAGCGAAATAAGTCAATCACAAAAGGGCAAACGTTGTATGAGACCACTATTATAAAAATCCAAGAAAAGGTTTACACACAGAAAAAAACAATCTTTGATGGTTACAAGGGAGGGGAGGGTGGGCAAAGAGGGGAAATCACTAATTAGATAAAAGGCAAGTGTTAGCTTTGGTGAAAAGAAAGACAACACAAAATATAGGAGAAGTCAGCACAAGCTGACCAAGGCAAAGCCAGAGTAGCTTCCTAAATACATCCAAACACCTCAGGGGACCGAGTTACTGGGGCTAAGGGCTGGGCATCATAGTCTCGGGGGACATCTAGGTCAACTGGCATAACATAATTTGACATAACATGACATGACACGACACAACAGGACACAATACAACATAACGTAAAAAAAATGTTCCACATCCTACTTTGATGAATAGCGTGTGGGGTCTTAAAAGTTTGCAAGCAGCAACCTAAGATACATCTATTGGCTTCATCATGTTCGAAGCAAAGGAGAATGAAGAAAACCAAAGATACGAGGAAATTGTCAGTCCAAAGGACTACTGGACCACATGAACAACAGCCTCCACCAGCCTGATCCCAGAAGACCTGGACGGTGCCTGGTTACCACCACTGTCCACTTTGACGGGGATCACAGTAGAGGGTTCCGGACAGGAGAAAAATATAGAAGAAAATTCGAATTCACAAAAAAGACCAGACTTATTGGTCTGACAGATACTGGGGGAACCCCCGAGACTAGGACCCTCCAACACTCTGCTAACTCAGAACTGAAGCCACTCCTGAAGTCCATCTTCCAGCCCAAGATTAGACAGGCCTATAAAACAATAACACACGTGAGGAACTCGCTTCTTAGTTCAATCAAGTATATGAGACGAATGGTCAACACCTGCCCCAAAGCAAAGACAAGAAGGCAGAAAGGGACAGGAACCTGGAGGAAGGGACATAGGGAACCCAGAGTATGAAGGGAAAAGGGGAGAGTGCTGACACATTGCGGGGATTGCAACCAATGTCACAAAACAATTTGTGCATAAATTTTTGAATGAGAAACTAATTTGCTCTGTAAACTTTCACCTAAAACACACCCACCTACCCACCCACCCACCCACACACACAAAGAAGTATTATTTTGTAAAAGCAAAATGCTAGAAACAACCAAAATGGGGAAAAGGGAGAAACAAGAAACAATCTGAGAAGCTGGACTATATGAAGAAGAACACAGCATCAGGATTGGAGGAAGGCTCATTAACAACCTGCAATATGCATATGCTTGTCGAAAATGAAGACGATTTGAAGCGCCTACTAACGAAGGTCAAAGACTACAGCCTTTAGTATGGATTACACCTCAACATAAAGGCAACAGAAATCCTCACAACTGGACCAGTAAACAACATCATGATAAATGAAGAAGAAATTCAAGTTGTCAATGATTTAATTCTACTTGAATCAACAATCAATGTCCATGGAAGCAGCAGTCAAGAAATCAAATGACTTATTATACTGGGCAAATCTGCTGCAAAAAGACGTCTGTAAGGTTTTAAAAGCAAAGATGTCACTTTGATGACTAAGGTGCACCTGACCCAAGCCATGGTCTTTCCAATTGTCTCCTATGCATGTGAAAGCTACACATGAAAAAGAAGACCGAAGAAGAACTGATGCATTGAAACTGTGGTTTGGCAAAGAACACTGCACATACCTTGGACTGCCAAAGAATGAACAAATCTGTCTTAGAAGAGATACAACCAGAATGCTCCTTAGAAGCCAGGATGGCGAGACTTCAGCTTGCTTACTTTGGACACATCACCAGGAAAGGCCAATCACTGGAAAAGGACATCATGGTTGGTAAAGTAGAGGGCCAGTGCAAAAGGGGAAAACCTTCAATGAGATGGTTGACACAAGACGATGGACTCAAACATACCAATGGCCATGAAGATGGCACAGGATAGGCAACATTTTGTTCCTTTATACATAAGGTTGCCGTGAGTTGGAGCCAACTCAATGACAACTAACAACAACAAAATATTCAACAGACAGTAATGCAGACATTAAAAATGACTCCATGTAAACTATGAAGCAGCATGAACTACCAGGAAAACAGTAAAACAGCACGAAAAACATTTTTGTTAAGTGAGAAGTAAATATAATATTCTACCAATTGCCAGAATGTGCTGAGTCCCTTACGTGTGTCTAGCAGCATGCTAAGTAAGGCAGCGCTTCTCACCCTTTAATGCGCTCATGAACTACCTGAGGATCTTGTTAGAATTCGGATTCTGGTTCAGTATGACTTGGGTAGGACCTGAGATGCTACAGAGCACAATTTCAAGAAGCAAGGCTTACATATATTTTGAACCTTCATAATAACCTTTGAATTATTGAACTAGATAAGGAAACTATGGTTCGGAGGAGGTAAGTGACATCCTCAGGCAAGTGGCCTTGCCAGGGTCACATGGCAGATATACAGATCTCTTTGATTCCAAAGCTTCCATTCTCAGCTGACCTATCTCCCATAACCACAACCACATGGGTGGTTTTTCTAAACGAGTTCCTTAAAAGTTTGTTTTGAGTAACCGTCTTAATAATTAAACATTGGTTATGGCTTCCCTCCCTCGATTACTGGACTATGAAAATTGCTCTTGTATTGAACTACTTCCATCAAACTGAGAAAAGTAAGTAAATGCCCAAGTAGCTTTGGAAGGATGGTAAATGCCGAGCATCTATCATGTAAGTTCTTACCGTCAATAGCTCAGCAGAAACCGAAGGCGTTTTACAGTGGCCGAAAATCGCAGTCATTTTTACCATAAGAATTCAACACAGTACCTTACAGTGGGAGTGACTGAGACTTGAACCTGAGTGACTCAGGCCAGTACCTTGATGAAAGTTTCCCACCAGGTGACATTCTGAGAGATGGACTTCTCACCCAGGACAGTTGACACTAAGCTGACCAAGCTACAGACACTTGTTGGTTCCCACCTCCTTCAACCTTGAAAGCTTCACAGTGACCCTGCAGGCAAGATCCCAAGATCCTAGGGCCATGCTTTAGGTACCCATGAGAATTGCATCAGTCCTTGTGTCCCTGTCTTAGAAGAATTTAGGCAAGAAGAAATTACCAAAATAAACAACAATAAAAACAAAAATCCAATAGAGAGAGCCCAAAGGGAATGAGGACAGAATAAAAGGAATGTTAATAATCTAGAGTCCACCTGGAGCCCTGGTGGCAAAGTGGTTAAGAGCACAGCTGCTAACCACAAGGTGGGCAGTTTGAATCCACCAGCTTCTCCCTGGAAACCCTATGGGGCAGTTCTACTCTGTCATATAGGATCTCTACGAGTTGGAATTGACTCAACGGCAATAAGTTTATATTCCATCTATGCACCATTTTACTAATTTTTTTTGGCAGAAACATATGGTCAGAACAACACTGCAAATCTATACCCAAGCGACAATATCAAATTAAAAAAATAAATAAATAAAGTTTTCTAATTCATCAGGGAAGAAAAAAATGCTAGGGAGTCAAAATATTAGAGTCACTCTCCAATTTGGGATTGGGAATATCCAGACACCGGGAGCAGAGGTTTCCATGATGAGTGGTCTACCCTTGCAGATAGATGTCTGCACTTCATTCTGGGTGTGCACACTCCAGTTCTGCACAGACAGACGGAGCCTGGGCTGTCTTGTCACAGGTGACCTCCTGTATCGTGTTGACCTATGAGCAGTAGTAGCAGAGGGTCCAGTTCTGCCACACCCCACCCTGTGACTCTGGGCATGTCCCTTCTTCCTGGGCCTCACTTCCCCCTTGGTTACAATGAGGGCCTGTGCTCAAAGGCCTTCAAGGCCTTTTGTCTGACTCCAAAGTTCAGAGCTGAAGAAGAAGGCTGGCTTTGGGAAGGTTAGTGTTGCATACATAGAGTCAGCAACAGACGCTGTGGCTGCTACCGGAACAGGCAGAAGTGGGAATCCACCAGTCACTCCTTGGAAACCCTATGGGGCAGCTCTACTCTGTCCTACAGTGTCATTACGATTCAGAATCCACTCGAGGGCAATGGACTTATTTTTTTATTGGGTGATTTTGTGTGAGTCACTCTGACGGCCTGTGCTTCAGGGATCAGAGAATCCAGCACAAAGAGGCTTTGACAATTAAGAGGGCTTCTGGGTTCAAGCCTTCAGAACTCTTTAGGGACAAAAGGCCTCAGGGATGATGGATAGGGGCTGTGACTCAGTTTCCTTGCAGCTCTCTTGGCTTGCTTCTCCCTCTTTCCTGGCTCAGTGCTGACTTCAGATGTCCTCTCTGGCAGCAAGAAAAAGCTGTGCTAGTTCTGAGTGCAGCCTGAACACACTAACCTCCGAAGAGCCAGGGCCTGCAAACATCTCCATGCAGCTCGCTGGCCCACGTGAGTCAGGTGCCCGTTCTTGAGTCAATCACCGTATGGGGAGTGGGAGGAACTGAGTAGATTAAGCCAATCACAGCCCACTCCTGGAGCTGGGGGTGTGGCCAGGCCCGCTAAGCTCTGGGCCCGGAAGTTAGGGGGTCCTGTGAAGAAAGGTTTGGGAAGAGATGCATGGAGTCATCCCCGGTGCCTCTTGCTTTGAGAAGGGCATTAGATCTTCCTTTTCAGCGAAGTGGGAACCGTAACAATCCTGCTTGTGCCGGTCTTGCAGCGCTGTCCTAGGATCCAATGAGGTCAGTGAGGTGAAGCGCTTTGGAGTCAGCAAAGCCTGATGACCACTAGCTGGAGGAGCCGCCGGCGTGTTTATTGTGGTCATCATCACTGATGAACCAACGTTTGTGTATTTACCGACCAGTCCATTCTTTAAGGTCTTTGGAGTGCCTGGTGCCAAGTATCTCAATAGGGGAAATAAAAAATTCTGTTTCTCTATTGTAAAGTTGATATTGCACGAAATTGATTTCTTCATTAAAATTAATTTTGCATTGCACAAGGGTCATGGATTGAATTGTGTCCCCCCCAAGTATCTGTCAACCTGGCTAGGTCATAATTCCCAGTTACTGCATGATTGTCTACCATTTTGTCATCCGATGTGATTTCCCTAGGTGTTGTAAATCCTATCACTGTGATGTAATGAGATGGATTAGTGGCGGTTATACTGATGAGATCTACAAGACTGATAGTGTCTGAAGCCAATCTCTTATGTGATATCAAAGAGAGAAGCCAGCAGAGAGACAGGGAGACCTCATGCCACCAAGAAAGTAGTGCTGGAAGCACAGCGTGTCCTTTGGACCAGAGGTCCCTGCACTGAGATGCTCCAGACCAAGGCAAAACTGATGGCAAGGACCTTCTTCCAGAGCCCACAGAGTGAGAAAGCCTTCCCCTGGAGCCGATGCCCTGAATTTGGACTTGGAGCCTACGAGACTGTGAGAGAATAAATTTACTTTTGTTAAAACTATCCACTTGTGGTATTTCTTTTATAGCAGCACTAGATGACTAAGACACATGAGTAATACATAAGTATAGTCCCCCTTCTAAGAAAATGAAAACAGTAAAGACAAGCCCAAGTCTCTATGGGCCTCTCCAGCCTTCCACCACCTACAGGCCGTCACTGGTCTCGTTGAGCCTGAGCCCTCCAAGGCCTTTTTCTACACCGTTGTCTATACAGTTCATTCTTTCAACAAATGCTTATTGAGTGAGTACCGGTGGAGTGCCTGTTCTGCTGAATGAAGCCAACAATAAGCAAATCAGTTATAGAACAGAGGAAAGAAATGGAAGGAGCTGGCGGGTGGAAGTGCTAACAGACAGGTGGTTAGGGAAGGACGTGTCCTGGGGGCAGAGGGAGGGGTGGTGAGGTCACCTGGGGGAGGACTGGTCCTGGCAGAGGGACTAGCAAGAGCAGAGACCCTGAGTGGGAATGGGCTACCATTCCTGGCATTGGGGCAGGGAGGTGGGGCAATTTGGGGGATAGTTGGGCTGCTCATAGGGGCTTGAAGGTGGGCTGTGGGTGAACAATAAATGTATTTATATAACTATACCTAATTACATCTCACATGTTAAGCAGTATTATACTGACGGGTTTTAAGATACATGCATGCATGGTTATGTACTCATAAACACACAACATACATTATATATATATACCTTTTATATATATAGAAACCCTGGTGGCATTGTGGTTAGGAGCTATGGCTGCTAACCAAAATGTTGGCAGTTTGAATCCACCAGGTGCTCCTTGGAAACTATGGGGCAGTTCTACTCTGTCCTATAGGATCACTATGAGTTGGAATTGACTCCATGGCAACAGATGGTTTTATATATATATATATAAAAATTTTTTTTTTTATATACACACACATAAATGAGTACATGTATGTTGTGTCTACATTTGTATGTATATTGGTTGTATTCTTCTGCATTTTGCTTCCTTCCCCACAGGCAGGTCTTATACTCTGTCCCTGTCTGTCACCTGGTCCTGTCTCGTTCCTCATTGTGCATAGGGCTCAGCTGGTAAGCCCACCAGAGTTGTCTTAGCACCCCTTGTCGATGGATGGTGTATTAGCTTCCTGCAGGCTATCATAACAAATTTTCACAGACTTCGTGGCTTAAAAAAACAGAAACTTATTCTCTCACAGTTCTGGAGGCTAGAAGATCAAAATCAGGGTGTCAGCAGGGTCAACTCCCTCTGAAGGCCCTGCTGAGGGGAATCATTCCTGGCCTCTCCTGGCTTCCTGTGGTACCACGTGTTCCTGGGTTTGTAGCTGCCTCTCTCCAGTCTCTGCCTCTGTCTTCACTTGGTCTTCTCATCCCATGTGTCTCTGTGTGTCCTCTCCTCTTCTTAAAAGGACACCAGTTATTGAATTTAGGGCCCACCCTAATCCAGTATGACCTCATTTTAACTAATTACTTCTCCAAGACCCTGTTTCCAAATAAGGTCATGTGCTGAGGCTCTGGGTGGACATGAGTTTTGGGGAGACACTACCCAACCCACCACAGATGTTTAGGTGACTTTGGATTTTTCACCATTAAGAACAGCCCACTAAGAAAGGGAAAAGCTTTTTTCCTTTTTTTTTTGCCCAGCGTTCCACCGACTGCATAGCTGGCCCTGTCCGGCCTGTCCAGTGTGGAACTCTGTTGAAGCACAACCTTTCCCCCTAACCCACACCCCAGCCTCATCTCCATAAGCAGCAGCCCAGCTGCCCAGCTCTCAGGCCCACACCCAGTGCCGGAGTCGGCCTGACACCTCTTCCACCATCACCTACCATCAGCCCTGTCAGCTCCACCTGCAGAAGATTGCCAGGACCTGACCTTCTCACCGGAAACACTGGTGGGTAGTGGTTAAGTGCTACGGCTGCTAACCAAAGGGTTGGCAGTTGGAATCCACCAGGCGCTCCTTGGAAACTCTATGGGGCAGTTCTACTCTGTCCTACAGGGTCGCTATGGGTCGGAATCGACTCAACGGCAGTGGGTTTGATTTTTGGTTTTTGACCCTCTCGCCTCCTCCTCTGGGACCCTGGCCCAGGCACCATCACCTCCACCTGGTCTGCTCCTGGGTCTCCCTGCCCAGTCCGGCCCTTACCCCCAGCCTGCTCTCAGCCAGACTGAGCCCCTGAAGAGAGAAACCAGAGCATATCTCTGCTCTGCTCAAACCCCCAGTGACTCCCTTTCCTTCAGAGCGGAAGCTGAAGGCCCTGCCATGGCCCACAGGCCTGAGATGATCCACCGCCCCACCCACCTCTCTGGCCTCATCCCCCGCCTCCCCCTTAACCACTGGCACCCTGCTGATCCTCCAGTCATCCCTCTCAGGTCTTTGCTGTTGCCCTTCCCCCTGCCTGGGACACTGTGTCCCCACATATCCAGCAGGCAGCCCCCTCCCTCTCCAGCTTCTGCTCAAATGTTCCCTCATCGTGGAGGCCCCCCCACCCACTACAGATCCTGCCTGACACCCTCTCCCTTTATTCTGCTTTATTGTCCTCCAGGCATTGGTCGGCATTGCATGGGGGTCACAGGCACCCTTTCATTTGTCACTGTCCATCGTGCCCGTGGGAATGCCATGTCTACGAGCACCAGGGCTCCCTGCTCTGCTCATGGCTGTGTCCCCAGTGCCCAGCTCAGTGCTGGGCTCTGGTCGGCACCAAATACCTGTTAGCTGACTGTGTGAATGAATGAATAAGAACCAGAACATGCATCTCAAGGGAGTGGTAGTGTCCCCAAGGAGGTGAAAGTGGTTCTGGGGTGGGGGGCGGGATGGAAGGACTTCACTGTCTTTGTAGATAAACACAGGTATACGTACAGTACATAGACAGCTGTAAGGAATATCAGTGGTATTAAAATGTCATGGGGGAGTAGTTAAGATAAGGTTGCTTAACAAAGGCTCCTGAGGAGGCAATATGAAATAAAGGTTGAGAAACACTGAATTAGTTGAAAACCAGCCCTTTTCTCCCCCATATTGCCTAGGCATGTGGAATGTGGAATACAAATCAAATATGTAAGAGTATGTAAAGTAGTCACAGTCATTCTTCATGGTGGTGAAAAGAATAGAAGGCACGTCTCACTGCTTTGGGGAAACATTTTTTTTCTCCTGCTGAGGGACAGAGTTACAAAGGATGATATTTACATTTTCCTGAAGCCTCTAATTTTCTCATTTATCATTTGTCGGCGCCCGAGGCGGTTCCTCAGCTCGCTGAATGTTTGCACACATCTAATGATCCTTTTACCAAACACACTTCACCGTCTCCACCAGGAAACACGCTCCGGTTGCTGAGGCTGCTCACGCTGTACGTTAATGCCATGCTGTGCGTGCGCGAGGGGCCTCAGGGTGGCTTATGTCACGAGTGAACCTGGCCCCGTGTTCCCGCAACTCTTCTCACCAAGAGAAACCATGGGCCCAGCCCCCTCTGCCGGGTTAGTGAACACGGGCCTAGGGGACCAGATGTGGCATCCAGTCCTTTGCTGAGGGTGAATGTAAACTAGCTGTCAGACAGGCTTGGTGGGTTTTCTAGAACTCCACCGGTGCTGAGGTCAAAGACCCGTGCTCACTGGGGTGCTGGGACTCCCCAACATGGAACTTCAGGGAGGGCTTTGAGCAGCTGTGTTGGGGCCTGTACCCACCGGGAGAGGTCTACAGGTGTCCAGAAGGTCTTCCCGAGGGACCCCTCTTCTTTCCCTCTTCACCCTCAGCTACCCTCTCCTTCCCTCCTGCTTACCCCACACTGCTGACCGACACCAGCCTCACTGAATAAGTTCAGCTTGGCCCAGGACAGGACCCAGGTTCCCACTGACCCTGTGGAGAGTGTCCAGGTCCCGCTGAGTCCCTGGGTTCCTGAGACAGAGGGCCCTGGAGTAAAGCAAGAGCCCTCTGATCCTTCATGATAAACAGGCTCAGGCCACAGCATGCTGGAAGGCTGCCTGGTTTCACCAAGAAAATTTTGGAAAATGAAAAAAAAAAATTTTATTTTATGTTGTTAAATACAGTTCTGGGCTCTTTGAGAGGGATTGAAAATGTCTTGAGATGGGGTCTGCACAATGGAAAAGGGCTGGGAGGCATTGCCTTCTTACAGTAGAGATCTGTGGTTGGGCACAGAGGATTTGGAAGAAGTTTCCCTCCATGATGTGAAAAGGCTGAGCCGGGTGCACTGTGTGCACACCGGAGCCCAAGTCCGGTGGGTCACAGAGCTGGGGACGCCCAGGCTCACTCAGGTCCTGGTCAGCACAGACTAGGCCAGGCCAGGCCTCCTCGGAGACCATGTAGAGGGCAAGAAGGAGGGATGCAAGAGACAGGAAAAAGAGCTCACCACTGCTTGTGCCTTAAAAACTCAGTAGAAACGCCTTATTTGGGCCGTTATTAGGCATTTTACCGATCCAGGCAGTTATTCCACATTTTTCCGCCATGTGACTAGGCTTCATCTGCTTCTGCTTAGATAATAATCAAGCTCAGTGAACTTTTCCAGACCCTGCTTGAGGGGCTTTTTTGACTGTTTGTAGCAAATTGACCATTCAGTGAACTAATTACCTGTGTGTTGGCTTCACTGATTGGCCGTTTGGCCACTCGGCATGTTGGCCTTTGGCTGCATCCACTGTGGTGGACAAAGAGGAGCAGGTGCGGGTCCCAGCCACGGCAGGGATCTGCTCTGCCCTGTCTGCTGTGGTTTCTTCCGTAACCGCTACATTGTGCATTCCTTGGGCCCGAGGAGACCCTGGCCCGGCAAGTGGATTTGGCTCCTTTCCTTCTTTAAGCTCAGGTAGAATTTCATTTTTCCTCCGCTGACTAGAATCTAGAGGTTCGTGCCTCCTCCGCAGAATCCCCACCACGTATTGTCATGGCGACAACCAGCCAGTGCTAGGGGAGGTCCAGGCTCCATCTCACTGAGTTCTTACAGCACATGAGGCTGGGCGCCCATCAGCCTCACCTGACAGATGAAGAAACACAGATAAGGAGCTTGCTGGAGGTTACACGGGCAGCTGGTATAAAACATACCTTGGCATACACAGATTTGAGGACTTTTACTATAAGAATTTCAAATCCTGAGGCCAGGTGCAGGTTGGAACCACTTTGACTGGGAATATTCCCTTTGCCCCCAGGGCAGTCTTAGGACACAAGTCAAGGAAGCCACTTGTGTTCCCATAAACACGGAAATTTCATCTTTTCCTCACTGTTCGGAGATGCTAACTCCTCACATGATGACTCTGTTGCCTCATTTCTGGACTCTGCTTCCCCAGGCTGAGGATCTGTGTGTGCTGGCTTCACACAGGATCTGGGGTTGCACCCCAGCTCCCCCACTCCCTCCACTGGAAGTAGGTGCTCTAGAGCGACATCTGCCCTGAAGCAGATTGTGAGCGGATTTGCAGAAACCAAAGGCCAGTGCATGTCTGAGTCAGACCCTGAGGAGAATAGAACCTTCTGTGCAGATGTTACTGGGGGAGAAGTGAGGCCAGGAACGTCAACACAGTGTCTATGACACAGGGCGCTGTGAACACGCTCAGGCTGTGACCTTGGGGTCAGGTCACAACAACACAGTGGGTACTGGAACAGTGTCTACACAGTGAGGCAAGTGAAGCCACTCTGTGAGGACAGACGCAGTGTCTCCATCAGACACAGGACAGGAGCTGGGTGGCCAGGATGGCCGCGAGGGCGGCTCCCTGCTTCATGGGCTGTGCCTTCTAGGGGTGGTGATGAGGTGTGAGGAGTGGCCATGTTCTGGGGACTGTGGGTCCAGATCACTAGTGTTTCCTGAGGAGTTCGGACGTCAGCAACTGTGCCTGTGACCTGACCTCCTCCATCACCTTTCCCTAGTAGACGTTATGCCTGGAGGACGAGGGGACCACTATGGAGCCACAGGATAGAGACAGTGTTTCTGGTCACTCAAGGACCCCGTCCCCCAACTGTGACAATAACAAATGTCTCCAGACATCGTCAAATATCCTCTGGGGGGAAAATTGCCTGGTGAGGACCACTGCTCTGCATGCTTGGACCCAGCCAGAGCCAGCGATCCTGGGGCAGCCTCATGCCCATTAATGGTGGGTCAGAGAGAGCTTCCACTTGTCAGGAGCCACACCAGGGGCAATTAATTTACTGTCTTGGTTATTTTGGGGCACAAAATGTGTCACCATGCAAACCAGTAGGCTCAGGGTAGAGAAACCCATTGTCGATTCTGACTCATAACGACCGTATAGAACAGAGTAGAACTGCCCCATAGGGTTTCCAAGTAGCAGCTGGCAAATTTTGGTTAGCAGCCATAACACTTAACCACTGTGCTACCAGGGTGGAGAAGAGGGGCCTAAACATTCCAGGTCAATCTCCACGGATTCAGGGTGGTTGCTGAGGACATTGCTTTCTCTGAGTTATTAAAGACTGAAGACACTGATGCCCCAGAATGTACTCTGTCTCCCCTTAGTAGACTCACTGCAAATTATAAGCTGGGGCTTATGAAGCTGATGTTAGAATGAGCCATTTTCTGCCACTTAGGAACATGATGCCACATCTCCTTCTGTGTCACTACCTGCAGCTGATATCTGTAGGAAATGGTGACCGTAGATGATGTTGAGACAACTGGCCAGGATGTGTCTCTGAGTTGAAACCAAAGTCACAACAAGTATAGGTCTAAAATTTACTAAGGATTTGTTCCAAAGATGGCAAGAGTGATTTGCAACAACACCGTGACTGCCATTCAGGTTTTTGCACAGGCCTCCCCCTGTCAACGGCATGTTGATCAGTCGACATGCCAGGACCCTTCCCCCACTCCCCCCTCTGCAGCCATCTCTCTGCCAAGCCAAGGCTGCCAATGCTGCTGTTGGAACAATGACAGAGAGGCCACTCCATCTGCACTAACAACTGGAATCTCAGTATCATAAACCAGCAGGAGTTTTGTGGATCTGGGGGACATCAACAGAAATGACACAAAAGGCCCTAAAGCTGGTTCATCAGGATCCAAGGATATTTGTTTGCTTTCTCCTCCTGAGACCTGCCTCTGAGCTCAGCATACCCAGCGTCCCACACTGGGTCTGTTAGCCTGGAAATGGGTCCCTGGGAAGCCGCTGACCTTGGCTGGGACCCACCTTTGGGACCCTTCTTTTTTTTTCTTCTATTGTACTTTAGATGAAGGTTTACAGAACACGCTAGTTTCTCATCAAACAGTATACACATTGTTGTATGACATTGGTTAACAAACCTAGAACATGTCAACACTCTCCCTTCTCAACCGTGGGTTCCCTATTACCAGCTTTGCTGTTCCCTCCTGCCTTCCAGTCCTTGCCCCAGGGCTGGTGCACCCCTTTGGTCTTGTTTTGCTCCATGGGCCTGTTCTGTCTTTGGCTGAGGGGTGAATCTTAGGAGTGACCTCATTACTGAGCTGAAAGGGTGTCCAGGGGCCATACTCTGAAGGTTTCTCCAGCTTCTCTCTGTCAGGCTAGCAAGTCTGGTCTTTCTTTTTGAGTTAGAATTTTGTTCTACATTTTTCTCCAGCTCTGTCTGGGACCCTCTATTGTGATCCCTGTCAGAGCAGTCAGTGGTGGTATCTGGGTACCATCTAGTTGTACTGGACTCAGTCTGGTGTTTGGGGCCCTTCTTACATCACAATCCTGTTCGCTCTGTGGGTAAATCCTACCTATTCCCTCATCAGGAGACAGACTTGAGGAACTGAGACCCACAGTCCACAGGAAGAAGCTAGGAGCGGAGATGAAATTTGGGTATTGGCTACGTCATTATCGTTAATTCCATTGTCATTCCGTCTTAGGAATTTCATTTTGCAGAGTAATTAGACAGTTGTTGTAGAATTTTGATCATCTGTTTGTCCTGTGTGCAGAGGGAGGCACTGATGGACCAGATGTCTGCTGTGCTGCCCCTTGAATTAAATTCATTTGTTCCTGCAATAATTATGGGTTAAATACTCGCCCTGCAGGGAAAGTACCTTCTCTCTTCTCTTCCTGAGGGATGGAGGGAGTTAGCAGGTGTGAGTTAGCCGCTAGCCCTTCACGCTGCTTCACACTTGAGTTCCTCACTCAGGACACTTGGTGCTACACACCGTGTTCACAGACACCTCGTTAAGAAGTTGTGAGTGGGAGACGGATTTCACACGGGCTGTGCTGGTGGGCGGTGAGTGGTGAATTGGCGGGGAGATGGCCAAGCCTGATTTCATTTGGTCTTAGCTCTGAGCCTGGAAGGGGTAAGAATTTTCCTTTTCTGCAGTCTAACAGGGCTCATCCCAGGCCCACGGATGTGCTGGCCTGAGCTTTAAACTCTCTCTGTTTTAATCTCTCTGTCCAGTTGTGGAGAGAGAGCTGTTCACGAGGACACATCGCAGCCGGTGTGTGGTCCATGGTCAAGCTGCCTTCCCCAAACCCGCCTTGTGAACAGCAAAGCTTTTTGGTCCTCTCTGTGGCCCTCGAACCTGTTTCTCAGGGTCTGACCTGGAGCAGGAGAGGCATGGGATTCGTGATCCTCCATTAAATCCTGACAAACCTTTTCAACATTTAAACATGATTACACAAGGCCTTCTTTATGAATATGTGACGCAGCTTACGTGGTGTTCACTGAGTGTGCTTTTTACAAAGTGGGATCGCGGGACCTGGGGCAGAGGTTTTTGAGGAAACAGTCCTGTTGGGGGACAGAAGCCCAGCAGCCCTGGCCCATCCCTGGGGCCAGAGGGGCCTCCAGGCGGGGACTGCTCCCCGTGCGGGGGTCTGTGGTGACCCTATTCAGGAAGGTCTGCACCCTGCCAGGCAGGAACAGGAGCTTACAGGCTGCACCAAAGCCCGACTGATGATCCTCATTTGTTCTCTGAGAGGCCCTGCAGGCAGAAGACATCTTAAGTGACCGCCTGCAGGCTGTGGCAGTGAAGTACTCAGTGAATACAGAGAAGCCCTGGTACATCTTGTCTGTGGAACTCAGTCCTCTCGGGCCAGAAATACACCCCTTCCCAAGCTAAATATGCAGCTTCTGGGCACTGTCAGAGCCTGGCCTGGGCCTACCGTCTGCCTGTCACTGGACATGGTAGGAAAGTAGCCAGTGACATCCACTACCGGGCTAGTCCCCAGCTCTTTTGCATACGGGGCAGATGAGGCTTGGGGAGGGTAAGGGACTTTTCTAGAACCCACAGGTAATGGTGACAGAGCCAAAACCTACCCCTGACTCCTAAGTCAGTATCCTCTCTACCAGCCCAACATTGCTCGTCTCATGCCAAGCCTGCGCTGAGCACTTTAGAAACAAAATTAATCCTGAACACCACATACATATGCGGTTGAGATTATACCCATCTTTTTATGGATGACTAGTCTCAGAAAGCCTGGGCAACTTCTCCATGATGGCACAGCAGGCTGGTAGCAGAGGTGGAGCTCAAACTCTTAACCTTTTGTATACTTTTGCCAGACAGAATATTCTATCCTTTGACATTTAGTGTTTTCTCATATTAACAGAAAAGATGATTTAAGTCATTGGGGAACTGATGAGGGAATTTCTACAACTTGGAGCATTAATGTTAATACTAGTAGCAAATATTGGCTTCAAGGAGCTCTGGTGGCATGGCAGTTAAGTGCTCAAACGATAACTGAAAGTTTGGTGGTTTGAACCTACCCAGTGGCTCCAAGGAGAAAGACCTGGAGATCTGCTGTCATAAAGATTATAGCTTACAAAACCTCATGAGGCAGTTCCCTTTGTCCCATGGGGCTGCTATGAGTTGAAACTGACTCGACAGCACCCAACAACAACAACAAATATTGGCTCCTGTCCACGTTATACCCTGTTGTTGATACTCACTGTGAAAGCATCTGGAAGAATCGTACTGTTCTATGTTCTTATAGTGAGTAAAATAAAGCCATGGTTTGAGTAGCTATTAGAACAATTTGTATATTAAAAAGTGATTGTTTAAATACTGAGGCACTGGGACAACTGTACATCATTGTATCAGTGTGTTATTTTAAATACAAATGTTAGGCCTTGGGGAGGAGTGAAGATTAGCCTAGGTTCAGGAAATGTAGAGGTGTTTTCTCTCAGATATGCAGCAGGTATGAACCTCTCTTTACCCTGGACTTGAGCAGTGAGGGTGAGAGCCTAGAGGGACTGACTGCCGTCTTGCCACCGCAGGAGTGAGCGAGCTGGCGTGAGAATGGAGCCTGAAAGGATGAAGCCAGAGCCAAGGGACGGAAAGATAGTGGGCCTGAAAATATGATTTGGCCCTGGATCCACCCACACATGCAGCCCACACTACCCCTGGAGTTCTCTGCTAATGGAGCCAGTGCATTTCTTTTAATTATTTTTTCTTAAAGCTGGATTGAGTTGGCTTTCTGTTACTTGTAATCAAAGATTCCTGATCCATACTCACTCGAACTCTCAGGAGTCATTAAGAAAAATAAAGTGTCATGTGAAGTTAATATGGCTCATTCAACTAGGACCTATGACAAGGGGTCTAAAGTCCATGAAGCCATGTAGAGTCTCCCTTCTGGGAAAAAGACATTGTGTGAAGACAGTGCATTGGGCCCCTTAGAAGCAGAGCGGTGGCCAGAGCCATTTTAAAGAGTAAAGACATCTAGGGAAAATCGTTCATGGGTAACTGCATAAAAGGGACAATTCAGGATCAAAGTGTCAGTCTGAAAGTTTGAGCTTTTATATTAACTACAAACGAGGTGCATGAGCCCTGGTGGCACAGTGGTGAAGCGCTGGGCTGCTAACTAAAAGGTCAGTGATTTGAACCCATCAGCTGCTTTGAGGGAGAAAGATGTGGCAGTCTGTTTCTGTAAAGATTACAGCCTTGGAAACCCGATGGGGCAGTTCTACTGTGTCCTACAGGGTTACTACGAGTTGGAATCGAGTAGGTTTGGTTTTTGGTTTTTGGTTAAAAATGAGATTAAAGGTATATGAGCTGGTTTCTTAGAGCCAAGAGCCTGAGTGGTATGCCAATTCTAATGCAGGAGATTCTGATTTTCCACCGTTCTTCTGTCTACCTTGAGAAAATGGGGAGAGACATCCCTAGCGAGGCATATTCCCCACCAGTGACTCTGGGAAGAGTCCTACGTTTCTGCTGTCGGTCACAGTGCTGACAGACGAACCAGGTCTTGTTTGCACCTCAGTGGAGCTTCTGTTCTCCATGGGGCTCAGAGCCTGGAGAACCTACCTCAAGATACTCTGTATACTGAGCTAAAAATTAACAAGAGAGGACCATAAGGAGACACTTCATTACTTTTTAAAATGTAAACCAAAAACCAGGCTGGACTCTGACTCATAGTGACCCTATAGAACAGAGTAGAACTGCTCCATCGGCTTCTAAGGCTCTGATCTTTACAGAAGCAGACCGCCACATCTTTCTTCCGTCGAGGGGCTGGTGGATTTGAACTGCTCTCATTTTGGTTAGCAGCCGAGTGCTTAACCTCTTTGCCACCAGGACTTCTTATTTTTTTTTTAATATTTTGCACTGAATAATGCAGTATGTCCAGTGGTTCAGTGGTTCCTTTGCCGAAAGGTCAGACTCAGTGGGAGCCCTGCACCATGGCCTGAGTTTTCATGTGAACAAAAAGGTGCCAGGTGGGTTACTGGAAGCAGGGGCAGATTATCCAGCAGGCAAGTTACAGTGCTTATCTTGCTTACCAGATCATCTGAAGTGAACAATTTCACATTTTTTCACCGCATCAAAGATTCTGCTTCTAGGTATAGCTGGCATCTGTTTCTCTCCCAACCCCACAGTGCCTTCCTACAGAATCAAAGTCTCTTTTCAAATTTACAATCCCTGCCAAGGGCAGATGACCCAGTAAGTAAGGTAAGCACAGGCTTACTTGTGCTTATTTACTAATCCATAGTGAGCAATTTCACATGGGTTTCACCACATCTTTGATCTTTGATGAACCCATGTGAAATTGTTCACTACAGGATAATCCGCCCCCAACCAGAAGCAAGTGTCCAGAATGGGCAAAGGTGTGGCTTATTGGGTTCAACAACATTCTTGATCCCCAGCTTAACCTCTGCAGATGGAATTGTGAGAAAGTTCTAGGATTTCAAACTTATAGCTAGGTTTTCCCTCTTCCCCACTGTTAACTTTAGCAACAGAAAGGGTAATGGAAGATTCTTAGCTAAGGATGTTCACAGCAGTGTTATTATAAAAACCAAAACCATAAAAAGAAAAAGAAAACTACATTGTCCAGCAATAGCAGGCTGTTGAAGTCAATTTTTGTACATCAGTGATTGAATACTTCCATAAAAATTTCTGTTTTTGAAGACTACTTTATGGCATAAAGAAATGTATATAATAACATGGGGAGAAAAATCAAGGCAGAATCTCAAAAGCACACAAACTAAGTGCTAATTTTATAAAAAGAAGTCAACTTTTTATATGGGTATTAAAAATGCTGGAATTTGATTTTATCTTTTTCTCCATCTTTAGGAATATTTTATAAGATTTATATTACCTTTATAATTGGAAGATGAATGAAAACTCTTAAAAACAAAAATATAATAAAGGCATAGAGCAGCCTTTAACTATGATATCTAACTGCCTTTTCAACTGGGACATATTTTTAGCCTCAAAAGCTTTCCCTTCCTCCTTGGGAAGCCCCCAGGGCAGAGACCCTGTCTCTGTCTGTCTTGGTGGCGCCAAGACCATAATTAGGGCTCAATAAATAATTGATAAGGGCAAAGACCCCAAAAGGAGTCCCTTCAATTCTGGTGGGACCTGTTAACTCCTCAAGGCATCTCTTAAGTGCATTTCATTTGTTTTTTATTTTTTTTCCAACTTAAATGGGTGAAAATTAAAGCAGAAGAGAGCTTTAGACTAACCAAGAGCTGGAAAATAGACAAATGAATGAGGGCATCAGTGCAGGGAGGCTGAGCGGAGCCCACACTGGGACTCGTGCAGCATCTGAAGCCCCTTTTCAGGAGACATAAACCAAAAAACCAAACCTGTTGCCACTGAGTTGATTCTGACTCATAGCAACCCTATAGAGCAGAGCAGAACTGCCCCATATGGTTTCAAGGAGCTCCTGGTGGAGTCAAACTGCAGACCTTTTGGTTAGCAGCCATAGCACTTAACCACTACACCACCGGACATAGGGGAGCCTTTATCCGTGTTCCAACACAAGGGAAGGCCACTGTTTAGTTTCTTCTTTATGAACAGTTTCTTTTTTTGCCAGCTGTGCTGATGGTTTATTCTCTGAGGCTCTACGTTCTGAGAGTCAATAAAGACAGTAGGTAATGTCTGAAAAAAATATTCAAAATTACTACGGAAACATAAGAAAGATGGGCCTGCAGGTTAGAGGGAGCTATGCCTGTCTCTGAGTCATTCACTAGCAGATGTTCACTGAGCTCCCGTCCCACCAGACGCAGCTCTGAACACTGGGACAGAGCAGGGGACAAAATAAGCCCCAGCTCCCACAGGTGTGACTTTCTAGTCTGGAGAACAGGGGAGTCATTAAACCAATTGTAATAGGAAGTGTTAGGTGGTGACAATTTCCATAAAAGACAGAGAATAATGGGGTGAGGTCATATCTTTGGTTAAAGAAGGTCTTTCTGAAGAGGCGAGTGGGCCCTGGGCAGCAGGAGGTGTTAGGTGGTGACAATTTCCATAAAAGACAGAGAATAATGGGGTGAGGTCATATCTTTGGTCAGAGGAGGTCTTTCTGAGGAGGGGAGTGGGCCCTGGGCAGCGCACAGTAAGCAGACGAAACAGCAGGTGCAAAGGCCCTGAGGCAGAGAAACCTGGGGGATCCTGAGGAACAGCAGGGAGGCCAGTGAGGCCAGAGAAGCAGGAAGGAGGGGAGGCGAGAGGAGATGAGGCCGGAGGACACAGGGATCATCATGTGGGCCACGAGAGGGGGCTGAGTGAGGCAGAAAGAAGGTGACAATGACCTGAGGGGTCGCTGTCTTAGGTGGGCTGGCTTTGATGGAAAGCATGGTTTTCAAGGTGTGGTAGCTAGACCAGCGGCATCAGCACCCCCTGTTCTTGGGCTGGCCCCAGACCTACTGAATTGGAAACTCTCGGCAATCTGGGTTTTAACCAGGCCTCTAGGTAATCATGATGCGTGGACCAGCGACTGATAAAATGTACATGGTCCCCAAAAGTCAACCCCACAGTAAGTCTCCAGAGAAGCTGCGCCTGCTCAGCGTTCTTCCCAGACAGCCTTCAGGATGGAGCATGTTCACCAGGAGGGAAGGACCCCTTCTGTGCTACATGGACAGCATCGAGCAAGGAGCCACTGCACGTGGCAGAGGCACCTCGTGCGGGACCACAGCTCTCACATCCTGAGCCTGGAGCAGGAAACGCCCAGCAATCAATGTTCCTTACAGAGAAGCTGTGACTAAAGCCATCTCTGCCTGCTCTGTGCTCAGTTCCTCAGCGGCCCTGCCGGAGCTAAACGTGGTGATTCTCGGTTGTAGCCAGCTTTTCCAAACATTCCAACAAACATCCAAGGATAATGTCTAACTGAAGATGTATCATTTCTGCATCACCCCGTGTATCAGATGCCCCCTGTTTCTCAGACACTCTCTTCATCCCCAGCCTCCTCACAGCATCTTCCACTGGTCTTGCCCCCCTGACTTTCATCCCCATTTAAGACGCCCCCTCCCCTCCAGTAATTAGCTCCAGCAGCCATCATTATTTCAGAGTGTCTCAACCAAGGCACTTTTGACATTTTTAGGCTGGATAATCAGGGATGGATTACCCAATAAGCAAGGTATGCAGGGGCTTACTTGTGCTTACTTACTAATGTATAATGCACAACTGTACCAGTTTTTCAACACATGTGGTGAAACCCACGTGAAATTGTGCACTACAGATTAGTAAATAAACGCACTTAAGCCGGTGTGTACCTTGCTTACTGGTTAATCTGCCCCTGGGGATTATTCTTTGTTGTGAGGTGCTGGGCTGCCTGTGCATTGTAGGGTGTTTAGCAGCATCCCTGGTCTCTACCTGCTAGATGCCATGAACACCTAGTCCTCTAGTTGTGGCAACCATATATGTCCCTGGGGCACAAAATCGCCTGGATTGAGAACCACTGTCTTATCGGAATCACTAAGATTTGCTGCCACAGTAGCCTCGTCACATGTTAACGTTGATGTAACTTTTCACATACGTTTACGGCCTTCACAGAGTGTGACCAGCCACGACAGCGAAGACTCTGACCCCGAACTCTGCATTTGGAGTGTTCCCCACTCTGTGCAGCAAGGGCTCTGTGAAGAGGGGATGCTGCATAGTCACACACTTTGGCTTGTTGTCTTTGAAACCCCTGCAGACTGGGAGTCCACATATTGGCTCCACGTCTGGGTGCAAAGCCAAGTCCCCCAGCAACGCCCTCGCTGCTTGTGGGGTATGGTAGAGTTATTGAATGCATTCAGTGGAAGCTAAAACTTCCCATGACCCTGAAATAGTCACAGCCACACCCTCCCAGCATGTCCACTCTCAGGCCCAGCTCACGGCAGCACTTCACACCTGCCGTCCCATTTACAACGATTTAGGACCGTGTCCAGTTTCAGTGCCCTGCCCATGCTCACAGAATGAGCGTAAGGGGCAGAGCCAGGTTTGGCCCAGGGGCTCCGAGTCCGGAGCAGCGTTCACAGCCGTGACCCTCGCTGACACCATGCCCCACAGTCAACTCAAGCAGCAACGTTCTCCAGGCAGCTGCTAACCTGCGGGGAACGAGGCGTTCCCCAGCCTCTGCCTGTGCCCAGTGTTAACGCGTCTCCTCTTTAGCACAGAGCTGTATTACACTAGAGCTGATCGTTTAGTGGACACACTGCTTTACTCTGTCCTGCCTGCTGAAAGCATACCTGCACTCTGCTCACTAATGCTCCTCAGAATCTAGGAGAGTCCTTGGTGCGTGGGGGGAACTCATGATTGTTTGCTTCATTTAACTGAATTGTGTTACATTTCTTTGTACACTTCAACATATCTAACAGTATTTCGCACAAAGTAGTTGCTTAAAAATGAATAAACAAACAAACAAAAAAACCTGTCCGGTGGTTAAATATTTGATCTATCGACAGGTTTTCAACGTAGTATCCTTCCAAATGAGCATCACAAAGTGACTATAAAAATATTTTTATTGCTGGACATTGATTATCCCAATGAAACGCTTCTCTAAGCTTCTGAGAGAATGATGATTTGGTTCTTCTGATTTTAAGCTCTGATCCTTTTCAGTTTCCACGTGTGCAGGTCTGGAAACCTGTGGACTTCGTAATGTGGATGCTGCGAAACCCGTAATGCTGGTGGCCAATTTCAAAAATTCTTATGGAAATGTGTATTCATTAGAAATGATGGCAGGTTCTGGAATGGGGTTCTGTAGAGTCAATTTAGGGAAATTTGTTTCAGAGAGATAACTGAAGAGCAGCAAGCTGAGAAGCCAACTTGGAAGCTACTCCTCAGGAGACAAAGCACACCTTGAACGTGCTGAGTGCCGGAAAGCGCTGATACCCTGCCCCCGCCAGAGGACTGCCTGTCTCTGACAATTGTCAACTCTATCCTTTAACTATAAACGTGTTGTGGGAGGACGAGGGCTGTCTGCAGCCTCAGGCGATAAGACAGTTGTCCTCTCGATCCACATAATCCTGCCTCTCTGCCACCTCCTGGACTATCTGTGGTGAGACACTTGGGTATTTAACCATGTGCCTCTGAGGGCTGTGACCCTGTATTGATGGTAAAGATAGCTGGGAGGCAGAGAGTAGAGAAGCTGGGAAGTAGTTTTCACCTTTGGTATCTCAAAGATATTGTTACAAAAAGTAAAAACCACTCCCCAGCTTCTCTATCCTCTGCCCCCCAGCTATCTGTACCACCAATATAGGGTTCCAGCCCTCTAGGCGATGTGGCGCCATGGTTAAGCACTGGACTGCTAACTGAAAGGTCGGTTGTTCGAACTGACCAGCCACCCTGCAGGAGAAAGATGTGGCAATCTGCTTCTGTAAAGATTTACAGTCTCAGAAACCCGATGGGGTAGTTCTACTCTGTCATTTAGGGTCGCTATGAGTCAGAATCGACTCAACAACAATGGGTTTGGTTTATGTTGATGTGAAGTCCCTGGGAGGTGCAGGCTGTTAACAAACCCGGTTGCTAACTGAAAGGTTGGCGGTTCGAACCCACTCATCAGCTCCACAGGAGAAAGGCTTGGAGCTCTGCTCCCATAAATATTATAGCCTAGAAAACCCTATAGGGCAGTTCTACTCTATCACACGAGGTTGCTATGAGTTGAAAATTGCCTCAATGGCACCTACCAACATGTTGACATGAGGTCCCTAAAAAAAAAAAACCAAAAACCAAACCTGTTGCTGTCGAGCTGATTCCGACTCATAGCGACCCTATAGGACAGAGTAGAACCGCCCCATAGAGTTTCCAAGGAGTGCCTGGTGGATTCTAACTGCCGACCTTTTGGTTGGCAGCTGTAGCACTTGACTACTACGCCACCAGTGTTTCCATGAGGTCCCTGGGAGTTGCAAATAGTTAACGTGTTTGACTGCCAACGGAAAGGTTGGAGGTTGTCGTCTACACAGAGGTGCCTCGGAAGAAAGGCCTGGCCATCTATTTCTAAAAGATCAGTCCTATGGAGCACAGCTCTTCTCTGAGTAGGAGTTGACACGTTAGCAACTGGTATGTTGACATGTGTGGTATTAAGACAATGATAGATGGACTTTTGAGAAAGCTTTCTGTAATCTGTGACTGCAGCTTCCGTGGTCAGACCAGAGGCTCCCTATGAGAGAATCGAAGGTTGGTGGCTCCATGTGTGAGTGCGCCCATTCCTGAACCCACCACCCCAGGGCTAGAGCCAGCCTCTGATCTGAGGCTTTGCAGGGGAACATGCCAGAGGAACCACCGCTCTTCCCCACAGGAGGAGGAGGAGGGTTTGGGCTGCGAGGGCTGCAGGCAGGTTTTCATCTGGTGGTTTGTGGATGCTGATCATACTAGAGCCTGCCATGACTCTTAGAGGCTGGGCTCCATCCCCTGGGCCTCACTACAAGGGGGCGCTTCTCCCAGGGAGTGCTAATGCATCTATATCCGCGCCCCCCGCCCCTCTCCCCAGGTAGGGCATGAGAGGACTCATAGAACTACGGCTGCAAATCACTTCCCACAGACAGCAAAACCACCGAATGGGAACCAATGACACACCTGCATCACCTGGAAACCCTGCTTCTGCCCCAGGGAGATCAGTCAGTGGGGACAAAGACTTGTCACTGGCCTCCTTCTATGTCACATGATGGCCACTCTCTAATACCATCCTCAAGTCCGTATGCACCTGGCCCCTCAAAGGTGAGCTGAGTTGGAGTTTGAAAACTCTAATTACAGGGCTTAGTGATTTTCTTTGTCATGGGCAGTTTTGACTTTAGGGGCAAAGTGACTTTAGGGACACACGTATGCACAGAACTTTAGAAGGTAGTTTATTCCTTATTCCATGCCTCTGTCTACTCAAAGAACAACCCCCCTACCCCCAGAAGAAAAAGTGGGGAGGGGGCGTGGAGAAAGAGCACAACATTTTCTTCAGGCTTTTTTTTTTTTAAGTGGAGACACCCATCCACCGCCCCTAGGTGGCAAATCAAGTCCTAATTGCTCTTGGAACTTCATCATGGAAGTCCCTCATGGAGTTCTGAATGGGAAGTGGGCTTTGAAGTTGTGAAATGGTGGGTGTTGGGAGGCCTGGAAGGATCTCTGATGCAGTGATGGAGGTGACTCAAGGAGACTAGACTTTGGGCCCCAGCTCTTGGCATGGGGTTTTGTCTCTACCCACCCAACCTCAATGCCCAGGAGACCCTCAGCCCCAGTCTCTACCCACAGTACATTACAATGACTCTATCTCTGATTCGATTGTGGGGGGACAGTCTTGCGTGTCCATTAGTCCACTTCTGGAAACAAAAATGACTTTTTTTTTTTTTAAAAGGGTTTCTGAACTGTTGGAGAAAAATTAGGGGTGGAGATGGTGCCCGGAGAGAAAGTCACATGTGAAAGGAGGTGCAAATTATCTGTCTTGACAGGGCCCAGAGGTCAGGAGAATGCATGGGGAGCCCTCTGTGTGGGAGTAATTTGTGGATGCAGCAATTGTAAGGGGAGCATCAGGCGTGTCTTCTACCTGCTTGTAGCCGTACCAGAAAGTGGACCTTCTTCCCAATTGTCCCAAGAATGCAAGGCTGTCATCGTACCGGGCTGGGTCACATTCCATTCTAAGCCAAACTTATGGCCAGGGAAAGTGTTTTCTGATTGGCCAGACCTGGGTCCACATGTCCACAGGGAATGGGGTCAGCCGTGGGAACTCCCCCATGGTGTAAGAATGGAGAAGAGAGGCTTCTCCAAGGAATAGATGAGATGAGATGGAAAAATAGGGAGGATGGAAGATGGGCAGGGAGAAACAACAGTTGCTGCTTTGACAGTTTACTAGGGTTAATGAACTTAGAGTTTAGAATGAATTAAGTATTCTTGCCATGTGACTCTCAGCCTACTGATGCAGCCAGGGCTCTGGGAGCCAGTACTTGGTGTCTTCATCACGTCTCTCATCAGGGATCTTACTGCTATGATCACACGATTCCTTCTGCGGTTCTGCGAGATGATAAAAAACAAACAATGCACACTAAAAACCCATTGCAATTGAGTCAACTCTGAGTCCTGGTGGCCCCCTGTGTTACAGAGTGGAATTGCTCCGTTGGGTTTTCTTGGCTGTAGTCTTTATGGAAGCAGATCAACAGGCCCTTCTTCCACAGAGCTGCTGAATGGGTTTGAACCACCAAACTTCAGGTTAGTACTTGAGCACAATCTGTGCCATCTAGGGACTTTGAGATAATCAAACCCAAAACCCCTCGCTGTTGAGTTGATTCCAACTCTTAGTCACCCTATAGGATAGAGTAGAACTGCCAATAGGAGGGGCTGGTGAATTCAAACTGCTGACCTTTTGGTTAGCAGCTGTAGCTCTTAACCCCTGTGTGGAGATAATCAAGGGGATGGCTATATCAAGGGGGTGGTACATGGGAAGGTTAAGCTACAGAGAAGGGCAACAGCTTGAGCTAGCTCTGAGCAGAGCAGGGGTGAGACTGAGGATGGGATTGCAGGTCTGACCCAGAAGCTGTTTAATCAAAGGCCATAGCAGACTATCGGCCGTGGGGGTGTGTATTGATCATCAGGACGATGGTGTCATTGATTGGCTCCATGCCCACCTGGCCATCACACACGTTTGTTCCCGGACTCAGGCCAGTCCTTGTCCTCATCTGCACAGAAGGCTCCTGCCAGGCCCCGGAAGCCCTCAAATCCCAGCGTTTAGCAGATTTGTAGAGAAGTCAGACGCCATCAGTGCTCAGGGCACTGGTATTAATCCTCCCTGGAGTTCTGATTCCGAGTCCCGGCACGTCAGCCTGAGGAGAAATCAATACCCATCGCCTCCAAGACTCAAGTGTGTAATAATTTCTGAACAGGCTGGCTTCTGGGCCTCTCCCTGCTCCTCTCCGTGGCACAGACCATTGTCTCTGAATTATCCAATCAAGACTGGAGGAGTTGAGAGAGCGGCTGAGCATTTTTCTCTCTCTGATTAGGCTGCTCGAGCAGGACCACTTCAAAAAGACAGAATTTCCCACCTTTCTGGAACATTGAAATGAAAGAAATATCCAAGGGTGGTGGGATTTGGCTGGACGCCCCCAACTCATTAAATCACTTCTGATTTCACAGGAGTTGACGATGGTCTTCCAGCTCTGGTTACAGTCCCCTCAGCATCAGGAGAATGGCTGCCCAGGTGCCCTACCGTGCTTCTTCTCTGCCCGGTTCCGTGGCAGCCTTTGGGCATTTGCTTTCACCACAATTAACAGGACAGAGTCGGCACATAGCTATGGGGAGGCCAAGCAGATTCGTCCCTTGGTCACAGTGTGCCGATCATGAGCCCAGCAGCATCTGCTGGGGCCGTGGGGCCGGGAGACTATGAATTTCAGCTCTGTTCCCCAGAAGCTCTTGATCCAGCTGAGGAGAACAGACGTACAAATAACTCATTTATTCATTTAGCAAATGCTGCTAGGAGCCCATCTCCAACATGCCACCCACTGACCTGGGCAGTGGACCAGGAGGTCACTGTCCTTTCCTTGTGGAAATGAAGACAAGTGACCAAAATGACACCTCAGGTGGGTGTCTGTGTGTCTGGGCAGCTCAGGGTGTTCTGGGCAGTGGGTAGGAAAGCACCTTGCCAGTGGGGGTGACAGCTAAGCTGAGACTTTAGGGATGAGCGATGGTGGAGTCAGGTGAAAAGAGTGAGGGAAGGAGTGCCAGGTAAAGGGAACAGCATGTGCAAAGGACCAGAGGCAAAGATAGTGCAGCAAGTTTAAGAAAGAGAATGAGTTAAAAGTGGCTAAAGCAGAGGATTGAGGGTGAACATGATGAGGGAAGAAGGCAGGGAATGGGGCCAGAGGGACAGACAGAGGCCAGGTAATGCAGGGAGATAAAGGCTTGTTAGGGGGCTGGGAGTGTCTTTCAGAAGCTGTGCGGTTCAAGAAGGACGGCAGAGTACACCTGCAGACATGATGGGTACGAGCGGGCCTGGGAAAGGTCCATTTGAATGAGCACAGGTAAACCCTGGGAGACCCTGGTGGTATAGTGGTTAAGACCTATGGCTACTAACCAAAAGGTCAGCAGTTCCAATCCACCAGGCACTCCTTGGAAACTCTATGGGGCAGTTCTACTCTGTCCCATAGGGTCGCTATGAGCCTGAATCAACTCAACAGCAATAGTTTTTTGTTGTTATTGTTAGGTAAACTCTACAAGGGAAGTTCCCTGAGGGGTGGGGTTTGATGCCCCAGTGGAGGTGGGTTGGGAGTGAGTGGGAGGTGAGGACTGGGAGCATGGCCACTCATTCCAGGGTCTTTGCTTTAAAGGGAGGAAGGATTTGGATTGAAAGCTAGAGGGGCACTTAGATATTTACGTGCTGAATCGTAGAAACCTGGAGAATGTCTACATTTTACACAGAGGCTGAGGCGTGGGAGAAAAGCCAGGCAGGATGCATCACAGACACGGGAAATGACCAGAGCTCGGTGTGTTGAACCCTTCCTGATGCAGGCCCAGTACTGAGCACTGTGCCTGGAGCATCTCATTGAAGCCTCCCAACTGCCCCATGAGACAGGTTCTATTATGACACCCATTTTACAGAGGAGGAGACTGAGGCCAGAGATGACAAATGACTTCCCCACAGTCACACAGCTTGTAAGGAACTAAGTCAGGATTCCAACCAGAGTACCCTTCCCTTCCCACTTCTCTATAAACTGGCTCAATTACTTGAACAAAATCCCAGGGGGGGGTTAAGGCTCTGAGCACCGACAAGAGCATTTTGTGTGCAGGGCCAATGAAGCACAGGGCTAGGGACGAGAGGGAATGTTTGGAGACATTTCTGGTTTCTGCTCCCAGGGCCCAGAGCTGCCCTGACCCAGAGCTACAGGCTCAGGCTATTGCTTATGCTAAGCCCCCTTTCCATCAGAGACTGGACTACTGATTGTCTTCCTGGCTCTGGTCTGGCAGTGTCCATCAGTCCCAGTCCCAGCAGGAAACAGAAGGCACACTCCATGGAGTTTTGAGCAGTCATAACCAGAATTAAGGACCAGCAGGAGAGGGCAGCTGCTAGTGCCTCTAGGGCTGCAGAGGCCAGGCGAGGAGAGCATTCTGAGAGCCCAGTGGGTGCTGAGCAGGAATGAGGTGCCCACAGGGGCTGTGGTCACACAGGGCCCAGCAGGGAGTGTGTGGGGGAAGAGCTTGCTGTCTTCCTGTTCTTGGTTTCCACAGCATAGCCTCCCCTTGGCTGAACCCAACAGGAAGCCAGAGGGCAGGGAGCTGGGGACGAGGTTCTTGCTGGGCAGAGAAGAGCAAAGAAGGGACCCAAAGCACAGGGCGTCTATGGAGATGAACAGCTCAGAGAGTCTGTAACTTTTCTCACTACTTGCTCCCCAGTCTGCAGGCAAGGAGTGGAGCTGAGCGTCTCCCCTCCACCCCCCAGCCCCTTGACACCCATGTGTGGAGAGGGCATCAGCCAGGGCAGAGGAGGGGGCAGGCTTTGGGGACCCTGGGAAAGCAGGCCGACAGAGGATGATGATTTAAAGTAATCTGTAGGTTTGTGAGCATGGAAGTGGAGAGGGAGAAGCAGTGAATTAGGAATATTGAGTTGGGATATTGAACATACCATGGACTGCCAGAAGAATGAACAGATGTGTCTTGGAGGAAATACAGCCAGAATGTTCCTTAGAAGCAAGGATGGCCAGACTTCATCTTGCTTACTTTGGACATATTATCAAGAGGGGCCAATCCCTGGAGAAGGACATCAGGCTTGGTAAAGTAGAGGGTCACCAGAAAAGAGGAAGACCCTCAAGGAGATGGATCGACACAGTGGCTGCAGCAATAGGCTCAAACATGTCTACTATTGTGAAGATGGCACAGAACAGGGCAAGGTTTCATTCTATTATACATAGGATCATCATGCATTGAAGTCGAGTTGATGGTGCATAACAACAACAATGATCGTGCTCAACATGAACCAAATACGGATTATCCTATTTTTTCTCATTTTAATGTATCATTGTTTTTTCAGCTTACACCCTCTTCTTACCAGGTGTGTAAAATTCGAGGGTAGAAGTTGACAAGTCCCTGGTTCATCTAGGTACGGTCCCTAATAGATATGCTGGCCCACAGGAGACCTCTTGGGACTGGGAATTTCATCTCATTTCACTTCGTTTTTGAGATATAATCTAAAGGTCTTCTATTTTTTGGTTGGGAGTTGGGGTGGGGATGTTTAAAAATATTAGTGTGAGAAGGTCACTCAGATGTCTCACTATTGGAGATTATAAATCATTTGGAAATCTTTGGAGACAGTGCACTTGACAGAAGCTGTATCTGGCCAGGTACAAACTGAATGCTTAAGCACAAGCTCAAATGTCTCTTATGCTTGACTTTGATAGCAAAACGTCATATTTCACTCATGGGCTTCATGTATGAAAGCGGTGTCAGCATTCAGAAAACACAAGCCCAGTTAAAGGGAAGATAGCTATTCTTCATGAAAATAAAGCTTTCTTTTATTTATTAATTTATTTTTGCTATCTCAACCCACATTGAGGTCCGTCATCTCCCGATTTGTTTTTTTTAATTATTATTGTGATGAAAATATACACAACAAAACATACAGCAATTCAACAATTTCTGTATGTACAATTCAGTGACATTGGTTACATCCTTCAAATTGTGCCACCTGTCTGGATATCTATTTCCAAATTGTTCCACCATCAAGAACATACATTCAATGCCTCCTAAGCAAAAACTCCCTCTTTCCTGCTCCATCTCACCCCTGGTAAGCACTAACAATTTTTGGTTTCTATATATTTGCATATATTTAAAAAATTTGCATAAGGATCCCTGGTGGCGCAGTGGTTAAAGTGCCGACTGCTAACCAAAAGGTCAGTGGTTCCAAACAACCAGCAGCTCCGCGGGAGAAAGATGTGACAGTCTGCTTCCATTAGAGGTTTACAACCTTGGAAACCCTATGGGGCCACTATGAGTTGGCATCAACTTGACACCAGTGGTTATATATTTGCTTAAAGAGCTCTGCTAACTAAAAAGTTGGTAGTTCAAACCTACCCTTTGGCTCTTCTGGAGAAAGACCTAGCTATCTGCTTCTGTAAACTATAGCCTAGAAAACCCTATGGGGCAGTTCTACGCTGTCACATAGGATTTCTATGAGTTGGAATTGTCTCAACAGCAGCCAACAACGACAAATGTTTACTTATTTGGTATACGAGAGATCATACAGTGTTCATCTTTTTGTAACTTATTTCGCTCAGCATAATCTTTCCCAGGTTCATCCACGTTGTGGCACGCATCAATACTTCATTCTTCTATGCGTAATACTCCATTTATGTAAACACCACATTTTGTTTATCCATCTGTTATCTGATGGACATTTCTGTTGTTTCCACCTTTTGGTGGTTGTGAATAGTGCTGCGATGAACATTGGCGAAGGTACCCTGATTCTTAGAGTCATTAATCAAGCTGTCAGCAAAAACCTATTGAGAACTTCTTGGTCTCAGGTTAGAACAACTGCAGACAGTGCTAAGACAATAACGAATCTGGTGCTGAATTTACAGCACATTTTTTTTTTATGGTCTAACTGGAGAGACGAAAATACTTAATTAAAAACAAACAAACAAAGGCTCCTTTTTCCTACAGACAAGAAAAATCTACGGGAGAAAGACCCTTCTTGGAGAGCATCAGATATTTGGGCAGCAGGGTTGGTCATTTTTATCTCTTAAGGAGAACGCCGAGTGTTGCCCATCTTCTCTTTTCAGATGCCGCATTTTGCCCGCATGTAATTGAAAATTAGGCCATTCCTGTTCCTGTGACTCCACAGTAAAGAAGTCATCAATCTCAGGCTTACAATTCACTGCAAAATGCAAAAAGAGACAGCTTAGCACAGGGGGAGGGTAAGCAGTAAGCACAGTTTGCAACCTTGAAAGCATCTTGGAATGAAATCATACTTGGAAAGCTGGAAACTAGAGGAAAAAATGGTCCAAGTTTGTTGTAAAAACCCTTATGTATCTGGAAAGTCTTTAGGAATATTTTATCAAAGGATCCGTCCCCAGTGGTGTTATTTTAGGGATCCATTTGTTACCAGCTGACTGACACTTCTGTTTAGCATTTCACTGACTTTGAAAATCACAGCACCCAAATTACAGTCTCTAACTAAAGAAGGGAGCAGGTCTGGGAACGGAGCCTGATTAATATATTCATGTCATTACCCACCTCTTTTTTGCCTGAGATGATGGGTGAAAATATTGCAGGCATTTTATTCACTTTGAAAGAAAGGAAAAGGAAAGTGGGGGTGTAGTGGTTCCAGGGTAAGCCAACTCTTCATCTTCATCATCCTCCTGGTCATCTACTCAGGTAGCAGGTCACTGGACACTGGCCTGCTCATGAGAGATGGCTTGTGAACTTGGTTGGTCAGCTTTGGATGGAAGCACCATGGTGTCAGAGGTCCCGTGTTTCTTCCCACTGATGGCAAGAGCATCCCTCCACCCAGTGGGCCCATCCTGGTGTGCTTTTGTGAAGGCTGATGTCTATTCATGATGCAAGGGGGCTTCTTAGGAGCCAGTCCCTACTAAAAGCAGATAAAGAAGGACCTATTCCCAGAAGGGGATTTACCCACATGATGTATCTTCAGAAGGGACTCTTTTACCCAAATAACTCTATAGTTGACCCAATTCAGTGCTGATGTCCATGATCATTCTTTTTCGCTTGAGGCAATGTGTTCTTCTAAAGACCTCCATGATGCCCACCATTCAAAGACAGTCTGACCCAGGACATGACTTCCGTGTTGGGTCTGCAGGACCCATTTAGATTCAGGTGTTTCTGGTTGGTTAAGCTTCCCAAATTAGGATCTTAAGTAACTACCTATGATACCTCAATGAGGTTAAAATTATAACCAGATGCTCTAGGAAATTACAATGTGAAGCAAATATTTTGTATCTTTTAGTAATCTAGCCACAGTTATTATCTTCTGTTTTCAACCAGTGTTTCCCAATGTATGGGGATCCACTTCCACCACCATCATCAGTATCACTGTCAGCACCATCACCATCACCGTCACCGTCACCGTCACCATCACTATCACCATCACCATCACCGCCTCCGCCATCAACTTCTTCATCACCTGAGCCCTCAGAACTTCCATCCTCTTGGGCACAGATGCTGGCTCAAGGATGGACAAATGACTCAGTCAGAAATAACGAGACTCAATTCTTTCATTGAAAACATGGGGTAGAAAAGTCATGTTTCCGTTGGAGTTGCTGAGGGTGGAGACTTGGATCTGTCAGGAGGCAGGCCAAGAGAGGCTGCCCAAGAATGGGGCCGACAGAAGGGAAGGCAGAGCCAAGGATGAGGAGAGATGCTGCTTGTACTGTTACTTGAGTACCTGGATTTAGCAAATGATATAAGCTAGAAGGAGACCTGGTGGTACAGTGGTTAAGAGCTATGGCCATTCACCAGAAGGTCAGCAGTTCAAATCCACCAGCCGCTCCTTGGAAACCCTATGGGGTAGTTCTGTTCTGTCCTATAGGGTTACTATGAGTCAGAATCAATGGCAACAAGTTTGTTTTTGGTTTATGTTAGAAAACCACCACCTCTCTGTCAGTTTGTTGTATCATGGTGGCTTGTAAGTTGCTGTCATGCTGGAAGCTATACTACTGGTATTTCAAATACCAATATGGACTCCCATCGTGGACAGGTTTTAGCAGAACTTCCAGCCTAAGACAGTCTAAGCCTGGTGATCTACTTCTGAAAATTAGCTAAAGAAAACCTTATGGATTACGACAGAATATTATCCCATATAGTGCTGGAAGATGAGCCCCTTAGGTTGGAAGGCACTATGCAATAGCCACAACGATGGACTCAAACATACCGATGACTATGAAGATGGTGCAGTACCAGACGATGTTTTGTTCTGTTATACATGAGGTCGTCATGAGTCAGAGCTGACTGAATGGCAAGTAACAACAACAAACTAGTAAATCTCCATTTTGGAAGCCATTTAATTTGGTTTCCCTTACTTGCAATCTACAGAGTCCTGATTAATACAGAAAACAACCTAGAACAGATCTGAGATGCGCTGGTCTATTGTTTGGGAACTTCATCTATCAGATCCCACAGAGACCATCCTCCCGGATAAAAACAAAATATTGCCTTTTAATTGTAGCCGATGTAGACTTTCATCTTTTTTTTTTTTTTTTTAATTGTGCATCGGGTGAAAGCTTACTGAGCTAATTAAATTCTCATTTGACAGTTTGTATATAAAATGTGCTCCCTTGTACCCTCCCATACCTCTTGGCATACCTATCTACCTAAGTATCCATTCATAAATTATTGTTTGTTAATACTATTGTTGCAGGATTGTCTATGCTATAGTAATTACCATAGTTGCCCTTTATGCTTGCATTCCTCTCAGTGCCCTTGGTTACATGTACTGACTTCTCCCATATTGTGTATTACCTTTCACTCCACAAATATCAGCATGTGTCTATTTGGTAATTTTCCTTTCCTTCCCCTCCCATCCATGGTAACTATCAAAGAATGTTTTTTCTTTCCTTTTTTTTTTCTGTGTGTAAATCTTTTATTTTTACTTTATAATAGTGGTCTCATACAATATTTGTCCTTGTGTGATTGACTTACATTTTACTCAGCATAATGTCCTCCAAATTCATCCATTTTTTGAGGTGTTTTGCGGATTCAATATTGTTCTTTATCATTGCACAGTATTCCATTGTGTGTATGTACCACATGTTGTTAATACAGTCATCTGTTGATGGGCACTTAGGTTCCTATCCTTTTACTACTGCGAATAGAGCTTCAATGAACGTGGGTGTGCATATGTCTATTTGTGTCATGGCTCTTATTTCTTTACGGTATATAACTGAGAGTGGGATTGCTGGATCACATGGTATTTCTAACTTTTTGAGGAAGCACCATACCATTTTCCATAGCAGTTATACCATTTTATCTTCCCACCAGCAGTGTAAAAGAGTTCCAATCTTCCCACAACCTCTCCAACATTCGTCATTTTCTTTTTTTTCTGTTAGTACCAGTAATGTGGGGGTGAGATGGTAACTCATTGTAGTTTTGATTTGCATGTTTCTTAATGGCTAGTGATAGTGAGCATTTCCTCATGTGTCTGTTAGCTGCCTGAATGTCTTCTTTGGTGAAGCGTCTGTTCATATCCTTTGTCCATTTTTTAATTGGACTATTAGTCTTTTTGTTATTGAGGTGTTGAAGTATTTTATACATTTTAGAGATTAGATCCTTGTTGAATATGTTGTAGTCAAATTTTTTTTTTTTTTTACCAATCTGTAGGTTCTCTTTTTACTCTTTTTGAGAAGTCTTTTGTTGAGCATAAGTGTTTAATTTTTAGGAGGTCCCATTTGTTTAGTTCATCTTCTGCCGTGTGTGCATTTTTAGTTATGTTTGGTATTCTATTTATGTCACATATTAGGACCCCCAGCATTGTCTCTGTTTTTTCCTACATGACCTTTACAGTTTTAAGTTTTATACTTAGGTTTTTGGTACTCTTTGAGTTAGTTTTTGTGTATGGTGTGAGGTATGGGTTCTGTTTCATTTTTTTCCAGATGGATGTCCAGTTTTGCCAGCATCGTTTGTTGAAGAGACTGTCTCTTCCCCCATTTAATGGACTTTGGCTCTTTGTCAAAGATCAGCTGTCCATAGATGGATTTATGCCTGGATTCTCAATAAAGTTCCACTGGTCTATGTGTCTGTTGTTGTACCAGTACCAGGTTGTTTTGATTACCATGTATGTATAGTAGGTCAGGCTTTTATCTGAATGTTACTCTAACTTCTACAGGACCCAGGTTGGATCATGGAGTGCTGGGTGACCCCGAGGCTACGTGAACCCAGTAACGACCTCCTGTGAACACAGAGGAATGTTGTGACTTCACAGGCTGACCCAAGCTGAGATTCCTCAGCCTCTTTGTCATTTATCTTTCTCTAAAAGACAAACAAATACAACATGCATAGTTGTTAATGTTTGGCAGAAAGAAAAAATACATAAAACGAAAAACTATCTTCAAATTTTGGAAACTTCAAATGTATGTTGTTTGTATTTTCTTTTTGTTGTCTACATGTTTCCTTCTCAACCATTTGAAGCTCAACATGTTAGCTTTAGTCTCACTTTTTCTTCTTAAACATTGGCTTTTAATTCCCGGATGGCCCTACTGCCTACTAAAGACATTTGAACACTATGCCTTCAAGGTTTGCAATGATTTCTAAAAAATATGTTGGTTTTGGCAAGATTCGGAATCTGTAAACACATTCTGTTATGCATTCTCTTCCTTACTGTTTACAGATTTTCCTAAAAACCGGTGGTTTTCCTACTATTTTAGAGTTGTGTTCAAGCCCTTTCTTACTCTCCTGATTGTTGGCTCCATAAAAAACAAAAGTCTGTTTCAAAGGAAAGTATAATTTATACCTGCTTTCCCAATGGCCCTTAAATGAGTGAATTCCATCGATCCAAAGATCTGCTATTAGTGCCTGTAATCTACTTTTCTCTAAAAGCAGAAAAATGGATCTCGAGAAAACATATTACTATGGATATATTTTAAGGAAGAAAAAAAGACCTTTTCACATGATTGCATCATTCAAACCAGGAGTTTTCTTCAGTTGAAGTTTCAAGGACCAGGATTGTAATGCGGTTGTGACACACAGATGTTGTTGTCGTTGGGTGCTGTCGAGTTGATTCTGACTTAGAGTCCTGTGTGACAGAGTAGAACTGCCTCATAGGGTTTTCTTGGCTGCAATCTTTACGGGAGCAGATCGCATGTCCTTCTCGCTTGGAGCTGCTGGGTGGGTCCGAACTACCAAAACCCTTTGGTTAGCAGCTCAGCACTTAACCTTAATGCCACCAGGGCTCCTTGAAGCAAAGATAAGGCAGGATATTGGCAAAGGAGCAAAGTGACTTCATCACCGAAGCTGGGATTTTGCCTGCAGCAAATAATGCTGACTCACTGCTTTGTGTAATTGTATATATGTGTAATAGTCAAAGAAGTCTTTGGTCTTAGTACATTATACATTCTTTTGGTTTTTAATTATTTTTACCCTGGGAAAATGTACAACTAATCCCACAGCAAGGAGGCCTGATATTCTTACATGCAGACCGACATTCATTTCTAGTTTGGGTCTGGTTGCATCTTGAGGCTCTCTTGCCTTGTTGCCGTGGTAAAGCAGGCCACCACCACCGGCTGTGGAGATTCTCTGTCTCTCTCTGTCTTTGGATTCTTCAGGCCTGAGCTGCCTGGGGAAACTCTGGTGGTGTAGTGGTTAAGAGTTTGGCTGCTAGCCAAAAGACGGGCAGTTCAAATCTACCAGGTGCTCTTTGGAAACCCTATGCGGTAGTTCTACTCTGTCTTATAGGATCACTGTGAGTCAGAATCTACTCGATGGCAATGGATTTTTGTTTTGTTTGGGGGTAGTGGGGGCAGTGGGGATGGTGGGGGTGGGAACTGGCAGGGTTCATGTATGTGGGCGCTAAGTACACATTCTGCTCTGTCCCGGCCACCTGACCCTGGGAAAGTTCTCACCTCCCTGGCTTTCCTTCCTTCTAGGCATGGGTTCCAGAGAGGCCGAATCAGTCCTGTGTACAGACCCCTTCACAGGCGCAGAGTGAGGCTGCGAAGTCTTAGTCGTTATTCCTTTGGTGATTGTTAGAGCCAAAGGGAGAGTTTCTGGTGATGACTTGAGAAAGTTACCAATGTCCCAAAAGGGGAAATGCAAAGACAAAGGCTGGGTGCCTATGAGGATGTTTGTTTGCCCAACACCCAACAGCATGGAGTGTGGCTGTCTCAAAACAGACACACGCAGGACTGGCCAGATGCGGAAAGCCCCCTTTCGCCTGCCTTATCTTTTTTTTTTTTTTTTAATCTCTTTGTTTTCCTCCCTCGCTCCCTATCTCCTTTCCACCTGCCTTTCTTCTGTCCTGCTTTTTCTTCCTCTCCCAGCCTCACTGCCTTCCTTTATCTCCCTCTCTTTTATTGTTTTGCTTACTTTTTCCTTTCTTCTTTCTTCATTATCATTCTCCTTCCCTACCTCTTGCCTTCCTTCTTTCTTCCTCCCTTTTCTCCCTCCCTCCCTCCTCCCATCCATCCTTCCTTCCTTCCCACTTAAAAAAATGACCCAGTATGTGAACAGGGCACCGTGTCTTCCTAGAAGTAGTACAGTCACATTAGTGAGAAACATGTCCTTGATTAAGCTGAGGATCTGAAATCTTGACATTTTTTCTGCTGTTAGAATTATTTCCCAGCTTATAGCCTGGGCTTATGGAAGAGACTGGGCTAAGAATGCAGCCTTGTTCACATCCTAACGACAGCGTTGGAATCTTCTGTCAGGATGCTGTGGTATCACAATTCTTCATCTTGTGGTTTCGGGTGTTGCAAAGGACTGTGAGCAGTGAAACCCTCTTTGAAGGATCGCTCAGTTCCTCACAGTTTCCATCATAAATCTGGGCTTGGCTCTGCTGAGCAGCCCCCAGACGTGGCCTCAGCGCTCCTCCACAGTTTGCTCTAGTCTAGCTCAGACCACGTGGTGACCAGCCCAGGTCTTTCTCGGGCACTTCCTGCGTCAGATGTCAGATGTGGGAGGAAGCCCCCAGCAGCTCAGCAGTCAGAGCCTCTCAGGTTTCAGATCTGGTAACTTTTCAGCAAAGCTACAAAGACCCAGTGTCCCTGTCTCAGTAAACGGAATCACCACTGGCCTGTTGCTCACGTCATAGCCCTCATATTCCCCTCGGGCCTTCCCTTTCCCCTCAGCCTGCATCGCATCCCCTGAGTTCACACTCCATCTCCAGTTTCCAGTCTGACCCCAGCTCTCCATCTCCCCTGCTATCGCATCTGAGCCTCGTCTTCACTAGGATCACCACACTAACCCCCTGACGGGTCCTCCAGCTTCCTCTCCTAAACAAAAAAAAAACCAAACCCGTTGCTGTCAAGTCGATTCTGACTCATAGCAACCTTATAAGACAGAGTAGAACTACCCCTTAGGATTTCCCAAGGAGTGGCTGGTGAATTCAAACTGCTGATCTTTTGGATGGCAGTCGAGCTCTTAACCACTATGCCACCAGGGCTCCCTTCCTTTCCCAGACCCCCTGAAATCCACTCTCCGCACATACCCAGAGCGAGCTCCTTAAATACACGTGAGATTGTGTACCCACAGAGTGAATATTCTAGTGACTTCCACTGCACTTGGAAGAGAGGAGACTCCATCTCCGCAATACATCTCACAGGCCGGCACCATTCCTGTGGTTCCCCCAAATCTTCTTCTACCACCAGCCCCCTCACTGCCTTTTCTCCAGCTACACTGGCTTCCTGGCTGCTGTTCCGAAACCCCAAGCTCTTCCTTCCTCAGGGCCTTTGCACCTGCTGTTCCCTCCTCCTGCAATGCTCTTCCCACAGCTCTCTCATTCTCTAGCTCAGCTCCCTGATAGGCATTCTCCCCATGTGTCTGTGTTGAAATTTTTCCCTTCTTACGACGACACAAACCCTATTAGATTAGGGCCTAGTCTAATCCAGTATGACCTTAACTAATTACATCTGCAAAGACCCTGTTTCCAATTCAAATCACATTCAGAGGTACTGGGAGTCAAGAATGCAACATACACTTTTGGGGGACACAGTTCAACCCACAACACCTCCCAAATGAACACTCCGGCCATCCACAGATGGGGTCTGTATCTAACAGCAAGGTGAGGAGGAGTGTCTGGCCACAGTGTGACATGTTTGAGTGTGATGTGGACCTCTGCCATTTGTCTGCCTAGCAAAGATTGTCTTTTCTTCAAGTACCAGTGCCTCTGCTTTCCTCCAGGGAGTGCCCTACTTCTGAAAAACTCAAACCTTTGAGCTCTTGACCCAGTCTTCACATGGGTGGATTTTTCTCCTTCTTTAGAGTGCAACTCAAATGGCCCCACCCACAAAGGGGCTTTCCTGAGGCCTCTCTCTGGAACTGACTCTCTTCACAGCGTGCTTGATTGTGTGGTCTCTGTCCACATGCTGGAGGGTGAGCCCCATGAGGGCAGGGCTTTTTCTCTTTTGTTCTCTTCTGTAACCTCGGGTCCTAGAACCAGCCTGACTCCTAGTAGGTGCCCAATTAATACTGCTGAACTTGTTTAAAAAATGGGTCCAGACTTGGTGTTCATTTTGTGTTCAGCAGGACTTTGAACCAGTTTGAAGCCCTGGTATTCAGTCATCAAATCTTGTTGGCCACCTCCTATGCACTAAGCACTCTGCCAGGCAGTGGTGAAGAAAAGCAAACACAGTCCCTGATCTCAAGGAGCTCATGGATTAGTAGGGGAGAGATACAGTGAGCATTACAACTAAGGACATGACGAGGCAGGTGGTGGTAAACACCTGGAAGAAAAATACGGCAGAGGGGTGAGACACAGAGGCAGGAGTGGTGCTGTTTAAAACAGGCTGTCCACAAGGGAAAGATTAGTCCAAAAGACTAATGGACCACAACTACCACAATCTCCACCAACATGGGTCCAGAACAACTAGGTGGTGCCCAGCTACCACCACTGACTGCTCTGACAGGGATTACAATACAGGGTCCTGGACACAGGGGGAGGAATATGTAGAACACAATTCAAATTCACACACACACACAAAAAGACCAGACTTGCTGGTCTGACAGAGACTGGAGGAACCCCAAGAGCCTGGCCACCAGATACCATTTAACTTAGTACTGAAGTCACTCCCAAGGTTCACCCTTCAGCCAAAGATTAGAAAGGTCTATGTGGCAAACGATAACACACATGAGGAACGTGCTTCGTAGTTCAATCACGTATACTAGACTAAATGGGCCTGGCAGCCTAAATGCAAGGACTAGAGGGCAGGAAGGGACAGGAAAACTGATGAATGGAAACAGGGAACCCAAGGTGGGGAAGTGGAGAGTGTTGACACGTCGGGGAGTTGGCAACTGATGTCACAAAACAATTTGTGTATAAACTGTTTAATGAGAAGCTAATTTGCTATGTATACTTTCATCGGAAGCACAATGAAAAAAACAACAACAACAAAAAAAACCCAGGCTGTCCAGGGATGGCCTTTTTTGGGACAGTGACGCTGGGGCAAGGAACCTGCAGGAACTGAGGGGCCTGTGGATGCCTGGAGAAGAATGTTCAAGGCCAAGGGAACATCGAGGCAAGGCCTGGAGAAGGAGAGGGCCCATGTCTGCCAGGCAGCGAGAGGCCAGTGGATGTCTGGGGAAAAACATTTAAGGATCGTGTGTGGACACAGCCTGAGGGCAGAGGGAGCAGCAGCTGAGCTCTCAAAGGCCACTGTGGGAACCAGGTTAGATGGAGGGGTGGGGCCGGGCAGGTAGCAGGGAGGGTCAGAGATGCCCAGCTTGGGACTTGGACTTGAAGGTTGGGCTTGCGGGATTTGTTGATGAATACAGGTGGTCTGAGAAAAAGAGTAAAAATCAAGGAGGACTCCATGGGTTGGCCTGAGCAGCTGGGAGAAGGGCGTGCCAAGGGCTGGAGGAGGGGTCACAGGACAGCAGGCCTAGGGGAGGGAGAGGCTGAGACTGGGCAGAGCAACCTGAAAAGAACTAGGAGGCCCACCTGACCACCCTGGGCTCAAGATCTTCCTTTATTTTAGCTGCAGGGATGATCAGTTGTGAGCAAGGAAGCAAGGAAACCCAGCCCAACTTTGCACTTGAATCTCTGAGGGAAAAAGGTCAATGTCACAGTGGAGTCCGCTCTGATGTTGGCTTCAAGCCAAGGCCCTTAATAGTCAATGAGAAATCTGCATTGATAAAATTTTCATTAAAGAAACATTATCCCTTTCACTCCCCTTGTTATTCTGTGGCTTTGAGTATCAGGCTAATTTGGGTTTGATTACCCCAATGATCTGAAGATAGGAGCATTATTAAAAATTTAGATGAGCAGTGATAGGGCCGTGCCTCCCTCCTTCAAGAGGAGCTATGCTAATGATGGTGACTGTTAGCGGCTGAGGTGGCAATTAGAGAATTATCTGTAGTCGGAAGGTGATTCGACCCCTCTGCCTTCAAAGGAAATTAGCTGCTTGGCTTACAGGGAACACAGATTTAATTGATCAAATGCATTAAAAGAAAATGCCAATCCTAGACCCCGATGTCACAACTAACTGGCTGTGCTGGTACGTGTCCTGAGCAGGTTCCCTCCCTGTTTATACCTCACTCTTGCCCCCTCTATAAATGAGGAGGACTGGGCCAGGACAGATGCTGAAAATTGGTGACTTGGGGGCTGAAATGAGCTTAAAGAGTGAATATAGCCTGCTAATTTATTTTGTTGTTGTTTGTTTAATGTACATTTTATTTCCTGGCACTTATGATCTTGGTGTCTACATGCTTCATGCATGTTAACTTTTCTAATTCTCCTAACTACCTGACAAGACAGGTACTCTATCATTCCCACTTTGTAGATGGGGAAAATCTGGCCAAGGGAGGTTAAGTAATTTATTCTGGGTCACCTACTAGTCAAGGGTGAAGGCAGGATTTGAATCCAGGTGATCTGGCTCCAGAGGCCATGCTCTAAACCCCTGTGCCAAATTGCTGTTCATTTCTTCTTTTTTTGGAAGCACAGTGTTTAAAAAATAATTAATTGTAAGAATTTTTTAAAAATATGCATTTTTATATACACAACAAAAACAAAATCCCAATTGCCGTCAAGTTGATTCCAACTCAGGGCAACCCCGTGGGTGTCAGAGTAGAACTGTGCTCCACAGGGTTTTCAGTGGCTGAGTTTTTGGAAGTAGATCACCAGGCCTTTCTTTTCAGGTAACTCTGAGTAGACGCGAACCTTCAACCACTAGGTTAGCAGCGAAGTGTGTGTCTTAGTCATCTAGTGCTGCTATAACAAAAATGCCACAACTGCATGGCTTTAACAAAGAGAAATTTATTTCTTCACAGTAAAGTAGGCTAAAAGTCCAAATTTAGGGTGTCAGCTCCAGGGAAGTCTTTCTCTCTGCCGGCCTTCTCATCAGTCTTCTCCCCCAACTAGGAGCTTCTCAGCGCAGGGACCCAGGGTCCAAAGGATGCACTCTGCTCCCAGTACTGCTTTCTTGGTGGTATGAGGTTCCCAACTCTCTGCTTGCTTCCTTTGCCTTTTATCTCTTGTAAGATAAAAGGTGGTGCAGGCCACACACCAGGGAAACTCCCTTTGCATTGGATTGGGGATGTGACGTTAGTAAAGGTGTTACAATCCCACCCTAATCCTCTTTAGCATAAAATTACAATCACAAAATGGAGGACAATCACACAATACTGGGAATCTTGGCCCAGGCAAATTGATACACACATTTTTGGGGGGACATAATTCAATCCATGATAGCGTGTTAACCCTTTGCACCTGCCAGGGATACTCCATTCCCGTATAAAACATAGTTTACATGTTAAAACAATCGAGCTCTGTCAATAGTGGTTAAGAGCTTGGCTGCTGACCTAAAGGTCAGCAGTTCAAATCCACCAGCTGCTGCTTGGAAACCCCATGGGGCAGTTCTACTCTGTCATATAGGGTTGCTATGAGTCAAAACTGACTTGAAGGCACCTAACAGCAATGGTCAGTCCACTCTCCCACCTTGCCACAAGCTACCAGTACCAGCATCCCCTTTAGATGGAACATGCTTTTCCTTTCTACCTCAGTCCCATCCATCCCAGAGCCTCCCCACCTCTGGCTGTGTGTCACTTGTCATTTATCATTGAATTTACCCTTTTAATGATGCTTGGACCGCCTCACTCTGACTTGCCTGTCTGGTACTGGTGGGCATTTGAGTTTGTAACCTCTGAACTCAATGCTCTCTTACTCAGTATGTAGTATGTATTGCTAGAATATAATTTTTTGTTTCATGAGAAAGAGCAGCTAAAGCAATTTATCATTTATCTAGTTAGGAGACATGGCAAATCTCTCCAACCTCAGCTTTCTAGGGGAGTATGACCTGTCCCCAGGCCTGTCTGATAGTTTGTCATACTGTGGTGGCTTGTGTGTTGCTGTGATGCTGGAAGCCATGCCTCCAGTATTTCAGATACCACCAGGATCATGCATGTGGGCAGGCTTCAGAGAGGCTTCTTGACTAAGACTAGGAAGAAAGGCCTGGCTATTTACTTCCAAAAATCAGCCAACCAAAACCCTATGAATCAACACAAAATATTGTCCAATATAGTGCTGGATGATGATCCACCTAGGCTGGAAGGCACTACAGAATGTCTGCAACAATAGACTTAAACGTCTTCAATTAAGTCTAACTAAAATTAGACTTAATCATGGAGATGGCTCAGGGCCAGGCAATGTTTCTGGTAGGACATTAAATGGTATTAAAGAGCTCTAAGTTTCTTTAAGAAAAAAAAAAACCCAAACCCACAGCCATTGAGTTGATTCCGACTCATAGCAACCCCAGAGGGTTTCCAAGGCTGTAAATCTCTATAGAAGCAGATTGCCACATGTTTCTCCCGTGGAACCACTGGTGGTTTTGAACCACCAACCTTTTGGTTAGCGGTCAATCTGTTTAACCACTGTGCCACCAGGGCTCCTCAGGATTGGAGGAGCGGATGTTATGCAGATGACACAACCTTGTTTGCTGAAAGTAAAGAGGACTTGAAGCATTTACTGATGAAGATCAAAGACCACAGCCTCCAATATGGATTATACTTCAACGTAAAGGAAACAAAAATCCTCACAACTGGACCAATAAGCAACATCATAATAAATGGAGAAAAGGTTGAAGTTATCAAGGATTTCATTTTACTTGAATCCATAATCAACACTCACGGAAGCAGCAGTCAAGAAATCCAAACAACACGTTGCATTGGACAAATCTTTTGCAAGAGACCTCTTTAAAGTATTGAAAAGCAAAGATGTCACCTTGAAGACTAAGGTGTGCCTGACCCAAGCCATGGTGTTTTCAATCACCTCATGTATACGCGAAAGCTGGACGATGAGTAAGGAAGGCCAAAAAAGAACAGATGCCTTTGAACTGTGGTGTTGGCAAAAAATACTGAATATACCATGGACTACCAAAAGAATGAACAAATCTGCCTCGGAAGAAGTACAACCAGAACGCTCCTTAGAAGACTACGTCTCACGTATTTTGGATGTGTTACTGGGACGGGTCAGTCCTTGGAGAAAGACATCATGCTTGGTAAAGTAGAGTGTCAGTGACAAAGAGGAAGACCCTCAATGAGATGGATTGACACAGTGGCTGCAACAATGGGCTCAAGCATAACAACGATTGTGAGGTTGACTCATTCTATTGTACAGAGGGTCTCTATGAGTTGGAACCGACTTGATGGCACCTAACAACAGCAATCACAAGTTTCTTTCATCATCTAGAAAGTGGCAAAGCTCTAATTTAAATCATCCACTAAAGATTTGAGGATATATTCTACAATCCCTGGTATATGCACTAAAAGATTAATGAAGGGATTAAAGCCAACAATCTAACTGCCGTTTATAAAATAGAATAATAAATAATCCTTAATTAATAGAAAATAAGGCAAGAAAGGAGAGAAGACGACAATACAATTCTTTTTTTAAAAAAGCAAAAAGAAATTAGCATTAAATCATATGAATAATTGCGGTAAATATAAACAGATTAATTTGCACGAGGGAAGAGCCAGCCTTACTTTCATCTGCAGAGAATCACGGCTCTGATTCTCATCTTTGCAAGGTCTCTCAAAGGTAGGCGTGCTGAAGAATTGCTCTAGGGGCTTGGAATAATTTTTTTATTCTCTGGGCCCAACTTCAACAGTTCGAATCTCCATTTTTAGTAAGTCAGACCGCTCTTGGAGACACAGTAGTCTATTGTGCGGAATGGGAGGGGCTGGGGCGAGGGAAAAATTGATAACATAGTTTGGTTCTTGTGGAGGTAAGAGCTTAACCAGAAAAACACACAAGTACTCAAATCAAAGCAACGGGAGAAATTGTGAGAAAATTGCCTTAAGTGAAGGACCTTCGAGTGCGTGCAAACAGCCCAGGGCAGAGGAGCCAGAGGCTACCCCCCATCTTAATGATTCAGACCTTGGGAACTCAGGAGCAGACCAGCTGTGGTCAGGGACCTGAAGCAGGGAAGGGATACAGCCACATACCTGCATACTTATTTATTTATGGAGCTCAAGCAAAGAAAAATAAAAACAGGGCTAGCGCCCAGCAGAGAGAGGGAGCCTGGCCCTGTTTGTGGATCTGCATGTCTCCATTTCGTCCAGGATGCCTGGCTCCCCGTGGGCCCCATCTGTTCACCGGCCAAAGCCCTGCTGGACACAGAACACAGAGGGTGGGGAGCTGGACAGGGAGGGGCTGTGGTTTCAAAGGCCAACAGCAACTGGTTTGTTTACTGGCTCCTGGTCTCCCAGAGGGTTCCCTCCCGGCAGCAATGTGGAAAAGTAAAACAGGGATTTTATCCAAAGGCAGGATCCTGGCTCGTGCCAGCCCTGGAGGTGTTGGGAAGCTCTCTCTGGGACAGCCCCTGCAGTGCTGGCTGTGCCTCACGATCCACAAAGCTGCTGCTTTGTTAGGAGTCACTCGGGCAGAGGGCCACGGCAGGGTATACGTGCCGGGGGGTACAGGTCATCCCTGCCTTGGGCGCCCCAGGCCACAAGCTCAAGGACCTGAGTTTTTTCTGGCGAGCTGATGGGTTCGAAGGAACATCTGTAGAGTTCCCTGCACTGTGGCCCAGTGTTCTAGGTCTGATGTAGTGGCGGTGTTTGTGGAGGTGCATGCAATCATGCTAACCTCACTCTCTTGCTTTGGACACATTATTAGGAAAGACCAATTGCTAGAAAAGGACATCACACTTGGTAAAGAAAAGTGTCAGTGAAAACGAGGCAGATCCTCCGTGAGATGCATTGACATGGTGGCTGCAACAGTGGGCTCAAACATGCCAAAGACTGTGAGGATGGTGCAGGACCAGGCAATGTTTTGTTGTGTTATACATAAGGTCTCCATGAGTGGGTGACAAAAACAATAACCTTGCTTAGAAGGGCATTCGTGGTTCAGTGGTAGAATCCTTACCTTCCATGTAGTAGACAGACTTAGGTTCGATTCCCGGCCGATGTACCTCATGTGTAGCCACCACCCATCTGTGTGTGGAGGCTCACATGGTGCTGTGGTGCTAAACAGGTTTCAGTGGAGCTTCCAGACTAAGATGGACTAGGAAGAAAGGCCAGGTGAGCTACTTGCAAACACCAGCCAATGAAAGCCCTATGGATCTGTTTGGATCCAATCCTCAACCAATCATGGGATGGTGCAGTGCTGGACAGCGTTCCTTTCCAATGTGAATGGGGTCACCATGAGTTGGGGGCTGACTTGATGACACGCAACAACTTTGCTGAACTCTACGAAATCAAAAAAAGGGTTGGGATATGGATCTCTTTTTTCTTAATTTCAAAATTTTAAACTTAATTTCTAATCACACAACACATAGATGCGCTGTCTGGGCCTCCATATTGCTTAGAACAATTAATTTTAAAACAATTTAATTTAAATGAAAATTAATAAAAACAAATAATTTAAAAAAACAATCACAGGGTCTTTTAACATCATCATAAATTTACAAAAGTCAAGGAGGAAGGGAAAACCTTAAAGCCTTCTGAAGAGAATTGGACCTCACATTAAGGACAAGGGCACCGAATGCTACCCTGGAAACTAGAAGAGTGGAGCAGGGCCTTCAAACTTTTTTGGGAAATTTACTTCTAACTTATAATTTTTATAATTTTAATTATTTATTTAAGTAGCTCAAGCAAAGAAAACTAAAAACAAGGCTAATTTTTATAACCTAGGTATAGATCAAAGGTGAAGACAGGATACATTTTCAGACCTTCAAGATCACAGAAACTCATTTCCTCTGCAACCTTTTTAGAAAACTATGGAAGGATGTGCTCCATCAAAGCAAAGGAGGGATCAGGAAAGGTACTATGGGATCCTGGCCACAGGACATGGGCGATCCTTCCTAGGGGCGAGTGGAGAGCATCTCCAGGATTAATCTAGAGCACCAGGGACATGGCAAGGTGATGACTCTGGAGCAGATCTAGAACAGTCATTCTCTGCAGGGTGTGGTCAAGAAAAACATGAAATCGTTCATTTACATGATGGTCTGATCATCTTGAGAGATGCGTTATAGCCGGATAAGGGAATTTAGGGATGGATTTTTTTTAGTGATAGCTCCTTCGAAAAGTAAAAGGGAAAAGATCAAGGTAAGTACTTATTTTGAGAAAACTACAACAAAACATTTGTAAACAGACAGTGATTAAACTTTAGACCACATAGCTCAGCCGTGAATGCTTGTTACCTGGTCCAAGTGGTGTAAACACTATATATTTCTATGTCCCCAAAACATCAGGACCTAAGACTACCAGAATGACAGGGCAGGAGAGTTTGTGAGAGGCATAGATCTAAGAATGAAATCTTTATATATTTTTTGTTTCATAGCAAGAAGAGAGTAGATAGCCTTTAGACTGGTGTCTTAGTTACCCAGTGCTGCAGCAACAGAAATGCCACAAGCGGATGGCTTTAACAAAGAGATATTCTCTCACAGTCTAATAGGCTAGAAGTCCAAATTCAGGGTGCCAGCTCCAAGGGAGGGTCTTCTGTCTCTGTTGGCTTTGGAGGAAGGCCCTTGTCATCAGTCTTTCTCTGGTCAAGGAGCTTCTCAGCTCAGAAATCCTGGGTCCAAAGGATTGCTCTGCTCCCAGCACTGCTTTTTTGGTGGTATGAGGTCCCCATGTCCCTCTGCTCACTTCTCTCTTTCATATCTCAAAAAAAGATTGATTTAAAACACAACCTGATCTTGTAGATTGAGTCCTGCCTCAATAACATAGCTGCCTCTAACCCTACCTCATTAACATCATAGAGGTAGGATTTATAACACACAGGAAAATCACCTCAGATGACCAATGGTGGACAATCACACAGTACTGGGAATTATGGCCTAGCCAAATTGATACACAATTCAACCCATAACAACCCATAATACAATCCAACCCGTAACAACCTGGAAAATGAGTAAGTAGCAACATAAGCATATTATTTAGAAATGTAGAGGTAGTGCCCATTGAAATGCTAAAATTGCTGGAAGTGGTTATTTCTGGAAAAGAGAAATCAGTGGTGGGGAGGAACAGGGCAGCGGAACCACAGTTTGCCATTATTGGCCTTATAATCCTATATCACTTCCATAAAAATTATCATTAAATAAAAAGGAATATGTGTTTTTGGTGTACCTTTTGAATGTGAATAAAAACACACTAAGTTATTTTCCTAATTGCATTTTTCAATGATATGTTTTAGAGATTCATGCTGATACGTGCAGTCTTGAGCTTTTTTCATATTCACTGTATAGCATTCCATTGTAATATTGCTGCCACAATTGTCTATTTATTTCCCTGATAGTAGGCATTTGGGCGGTTCCCAGGTTTTCCCTCTTGTAGACACGGTTGCAACAAGCATCTCTGTATGTGTGCCCATGTGCACGTGTGCGTGTAGGTGTCTGTGTGTGTCCGTGTGCATGTGTGTGTGTGCGTGTTAGATTTCTAATGCTGTCACTGCTGGATCAGAGGGATTCAAGCTTACTTTTAATGGATAATGTCAAGTTGCTAAGCACTCATCCAAAACAGCATAACAACAACAAAACACGTTAAAAAAAAAAAGACTCAAGTTAGATTTTCTTTTCTTTTTTTTTCCCGGGAATTTCATGGTTGGTTGCACCCACCATATGTCGACTCAATCCTCTCTGTGCCCTCCTTTATTTCTTCCATAAATTTGACTGATTGTTCTATTTTCTAGGCCCTAGCTGTGACACCAGCTACACGGTGGTGGAGGGCACAGCCCGTGTCCTTGAGAATACAAAGCTGGGAAGGAGTCACGGGAAGACGTGGTTAAGATACAGGACAGGGACGTTCATGGCCAAAAGACTGACAGGTGTGGAAGCACAAGCCTGGGTGACCACTTGGAAAATCTCAGGAAATCCCGTCTCAGAAAGAGCAACTCTGTCCTTCCAGTCCCATCTAAAAGCCCTCGAGTCATTCCTGATTCCTCCCTTTCAGCCCCTCCCCACAGCCAATCTGGCAGCAGATCCTGTGGCTCTACCTTCAAAACAGATCCAGGATCAATCCACTCTCAGCATTTTCACCTACTCCGTATTTTCAGTCCATTTAAAATGATTTGACTAGAATAATAAAGTCTTAATGTAAAAAAAAAAAACTTTCTTTCTAACCCCCATATAACAAGAAGACTAAAGGTGGTTCTGGGTAGATTTCTTTGTCGTTCTGTTCGTCTCTCCTGTGTAGTCATGAAATGGCTGCCACATCTCAAAGCACGTGATCTTCACACAACAGCATCCAAGGAAGGTAGGAAAGGAAACCTTGTGTCAAGCACATCTCTCCTGAGCCAGCTGGAGCAAATCTTCCCCAGAATCCCCCTCTACATCCTCACCCACACACCCCAGTTTACTTTCCTTCAGATCCCATTGGCTAGGATGGGTCGTGTGCCCATGCCCTTACTGCAAAGGAGTATGGGAAGCAAATAACTGGCATTCTCAGACTCTAGATTGGGGCCTGCTCTCTGCTGACAGAAATAAGGGGAAGTGGAGTTGTGGAGCACAGGGCTTCTAACCAGTTCTTTCAAGTTCAAACCTCTGCAGAGAATTTGTGTTTCTAAGGACTTTCCAGAGGGTGCTAATGCTGCTGGTTAGGGACGAATTCTGAAAACCACTAGTACAGCAGTAGTTCTCAAAACTCGTTATACACAAGAATCACCTGGGGATCGTCTTAAAATGTAGATTCTGATTCAGTATATCTAGAGTGGAAATGCAAATTCTCAGCAGGCGTTCGATCTGGAATGAACTGGTTCGAAGCCCTGATTGGATGCACGTCCAGCAGCACCTGCATTAGGAAGCGTCTCTTCCAGTCACTCCTGCTCCAGAGACACAGTTCACCTGCTTGGACTCACTGTGTCACGCACGCATCCTAAACCACTTCTTAGGCCAGAGGGATGTGCCCAGCTGACCGGCCAGGCCAGGTCACTTGCTCCACCCTTAGACCCACACGGAGCTCATCTGAACCCTATGAATGGAGAAGGGGAGAGTGGGTGTTTGACAAAGTAAACTTAGGGTATGGTGACCAGAAGAAGGGGGAATAGATGCACTTGAGAGGGGTCCCCGGGTGGTGTAAATGATTAAGTGCCCGACTACTAGCTGAAAGGTTGGCAGATGAAACCCATCCAGAGACGCCTTAGAGGACAGGCCTGGCAATCCACCTCCGAAAGGTCACAGCCCTGAAAACCCTAAGGAGCAATTCTACCCTGTACACATGGGGTTGCCATGAGCTGGAATCGACTCCATGGCAACCAACGACAACAGCAACACACTAGAGAAGTCCGTGAAGATGCCATAATTGTTGCTCAGAGCAGTGTCATTTTCTGTGAGTGAATTTCTGGCTCCTGCCGGACTGCGGCTAACTTTCTCGCCGTTCTCTTAGTCCTCTAGGAAGTGGATGGTGAAAGGGACTGGCTACCGAGCTATTTTTCTTTCCCTCTGCCCTACCTGTGCCCACCCCCTCATGCCCCTGCAAAATTGCCCCCTTGGAAATGCTTGTCTTTTAGGGAAGGTCTCAGGGAGCCCTACTAGACCACTGTTGCTGTTGGTCAAGTTTAGTGCCCAGTCAAGCCACAGATCTCTTTAAAGATCTCACCTTTAGCCTCTGTAGATGCAGGTGTCATGGTGAAGGGTAATGACATTTCCCCGTCTTTTATTGGATGTTCTATTTCTGCCTTCCTAAATGGAAGCCAGCCCATCCCCCCTAGCCTCCCCACGTATCCATTAGCAGCTTATGAGGAACCGGAGCCGCACAAAGGCTTGAAATTGTTCTGTTCCGGCACGGGCTCAGCTACAAAAGCAATTTGAATGTTCGCAGCTTTCAAAGGACTTGGCAGTCTGTCTGCAAAATGTCCTGAGGCCTGAAAGGGGATGAAAACACCCCCTGGTACGTTTCTGATCCATCAATTGTTTCTGGAGCTAGGTAACCTTTGTAACCAAAGTGAGAGCACAGCCAGGACCTGATCAATCAAACCAGCCATTAAGAATCCTTGCCTAGTCCACAAGGCCTGCTTCACCTCAGGATTCCTGGGGAGAAAAATGAAAAGGGAAATGATTTTAGCCATAAACGCAGGGAACGTGCAGACAGGTGTGGACAAAGGTTGGAAAGGTTGAAGACCATTCATGGCACTGGTAGTTTGTGACTTTTGCTCACCCCCATCTGGGCTAAATATAGGGGAGCAAAATGCCAAGTGACATCCAAATGTTCTGAGGCCAGAAGAAACTCGACAGTAATTGCCCTGCCATTTTGTTGCAGCAAAGAGTGTAGTTTATGTTCCGGGCAAAGCCAAGGAGGAGGTGCTCTCTGAGTTTATCCCTTCTCAGTGAGAAGGTCTCTGTGAGTTCCTTCAGGCCATGGTTCACCATGGGAGTAGTCACCATCCCCAGGCCAACTGCAGACTATGCCTGTGCCTAATTCAACAAAAATGTGTTATGGGGTTAACAGATGGCAATGACCTGATGCTTTACAAAAAAAAAAAAAAAAAAAAACCAAAAAACCAAACCCATAGCCATCTAGTTGATTCAGGCTCATAGCGACACTATAGGACAGAGTAGAATTGCCCCAAGGAGCACCTGGTGGACTTGAAATGCTGACCTTTTGGTTAGCAGCCATAACACTTAACCACTACACCATCAGGGTTTCCAGCCTGATGTTTTATACAGTATCAGATTGGAAGTGATGAGTTAATATGTGGTATTCTGTATTTGAACTCAGGCATTTCAGAAGTGCCATTCATTTCAGAATGGAATTCTATTCAGCACAAAGTTGGTTTTTACTCTTAAAAGGAAAACACAATTTTGTAGGCTACATCTTTGCTGAAAAATCTACCCCCGAGCAACTCCCACAACCACACGTCTAGGAGAAGTGGAAAGGGATGTTCAGAGCAGTGTTGTTTGTTTTATAGAACAACTGCAAGAAAGAGTTTGCATTAGTCAGCACAGCCAAGATGGTCCTGCAGTAACAAACAGTACCCAACCCCAGGGATCTAAACAGCAAATGTTGTTTCTTGCCCACACTCCCTGTCTACCCCAAGATGGCAGGGGCTTTGTTCTGCATCATCTCCACTCAGGTGGAGGAAGGCTCCTTCTTCGTGAGCTCATGAAAGCCCAGGCAGGACAAAGGAAGGCTGGCAAATCAGCGCTGGCTTTGAAGCTCTGCATAGGAGTGACACATGTGACTTGTGCTCATAGCTCACTGGTCATATAAGTCACATGACTACTTTCAAGGCAGGGCAGGGAAGTGCAGTTGTACCATATGCCCAGCAGGAGGAGAACACGAAATACTTCATAAGTCCCAAACCAAACTGGTTGCCGTGGAATTGAGCCCTATTCATGGCAACCCCATGTGTACCAGAGTAGAACTGTGCTCCACACGGTTATCGAAGGCTGTGATGGATGCCTCTGGGTGGATTTCAACTGCCAACCTTTCAGCTGGTAGCCAAACACTTAACCGATTACATCACCCCAGGATCCCCAAATACATCATAAACAGTATTAATGACCACCTCACGACCTAAAAGCCCATCTGTAAAGGCTATGTAAACTGGGGCTGAGTCATACTTTCCAGTAGCACCCCACAGCAGGTATAAGAGGTATCTGTGCGTCTGTACGTAAGGCAGACAGGTCTCTAAAGCATAGAGTCAAGGGAGAGAAGCAAGTTGCAAGACATATGTGATGTGTGAAGCTCACATCTTACAGAAATACTACATAGTCTCCATGGGCACAGAGAGAGAGAGCAGTGGGATAGAGTCTGGAGGCCTGCCACGGAGGTCAGCATAGCGGTCATCCTAGGAGAAAGGTCAGGCCCACGAGAGGAAGGGGACTATTAGGGGGAGACTTTGCTCTTGTTTGTAGAGTTTTGAGCATGAAAAGGAGACAATATTTAAATTAGGGGAGACTGCTCTTGTCCATTTTTTGATCTTTTAAAAGGACACAATATTGAAGTTCATTTTAAGTCTCTTTTTCAATTATACGGGGAGAATTTTTTAGTTATCATCTTATATTTTCTTACCGAAAAGTAGACTAACATTACTATTATCGTTTCCTTGGACGTAGGGGTGAGGCGGAAGGGTGTGAGGAGGGAGAGGTGGAAGGAAGGGATAAACTCAGAGAGTACCTCCTCCCTGTATCTGCCCAGAACATAAATGTGCACTTTTTTGCTGTATTTAGATCTGAAATTGCAACAGAGGTGGAGGTGAGGAGTTAGTATCTTAGAAAGCTCCAACTAAAAGTAATACGGCCCAGTCACTCACTCCCATTTCCAGGGTGGGGGCATTGGCCCCTAGAGAGCAGGTGACCCGCCCAAGGTCACAGAGCCAGTTGGGGGAGAGGCAGGAGGAGAACATGGGGATCCTGCCTCCCACGTCAGTGCTCACCCTACCACGCAACATCCCAGCATAGAACCTGGAGTCCAGGCTCAAGTCTCAGCTCAGCCCCTTTCTCACTCTGTGTCCTTGGGCAAGTTATTTCCCCCCTCTGAACTCCAGTTTTAGTTTTCATCTCTCAAATGAGATAAGGGTGGTAAGAATCCGCCCATGTCCCCTGCTGCCCTTCCTTTCCTATGTTCAAGGATCAAAGCAAATGTAGCCTAAGAAAGCATTTTGCACACTGTTGGAAAAAGCACTACAGAAATTATTTCATTATTAGCTAATCAATTAGTACCTAAGTATTATGATTATGATTCAAGAATAGTTCAAGCATCCCATTCCATTATTATATTATTGATAATTCAATTGTGATCTTATTCATTGATCATTATTAGCATATCTGAGAAGATTACATAAACTTACAAATAGACACAAATTCTAGGTCAAGAACCTTTGCTTCTCTGCTGCAAACCATCTTGTCCATAAGCAGCTGCCCCAGACTTTCTGAAAATAAGTGTCTTTCCCCAGGGAGCCATCGCCCTGAGTCAGGAACGTTCTGTGAGTTCGCTGTGTCTGCACAGTTGGAAACAGCTGAGACTCATGGTTCAGCAAAGCAGGGCAAAGGTGAATTTTTCCAGACTGTCAGGTATCAGAGGACGGGCTGAAGCCAGGGTGTAACCAGAGAACTGTCTTCCAGCTTCTGACCCTGGAATTAAACCCTGGGGAGATGCAGCTGCCTCAGACCTTCTTGAGAATTGGAGACAGGGAGGGGTCCCAAGGGAGCTATTTCTGATTTAAGCAGCCTTACCACCTGCATCAGCCTTTTTTCTCTCTACCCTCCTGTGGGATGGTTTTACTGCAAGTTGACGCATTTTCTCCCCAAGTCCTGGAATAGTTCCTGGTGCCTGAACAGCAGGATCCACGCACACTGAGCCTGGGGGGTCCAGCGTTGCACTAATTGGCTGGGCAGGGGATAGCCACCGCAGACAGGGCTGAGCTCTCCCACAGCCAGGCCAACCCAGCTTCTGCGAATAGATTACCTGCCCAGCCACGAGGGCATTTGAGTCGGAACCCACTGCAGGGAAACGAGTTCGGTTTCTGGTTTGGGTTAGAAAAGGAGCCCTAGTGGCACAGTGGTTAAGTGCTCTGCTGCTAACCAAAAGGTCAGTCGCTCCTGGGGAGAAAGATGTCGCAGTCTACTCCTATAAAGACTAAAACCCAAAACCAAGCCCATTGCTGTGGAGTTGATTCTGACTCATAGCGACCCTATAGGACAGAGTAGAACTGTCCCATAGAGTTTCCAAGGAGTGCCTGGTGGGTTTGAACTGCCAACCTTTTGGTTAGCAGCTGTAGCACTTAACCACTACACCACCAGGGTTTCCTGTAAAGACTACTACAACCTTGGAAACCCTATCGAGCAGTTCTACTCCATCCTCTAGGGTGGCTATGAGTGAGAATCGACTGGTCTCAGCAGGGGGTTTCCCAGAGCCTGATATCTGAACTGGCTCTGGAAGCACGAGGAGGACCTCAAACAACAGGGGAGACACCCATAGTCCAAGGGCACAAATGTGATGGCAGATGAAACTCAGAGGGACAATGCCCATGCTGTCCTTTAAAAAATAGCAAAGGGGGATGCAAGGGGATTCTTACCACCCTCATCTCATTTGATAGATGAAAACTAAAACTGGAGCACAGAGAGGGGGGAAATACTTCGAACAGATAAAAATGAACTCAACAAAGTGTTAGAAGAATTGAAAAAAAAAAAGTGTTGATTTAGAGATGCTAAAAGATTCAATCTCCTGACACTTTTGTTAAGGTCTGGGATCCTATTAAGAAAAGCTTCCTGGTAAGAGTGTCTATAATTTCAGGAACTCATTGGGAGACAAGTAAACAAAGTGTTCTCTTCCTCTTTCTTCATCTTAAAAAATAAGTGCCTTGTCCCTTGTCCTCATTTTCATCCTCCCTATACTTTTGGGTTCAGGGCAAATCTGACATCCTGAAGAGAATTCCTGCTCTGCTGTCAAGTGTCTTTGGTGTCCTGTGATATCTCCATCCCCTCAGGCTGAAACAATGACCCCTGGCTCCAGTCTCCATTCAGCCATCTAGGCTTTACTTTGAAGCTGGGTCCTTAGAAGACAGTTCCCTCCACTCTGGGTCTGGGTGGGTCCCTCCTGCCAACTGGTAAGCCATCTCTCAGCAGACGTGAGATCCTTGCAGCGCCCCCAAACAGCCTTGGCACTGGCCTCTCAGAGCCTCCAGATTTAGGACTCAAGGAACAGCCACTGTTAGTGTCTGATAGGCTCAGGGGCTGACCACTAGAGACATCAGCTACCTGTGATAAAATGAGCCAACAGCCAGAGGGAAAGTAAAAGCTTCCAGAGAAGCAGACCTACCATGCGATGGAGCCATGGCTGAGCTCAAGGCTCTGGAGGCGGCGCCACTTCCTCTGCGTGACTGTGGGTGGTGGGTTCACCTCTGTGGGCCTGGGTCCCTCCTAGGGAAGGAGGAAAGTAACAGTGCCCACCCACAGGGCTGTTAGGAGACCCCAGTGAGATACTTACATGAAGCACTGAGCAGGGTAAGTGCCATATGAATGCTATCACAGGACCCTCCTTCCCTCACCCCGCTCCCCACCGCGCTATCTTGTCTCCTGTGCTATTGACACTCCAGAGGACCCCTGAGGGTAAGGATGGTTTTGTTAATATTGCCTGACTTTCACAAATCGGGGAACGTCAGAGAGGTGCCATGCTGGGGGCCACAGCTGGAGAGTAGGCAGGCTGGGACTGCAACCAAGTGCTCCAACCTTGACTTTAAAAGACCTTGATTCTAAACAAACATGTGTCCTTCCCACCCACGTCCCACCATTCCTCTCCATCAATATAAGATAATAATAGTAACAGAGGGAGGCTGAGATCGTTGGATGCCCTCTGCTGTATTTATCTTTCAGCATCTGTTTCATAAACTGTTGGACCACCATGTTAATTTTCCTTATGGCTGTTACCGTCGACTCCCAATTATGCAAAACGTTCCGACAGAGCATTCCCTTACTACCCGATCTGTCTCTGGCTGACACTTGGTGCTGTTTGTCTTGGCCTCGGCTGACAAAGGCAGGACTTGTCTCACTCGCCTCTGTTTTCTCCCAAGTGCAAAGGGCTCCCGGGCCAGATGGGGTCTGGGGGGCCCAGGAACTTCAGTGCTGCTGAGCAGGCAAAGAAACTCTGATTAAAATACATACCACAGCTGAGACCTGGTGTTTAATTGGTTTTTTCAAAAAAACATAAAGACTGGGAGGTGCTGAAATCAAAAACGCAAAGGTTTCATGATTTTTCTTCATATGGACAACCTGAGGGCCATGTGCCCCATTTCACTTGGCACTGGGGCTCCTACGACTGCTCCATTTTGCCTGGTTTCCCAACTGAACCCTCATTCATTTATTCATTATGTGCCAGTGCTATTCAGCCTGTAAGGTATAAAGCAGGGAATGAAAAATAAAAGTCCTGACACTATCGAGCTCGGTTCTAGTCAGGGGGAATCAGTAAAAAGTAAGACGTAGCTAGAATGCATCAGGAGGTGGTTGGTACTCAGGTAGAAAGCAAGATCAGGGATGTTAGGATTGGGGAGCAGAGGGGAACCTCCTCAGAGGACGTCAGCATGGAACAGAGACCTGCAGGACCTGAGGCCAGGACACAGGCTTGTATCAGAGGGAACAGCAAGTGCAAAGGCCCTGAGGTGGACCATGTCTGGTGTGTCTGAGCAGCAGCGAGAGACCAGTGTGGCCGCAGCAGCATGAAGGAAAGAGATAGGTGTGCGGATCAGGCTAGAGAGGTGAGGGGCCATACCATGCAGGGACTTGGAGGCCACGGTAAGGATTTGAGTTTTACCTGAGTGAGGAGGGTAGACCCTGGAGGGTTTTTAGCAGAGACTGATGTACCCATTTTCTATGCCTGTACGACTAATTATCATATACGTGGTAGATTAGAACAACGTGAATTTATTACGTCATCATTTTATGGGTCAGGAGTCTGACATGTTGTAGCTGGGCCCTCTGGGCTTCTTCAAGCTGAAATCAAGATGTTGACCAGCCGTGTCCTCATCTAGAATCTCCACCAGGGAAAGATCCACTTTCAAGCTCCTCAGGTCTTTGAGAGAATTTATTTCCTTGTGGTTGAAGGGCTGAAGTCCCCAGTGTCTTACTAGCTGTCAGGTGGACACCACTTTCAGCAACTACATGTCATCCTTGTGTTCTTAACAGGTAGAGCCTCCATAGAGCCACTCACAATTCCAAAGGCTCTGATTGCAGGAAGAGCTCACTCCCTTTTAAGAGCTCACCTGATTAGGTTGGAGTCCAGTTAAGTGCTGGACTACTTGCTGAAAGGTTGGCAGTTGGAACCCACCCAGAGGTGCCTTGGAAGACAGGTCTGGCAATCTGCTTCTGAAAGGTCACAGCCTTGAAAACCCTATGAGGCATGGTTCTACTCTGTACACATGGGGTGGTCATGAGTTTGAAATTGACTCAATGGCAACTAACAAGAACAACTGATTAGACCAGGCCCACCAGGATAATCTCCCTTTGATTAACTCAAAGTCAACTGATTAGTAACCTAACCACAGGGGTGATATCCCAAAGTACTTATGGTTTCTGCCCACACTACTGGGGATAGGATTACACACCAGAAGGTGGGAATCTTGGAGCCATCTTAGAATCCTGCCTGTGACAGAGTGAGTGATCTTGTTTGTAGTTAAAAGGACAGCTCTGATCAGGGTGTTTAGACTGGGAGGGGCATGGGGGCAAGGGACAAGTGCGGACGGACGCTGGGAGACCAGTGAGGAGAGAGTTTGACAAAGGCAGTAACAGTGGGGGTGAGAGAAGTGGTTGTAAAATGGATTGGATGTTTTTGTAAAATGGATTGAATGAGAAAAATAAAACAGTGCAGGTCTCCAGATGGCTCCCAGGTCGTTGGTCTGAGTGACTTGAATTTTGAACTGTGAGAGCTTCTCAAGTTTACCAAGAAGAGTACAGGTTTCTGAAGCATTCGTTTTGTGTTTGATGAGCTGAAGGTAGACACATTCTCCTGCTTGCTGGCTTCTTTATAAAAATAACAACATATTATCTATACGCACGAAAGATGCTGTCCCAGAAGGCTCCCCAATTGTCATTTTCGTCTAAGAAAGCAACATAGAAAGAAAATGAGGTCTCTTTCACTTCATTAGTGTTTTTTTCAGCTACTGGTTTCTGGGAAAAGGAAAACAAAAAACTAGCAGGATTTTGGTGGGTTATTGGTTTCTGGGAAAAGGAAAATAAAAAACTAGCAGGAAAGAATCTGCTACAGTAATTCACTGACGAGGCACGAATGGGCTAGGAATTGGCTCGCTTTGCTGTTTTTGACGTGAATTAGAAAGACAGATGAGTCGGCTCAAGCCTGTTCCGCAGCAGAACTGTGTCACATGGAGCAATAAAGGTGCAAAAATTGAGCAGAAACATATGTTCTTCAGAAATTAGCTGTTAGGTACAAGCCTTTCTCTTGTTGATGTTATTGGTATGAAATCCAATATTATCCCAGGGAGAGGAAACAAGGCCACTAAGTGTCAGTTGACAAGCTGTCTTCCACTTCATCAAACCCACCTGTTAACTTGACACCCAGCCTGTACCACTCAGGAAGACGAGAGAAATGGTATCTCTGCTTTTCATCTTGGCCTGTTTTGGAAGAGATCCCTTTGTGGTGTGCTGGCCACAACGTGAATGGCCATCTAGTATAGGCAGGTTGTCAGCACAATGCGCTGTAATTTTCCACATACATAAAATGAACTAATAAAGCCAACACACCCATGCTGGACTCCGTGCCAGGGCCCTCTCCCACTGCCATGAGGTGCTTCCTGGCAGAGGAACAGGTCACTACAAGTACCACTTGCCACTGAGTCAATTCCGACTCATGGCTACCCCGTGTGTACAGAGCAGAACTGTGCCATAGTGTTTTCAAGGCTGTGACATTTCTGAAGCAGATCACCAGGCCTTTCTTCCAAGGCTCTGCAGGGTGGGTTCCAACTGCCACCCTTTTGGTTTATAGTAGAACACCTCACTATCTGGGCTACCCAGAGATTCCTGAATGAGTCACAGATGCAGCTATCCTGTGTGTTTCTATAATGATCTCAAATTCCATAAGGTATAAGTCATTATTATGCTTTCCAAATACATGCGTATGTTGCTATTGTTGTTGTTAGGTGCTGCCAACTCGGTTCAGACTCATACCAACCCCATGTGCAACAGGATAAAATACTGCCCCATTCTTCGCCACCCTCACAATCATTGCTATATTTGAGACCACTGTTGCAGCCACTGTGTCAATCCATCTCGTTGAGGGTCCTTTTCCTCTTTTTCACTGACCCTCTACTTTTCCAAGCTTGATGTACTTCTCCAAGGACTGGTCCTTCCTGAGAATATGTCCAAAGTACGTGAAACAAAGTCTCTCCATCTTTGCTTCTAAGGAGCATTCTGGCTGTACTTCTTCCAAGACAGATGTGTTCATTCTTCTGGTATTACAAAAAAACCAAACCAAACCCAGTGCTGTCGAGTCGATTCCGACTCATAGTGACCCTATAGGACAGAGCAGAACTGCCCCGTAGAGTTTCCAAGGAGCGCCTGGTGGATTTGAACTGCTGACCTCTTAGTTGACAGTTGTAGCACTTAACCACTACACCACCAGGGTTTCCCTTCTGGTATTAGCTATTAACTATTCTTTGCCAACACCTCGATGCAAAGCCATCAATTCTTCTTCAGTCTTTATTATTCATTGTTCAGCTTTCACATGTATCTCAGGCAAAAGAAAATATCATGTCTTGGGTAAGGCTCATCTTAGTCCTCAAGGTGACATCTTCATTTTTTAACACTTTAAAGAGGTCTTTTGCAGCAGATTTGCCCAGTGCAATACTTTGTTTGATTTCTTGACTGCTGCTTCCATGGGCATTGATTATGGGTCCAAGTAAAATGAAATCCTTGACAACTTCAATCTTTTCTCTGTTTATCATGATGCTGCTTTTTGGTCCAGTTGTGAGGATTTTTCTTTTCTTTATGTTGAAGTGTAATCCATACTGAAGCCTGTAGTCTTTGATCTTCATCAGTAGGTGCTTCAAGTCCTCCTCACTTTCAGCAAGCGAGTTTGTGTCATCTGCGTATCCTGGGTTGTTAATGACTCTTCCTCCAATCCTGATGCCCTGATCTTCTTCCTATAGCCCAGCTTCTGGGATTATTTGCTTAGCATACAGATTGAATAAGTGTGGTGAAAGGATACAACCCTGACACACTCCTTTCTTGATTTTAAACCATGCAGTATCCCCTTGTTCTCTTCGAATGACTGTCTCTTGATCTACGTACAAGTTCTGCGTGAGCACAATTAAGTGTTCTGGAATTCCCACTCTTCAGAATGTTATCCATAATTTATTATAATCCTTACAGTCAAATGTCTTTGCATAGTCAATAAAACGCAGGTAAACATCTTTCTGATATTCTCTGCTTTCAGCCAAGGTCCACCCAACGTCAGTAATGATAGCCCTCCTTCTATGTCTTTTTCAGAATCCGGCTTGAACTTCTGGCAGATCCCTGTCGATGTGCTGCTGCAATAGATTTTGAATGACCTTCAGCAAAATTGTACTTGCATGTGATATTAATGATATTGTTTGACAATTTCCACATTCCATTGCATCACCTTTCTTTGAAACGGGCACAAATCTAGATCTCTGCCAGTAGGTTCCTCCAAATTGCATAGATGAGTGAGTGGTTCCAGCATTGCATTTGTTTGTTGAAACATCTCATTTGGCATTCTGTCAATTCTTGAAGCCTTGTTTTTCACCAACGCCTTCAGTGCAGCTTGGACTTCATCCTTCAGTACCATTGGTTCTTGATCATATGCTACCTCCTGAAATGGCTGGATGTCAACCAGTTTTTTTTGGTACAATGACTCTGTGTATTCCTTCCATCTTCTATTGGTGTTTCCTGCTTTGTTCAACATTTTGCCCATAGAATCCTTCGATATTGCAACTTGAGGCTTGTCATGTTTCCTCAGTTCTTTCAGTCTGAGAAATGTCAAACGTGTTCTTCCCTTTGGTTTTCTATTCCAGGTCTTTGCACATTTCATTACGATACATTGTCTTTTTCAGTGGCCCTTTGAAATCTTCTGTTCAGCTCTTTTACTTCCTCATTTCTTCCTTTTGCTTTAGCTAGTCTACATTCAAGAGCAAGTTTCAGTTTCTTGTGACATCCATTTTGCTCTTTTCTTTTTAATGCCCTTTTGCTTTCTTCATGTATGATGTCTTTGAGTTTTTGAGTCATGCCACATCAGCAATGAAGGTTCTGAAAGCTTCACTTCATCCATGTCATTAAGGTTGACTCCTCTTTGAGGAGACAGCTCTTCCCCACTCTTATTTTGAGTGCCTTCCAACCCGAGGGGCTCATATTCCGGCACTATGTCAGACAGTGTTCCGCTGCTATCCGCAAGTAATTCACTGGCCAATTTTGCCGGGTCCTTCTTCCTATTCTGTCTTAGTCTGGAAGCGTCACTGAAACTTGTCCACTATGGGTGGCCCTGCTGATATTTGAATATCGGTGATACAGCTTCTAACATCACAGCAACATGCAAGCCAACACAGTAGGACAAACTGACAGACTAGTTGTGGGCATATGTATAAGCACTCATAATATGTATTTAAAAATAGAAATATGTCTACCTTGGTGAGGTTCTTTAACATTAACCATAAGTCATTAGAAACTCTAAGCCATGAGGAAGTTATTTAGAAAATTTCTGAACTTAGACATAGAAACAGAAATATGTGACGAATGTGGTGACCAACCTTTCAGTTGACTTTGACCTGACATGCTGTGATAAAAGAAGACATAACCTAGTTAATCTTAGTAAACCATCCTTGAGATATAAGTCTAAACAGGCTCCCTAATCGCCAAACTTGAAGAAAAAATGTGACATTAGACTAATCTCTAACCCTGGAGAAAAGACATAACATGCTAGTTTTAACATCACATGGTCCTGTCATGTGAGGCCACGGTGAGAATTTCACGTCAACCCTGAATTTCTGCTCACTCACTGACAGGGGGCAGAGGCAAAGTTCTCTCCACCTGCCGCCAACCTCGGACCCTAGCCGTGGGGTATCTCTGCTGAGTTCCACCTGTGGTCATGCCCTCCTCCTGAGACCTCTCATATAAGGTAAAAGTCTGAAGTCTAAAGATCTGGACTGTAACCGTTGAACTAGTTGTAATTGTTAATCCTCATTCTCCAATCCTGAATGAACATCTTGAGGTCTTTCTTGTGTGCTTTGCCATGACTACCTTGCAATAAACTGAACGAGTTTATGCAAGACAAACCCGAGTATCTCTCCATTAATTTTCTAAGATAAAATTCTACGTGACAGCAGCCATTTTTCCTTTGCTGCCTGATTTCTTTTTACTTTCTGGAAAATTCTGCTTCTGCTTCAATTTCAGAATAGAAGTTGTTGAGAATGCCTGTTGGTTACCAGCCCACATCAAGAAGAGGTCTTCTCAAGAGTAGATGTGCCAGAGTCCCCTCTTCTCCCTTGAAAGACTTCAGCGGGAAGGGTGGAGTAGGCAGGAAAAGCCTTCTCTTTGTTCCACTCCCTCTGTATTCTTGACCCCAAAGATGAGGGATTTCCATCCCTAAGAACCCTGGGGTGAAATCCTAATAGCAGAGAGAGAAAGTAGCTAAAATATTAAGCCACAAATGACATGCTATTCTTGAAGTACCAGAAGTTTCCAGTAACTGCTGGGGGAGTGAGGGGGTTGAGTCAGTTGCTGTGCCCAGCAGCTGACCATGGCTAGGTTTTTTGGAACAAAGGCAAACACTGAAAACGAGATCACAGTTCAAAGGTGTTGCCCAGCAAGTGAGCTTCACCTGAGCTACTCATAACAGCATCTTGTGTTACAATTGCTGCTTTAGGTATTTATGTCTTTTACTAAGACAGTGAGCTCGTCAAGGAAGGCACCTATGCCTTATTTATCCTGGAATCCTCCATTCCTACCACGGTGCCTGGCACCTAGGAGATACTCAATACTCACAAGTTGCCGTTGAGTTGATTCTGACTAATGGCGACCTCATGCGTGTCGGTACAGAATTGTGCTCCACAGATTTTCAAAGGCTGATTTTTTGGAAGTAGACCACTAGGCCTTTCTTCCTGGTTTTGTTGCTTGCCACTGTTTCTTGTACACCACATTATGTCATTCTTGAGTTCTTTATTTTGATTCATTCTTGTTTGGAAAGCTTCCTCGAGTAATTTCTCAGAAAATTTCTGTGAGTGGACTCTAACCTTTCAGTTAGGAGCCAAGTAAGTTAGCCGTTTGCACCAGCCAGGGACTCCTCCATTCAGTACATAAGTTCATCGAATGTCCTGGTCTGACTGGGGTCGTTTCAGCACGTGCCTGTTTGCCTAGCTTTATTATTATTAGCAGCCTCTTCCAATCTCAACCTACCACTCAGCCGCAGAACTGCCTTCTAGCTAACTGAAGCAGAAGAAATTCATTGCACAAGTATACAGTGGCTTTATCAAGAAGGGATTTCTTGCTTCACATGATGAAAGAAATCAGTCAAGAGTAGAGTGACTCTGAGCTCCAGTTTGGCCAGGATGGATGATGCCCATTGCTCTCATATAATTACTAATAGTGTCTTCTTTTACTCTCACACGTGTCCTGGGTTGAACAGTAAGCTGCGTGGTCATCATAGCGGTGTCAGACACAGCTAAAGTCAGTAAATGAATAATTATTTTAATAAGGATCAGCACAAAGCTGGTTCCTGTGATGTCCCAAATGTCCAACTTTTCCAAGCAGCTGTCCCACTCCGTCATCTCTAGTATCAACTACCCTGCCTTCCCCTCAGTGCTCTCCCTTCTGTCTTTGGGTCCTGTAATTCGCTGCAGCGCCTCACAGAATTCATCAGCCGTGTCAAGGAAATGGCTCACGTGGTTGTGGAGGCTGGCAAGTCCCAATTCCGTAGGTCAGGCATAGGTTTCTCCTGACCCATGTGGCTGCAGGGGCTGACGAATCCAAACTGGCAGTTTAGACCACAGGCTGCTGTCTCACCAGGCTGCAGAAGCTGGCGAATCACATCAGACTATAGGCCGCCAGCCCATAGGACTGTGGAGGCTGGTGGATCCCAGAATTGGCAAGTTAGAGGGCAAACCTCTGACTTGAGTCCCAAGAACAGGAGGTTAGATGATTATGAACAGGACATGGGATCCAGATACATCGAGAGGGGGCCCTGCTACAGCATTCACATCTATACCTTGGATGTAAGCCACACCCCAGGGAAGGGCATAACTTGATAAGGGTGGAACTTTAGTCACACCCTCCTGCGAGGCTGTAACAAAAATACACCCCACACCAATCCTGCCTTATTGACAGGTATAGGCCAGGATTTACAGCACATAAAATGGAGAACAACCATACAACACTGGGAATCATGGCCTACCCAAGTTGACACACAACCCCAACCATCAGAGGCTGCATATACCTTATTTGCATAGTCCTACTCAATCATTGTGTGTGAGTCACAAAGACCATGGCTAGAAGGGCAGTATTAAGTAATTCACTGCACCACAGTCAATGACCACATTAGGAGGTCTTCAGGACAGCTCTGTGTTGGTTTAACTCGCGGGGACCCGTAGGGATTATATTAGCTTCCTGTGGTTGCCATAACAAATTACCACAAACTGGGTGTCTTAAAACAACAGAAATTTATTCTCTCACAGTTCTGCAGGCCAGAAGCCCAAAATGAAGGTGTTGGCAGGGCCATGCTCCCTCTGAAGTTTCTAGAGGAGAATCCTTCCTTGCTTCTTCCAGCTTCTGGTGGCTGCTGACATTTCTTAGCTTTCCTTGGCTTATAGCTGCATCACTCCAGTCTCTGCCTTCATCTTCACATGGCCACTGTCTTAGTTATCTAGTCCTATAACAGAAATACCACAAGTGGATGGCTTTAACAAAGAGAAATTTATTTCTTCATAATAAAGTAGGCTAAAGGTCCAAATTTGGGACATCAGCTTCAGGGGAAGGTTCTCACTGTCGGCCTTCTCATCAATCTTCCCCCAGACTAGGAGCTTCTCTGTGCAGGGGCCCCGAGTCCAAAGGATGTGCTCTGCTCCCTTGACTTTAGGCACACCATTCTCCTAGTCCACCTGAGTGGTGACTCCACCCTTAGAAACACCAGAGGCCATGGCTCCATGCTTTGAAACCCAGAGGTTGTGGCCATATCTTTTGAGACTGAGGCAGTTCGGCTTCTTGTGTTCCTTGTCCCTCTAGTTTCTGCTTCCTGGTTTCTTGGCCCCTTGGCTCCTCAGGCCTCACAACTGCATCCGCTCTGGTAGGGCAAGTGTTCCAAAGCTCAGTAGCTCCACTGATAAGGGCCCAGAGGCACTTCACTCCACCAGGAATCCTCCTGCACACAGGCACTCAGCTTTCTTGTTCCGTGGGTCGGCAAGCCTGTCTTCAGCAATAAGTGTCCGAAGGCACCCCACTTTGTTAGGAACCATCTTTGAACAGGCACTCAGCTCTCTCGCTTCATGGGTCGGCTCCAGCGCTCTTAGGCCGGTCTCCTGGTTCTGCTGCTGCCGCTCTCTGCCACTGCAGGTTCTCTGCTGCTGTCGGTCCTCTGTCACTGCTGCTCCTCTATCCATTCAGTTTCAAAACCACTGCCACATCTTAGGTATCTATTAGAGCAGTGCCCCACTCTCTCGGTACCAAATTTTGTCTTAGTCATCTAGTGCTGCTGTGACAGAAATACCACAAATGGATGGCTTTAACAAAAAGAAACTTATTTCCTCACAGTAAAGTTGGCTAGAAGTCCAAATTCAAGGCATCAGCTCCAGGGGAAGGCTTTCTTTCTCTATCGGCTGTGGAGGAATATTCCTTGTTATCAATCTTCCCCTGGGCTAGGAGCTTCTTTGCGCAGAAACCCTTGGTCCAAAGGATGTGCTTGCTCCTGGTACCGCTTTCTTGGTGGTATGAGGTCCCCAACTCTCTGCTTGTAAAATAAAAGGTGGTGCAGGTCACACGCCAGGGAAACTCCCTTTATATTAGATCAGGGATGTGGCCTGAACAAGTGTGTTACAATTCTACCCTATCCTCTTTAACATAAAACTACAGTCACAAAATGGAGGACAACCACAGAATACTGGGAATCATGAACTAACCAATTTGATATACATATTTTGGGGGGGGACTAATTCAGTCCATGACAGCCACCTTCCCTCTGTGTGTGTTTCCAAATCTCCCTTTCCTTATGAGGACAACAGACACTGAATTTAGGGCCCATCCTAATGCAGTATGACCTCGTCTTAACTTGATTCTATCTGCAAAGACCCTATTTCCAAATAAGGTCATGTTCACAACTTCTGGGTAGATATGAATTTTTGGAGGGAGGGTACTATTCAACCCAGTGCAAGGGTAAAAGTGCCCCAGAGGCCAATTTACTGAGGTTTCTTTTCAAACAATCTGCTAGGGTCAGCCAGTTTTTCAGCAGATCTCACAGAAGTCAGAGATTATCTCTGGATCTGCTTAGGTTCCATGCCCACCCAGTAATAGACCTTTGGTGCCAGGAGAGCAGGGGTGCTGTTTGGTTTAACCTGGGTCACAGGTGTCACCTCTAGCAACTGGGGTGCTGTCCCCTCCATACCATGTTGACTGGGTTGGAGAGGGTAGAGTTTTCCAGATGAAAACTAAGTTGCTGCCATAAGCTCCTCCTGACCAGAATGTGGGCTCTTTGAAGTAGAGATTTTTACCTATTTTGTTCAATGCTGTATTTGAGCACCTAGAGCAGTATCTGGCCCATAAGCACCTGTTGAATGAAAAAAGATTGATAGATCAACAGGAAATGCTTTATTGGTGTGGTCTCTTGTATAACAGAATGATAGTTTATTTTCCCAAATTCTCCATGAAGCAGCATCAAAACACGGGCCAACACAATGACCTCTCTCAAAATAATCATCCGTTGAGATTGGAAAAGGTATTTGAAATCACTGACCCATTGCTTATGGGAATCTCCGTACACTGATGATATAAACCCTTGCAACCTCTGGTGCTGCAACGGTTATAGCGTTTGGCTGCTACCAAAAGGTCATTGAGCCAACCCACCAGCAGCTCTGTTGGAGAAAGATGTGGCAGTCTGCTTCTGTAATGATTAGAGCCTTGGAAACCCCACGAGACAGTTCTACTCCGTCCTATAGGGTCTCTATGAATTGGAATTGACTCCGCAGCAACAGGGTTTTGAAACTCTTCACAAGCAAAGCTTCTCAAGAAATTTACACCACGTAGGGACTTCTGTCACCCTGTACCCAGCACCAATGATATGAGTTGCCAAGTCTGTGTCCAGAGCCAGCAGCAGTGATTCTGCCTTGTTCTTGGTTATAAAACCACCAAGCCTGATTCTCAGGTCTTTGGAGATTCTGGGGGCCACTAAAGTCCATTTGGCCTAAACTAGCTAGAATGGATTCTGTTGTTTGGAACCCAGACCTGCGGCTGCTCCAAACTGTAAAGTAGTTGGGTTCTGGGGACATTATACAGATGCTTGGAACATAGGTAGCTGGGTAGAGGGACAACTCACTCCCCTGAATGTGTTCTAGAATATCTATAGTTTTTTCTAGGACTCAGCAAGACTTTGGGGTGTCACCAGGTTACTTTACTGACAACTTCTATAAAATTTTACCCTACTGCATGAATAATATCTCGACTATAATTGTTCTTGAAATTCCATCTAGTGATTTGATTTCCTGATTCTATTATGTCTCTTAACAAATGCATACAATTGAAGGTTATTGAGGGTCGACTTGCATCAATCTTGGATATAGAACAGTGAACTCTCCAGGGTTTAGCAGACACACCAACCGGCATGCCAGCAGGGGTAGAAGATTAAAATATATATATTCACAAATTTGATGATCAGAGAATTACTCCTGGAGTGAGCTTCCTTGTTACTGACTTCAAAGAAGGATTTGTTAGTATGGTGAAATGAAAATGATACATTAAAACTTGATATTTTCTATGCAAATGGAGAAGTAGCAGAAATAGCTGTCATTTCAGTTCAAGGAAGAGACCACCTGGAAAGAAGAGAAATGTTGCCGCCGTCACACAGGAGGTGGTTTGTTATGGATGGCTGAAGAATAAGAATAAAGTTTCTCGAGGCTTGCTTTGGCTGCAATTTATAGAGGGCTCCCCCAACCCCTAATAATTTCTGGGTTTATTTTCTTCATGTTAAACAAGTTTAGAGGCATGAAGTCCAGGGCTAGTATGGTGAATCCATGATAACATCAGGAACCCAGACTCTTTCTGACTTTACACACCTCTGGAACAGTGGTTAAGAGGCTGACTGCTAACCAAGAAGCCGGCAGTTCAAATCCACCAGCTGCTCCTTGGGAACCCTATGGGTCAATTCCACTCTGTCCTATAAGGTTGTTAAGAGGCAGAATCGACTCAACAGTATTTTTTTTTTAACCTTTATTGTTGGAGTCCTGGTGGTGTTGTGGTTAAGTCCTTGACTGCTAACTGAAAAGTCAGAGGTTCCAACCCACCAGCTGCTTTGAGGCAGAAAGATGCTGCAGTTTGCTTCTGTAAAGATTACAGCCTTGGAAACCCTATGGGGCAGTTCTACTCTGTCCTATATATAGGGTGGATATAAGTCAGAATTGATGGCAATGGGTTTGGTTTGGAATCTTTATGGGAGCAGATCACCAGGTCTTTCTCCCGAGGAGCCCCTGGGTGGGTTTTAATGGCCAGCCTTTTGGTTAGCATCCAAGCCCTTAACCGTGTGAACCACCAGGGCTCTGTAACACATGTATAGGCTCGCGAATCTATCACTGTAGTCAGTATACAGAGAAGTTTCATAGCCCTAAACGTTCCCTTGTGTAACCCCTTTGTAGCCAACCTCCTCTCTTCCCCCAACTGCTGGTAACCACTCACCTGGTCCCCAATCCCTAGAGTTTTGTCATTTCAAGACTGTCATATGAATAGAATCATACCAGATGAGCTTGGCTTCTCCTACTCGGCAAAATGTCTGTAAGATTCGTCCAGGTTGTGGTGTGCATCAGTAGCTTGTTCCTTCTTGTTGATGGCTAGTATTCCACTATTGGAATAAGTGCTATTGCAGTGTGTGGACATATATATATAGGCTGTATATTCACATATATATATATATATATATATATATATATAAAATGAATAATTTCTTTTATAAGGATCAGCACAAATCTGGTTCCTATGAGGCGAAGGTTAAAGATGTCCCACATGTCCAGCTTTTCCAAACTGCTGTCCCACTCCATCATCTCTAACATCAACTACTCCCTCTTCCCTTCGTACTCTCCCTCCCATCTTTGGATTCCCTAATTCGCTGCACTGTCTCAGAGAACTCATGAACCGTATAAAGGAAATGGCTAACATGGTTGTAGAGGCTGGCAAGTCTCAGATTTCTGGGCCAAGCACAGGCCTCTCTAGATCCACGTGGCTGCAGGGGCTAAAGAATCCAAACTGGCAGTTCAGACCAGAGGCTGCTGGCTCACAAGGCTGTGGAAGCTGACAAATCAGGTCAGACAATAGCCTACGGGCCAGATGGCTCATGGGCTGTGGAGATCAGCGAATCCTAGAATTGGCAGATCAGACAGCAGGTTTTTGGCTTGAGTTCCAAGAACCGGAGGTCAGTTGATCATGAACTGGACACAGGATCCAGTTGCAGAGAGAAATACCCTCCAGGACACACCACACGCATGTGTCTTAGATGCAGGCCACACCCCAGGGAAGGACGTAACATGAGTAAGCGTGGGACTTGAGTCACTCTGCTGCAAAGCTGCGACCCAAGACACACCCTACACCAATCTTGCCTCATCAACATGTAGAGGTCAAGATCCACAACACATAAAATGGAGGGCAACCATACAATATTGGGAGTCATGGCCTAGCCAAATTAACCCTAACCCCAGCCATCACAGGTTCCATATACCTTATTTGCATAGTTCCACTCAATCATTGCATGTGAATCACAAAGACCATGGCTAGAAGGGCCATATTAAGTAATTTATTACTGCACAATATATATTTATTTATATACATATGTATATCTGGCTTGTCCATATACTGTAATACATACGTGTATATATATATAAAAACTCTGGTGGCGTAGTGATTAAGTGCTCTGGCTGCTAACCAAAAGGTCTGCAGTTCTAATCCATCAGGCACTCCTTGGAAACTCTATGGAGCAGTTCTACTGTGTCCTATAGGGTCGCTATCAGTCAGAATTTTTTAATCCATCCACCAGTTGATAGACATTTGGATTGTTTCCACTTTTTGACTATTATGAACAAAGCTGCTGTGAACATCCATATTCATATCTTTGTGTGGACATCTGTTTTCATTTCTCTTGGCTTGCAAGTGCTAGGCGAGGGTGATCTCCTGGAAAAATATGGGGAATATTTTGTTACTAAAAATGGTGTGAGTGAATGTGCAGAAAGGGGAGGGTGGGCAAAATCAACAAGTGTCTACTAAACTGAGCCAAGATTTCAAAGAGTTTTTTTTTTTTTAAATAAAGTCAAGTCAGTTTTGGAGCTTTCTCCTCGCAGTTTTCCAACCTTCTCACAGCTCCTTACAGTTCGTTCTTCGTGAGAAAAAAAGCAATCAGAGCTCTTTGCCTTTTGTAGCTGTGGTTGAGACGCGTTGTCCAGCTTCTTGTGTAAAACATGTTTTCTCCTCCTACTTCTTAATAGATTTAAGATAAAATACACTCCCAATGTGGATGACAATTATTTAGCTCAAATAATGCCCAAAATGGCACCAAGCACCCAAAACCTTCAGTCTCCTTTCTACCTGTCACTTGGCTACTTCTATTTCTGAATTTAAATCTCCTTTGACATAGCTATTAAAGTATCCTTCACCAGTGTCAGAAAATTTAAATGCCCTTTTCCTTTTCATCATATTCAGTGTTGGGGCTGCTGTTCCTGATTTCCTGAAGTCAGCAGATATTACATCGGTAGCAGTTCTAGTGTTTTTTTGTTGTTTTTCTTCTTCATTTTTGTCTGAAGGAACTTGAGAACCAATAATCTTTTGAGTGTGAGTTTAGAGGAAGTCAAAGGCCTTTAATGTGTCTATCTATAGGATATTGTAAGGAAGATGGTGCACATAATAATCAGCATGAGCAAGGTTATGCTGCAGTAACAAACAAGACCAAAGTCTCCATGACTTAACACAATAGATGCGTTTTCTCACTCACACTTTCTGTTCCACGTGGGTTGTTTGGGGGACTGTGTTCATCACAATCATTCAGTGGTCCAGTGTCCTAGAGGCTGCACTGGTACATGATTCCATGACTACCCTGGCATGGAAAGAGAGGAGAGAGGACACAGCAGCTCTTCAATGCTTTCACATGGGGATATCACTTGTCACTTTCTCTTTGATTTCACTGGCTGAGAGGGGTCACATGTCTATGCATGATTTAAAGGAGTGAGCCTGAAAGAAATGGGGGGGTAAGAATATAGGTGAGCACTAGCAGTGTCTATCACAGAGGAGTACGGGGTGTGAACAGGAAAGAACTGACTTAAACAATTTCACTAACGTCACGGTTCTCTCCGAATTCTCAGCAAATTATTAGTCTCCAAGTGGATGGATTAAAAAAAAAAAAAAAGATTAAAGAGAAGTATTATTTGAGGCTGGGCATTTTTTTACACTCAATATCTCTATAATCTTATTTTTGTCTGTGTGAGGGCATTAGCATACATTTCCAGGCTCTGAGCCAAGAAGACTCATTTTCCTTGCCTGTTTTCTTGTCTCCATGGTGCCCTGGTCTTTGCTGGAGCCCAACAGCAGGCCCAGTCAGGAACTGTGCCAGCGGCCCTGCATCTACCAAGCCTGGGGCACAGACACCCCTCCTGCCTTTTGATGGATCCCACCCCCTACAAGCGCCACCAGCAGGACCAGACGCCAAGGACAATGCCATTTGGGATCTGATAAGTAACATTTGGTACCATGCCCAGATCAACTTTTCATCACCTCAGAAAAGCAATGGACTTGGGACATTTCAAACTTCCCTGGAGCTCTCAGTCAGGCCTTTGTTATTGCTGGGTAGGATTATTCTAACTCTGCTAGATGGGTCCCTCCCCTACCTCAGGCTCTGTGAAGAATGGAGAGGGTGAAAAAGCAAAATGAAGATGTCAGATTTCTGTTGGGGATTAGCAGCCACTCAACTCTAGCCAAGTTTTATTTTTCCCATTCTAAAGGAAGGGAGAAAAGCACAACCCAAATACTTTCATTCTCCTTAGCATACCATAAATGCACGGATTAGAAAAAAAAAAAAAAAAACTATTTGGCCAATCTGCAAAGATTGCTTTGCCTGAAATGTTTCAGTTTTCTATGACTTTGAGGCCAACACACAGGTGTCTAAGACCCATCTAGGATGCGAAGGAGGGCTGAATCCAGGAGACAAATGCCTCCTAAAATTGGGAAATAGAAGAAAACGCAGCCACCCTCTCAACCACCCACAATTTAGTCTACCAACTCTCAAAAATTCAGTCAGGCATGTATGGCACAGTGGTTAAGAGCTCAAATACTAACCAAAAGTTTGGCAGTTCGCTTCGCCAGGAGCTCCTTGGAAACTCTATGGGGCAGTTCTACTCTGTGCTATAGGGTAGTCGAGTCAGAATCGACTCTGTGGCAACGGGTTTGATTTTGGATGTCTGCCGAGTAAAATAACCAAGTTGACTGAATCTTCTCACTGAAAAAGACAGTTTTGAATTCTTACAATTCTGGCCTATACTCAAGTGCTGTTATTAGGTGTTGTTAGGTTGGTTCCAACTCATAGCGACCCTATATACAACAGAACAGAACATTGCTCGATATTCAAGTAGTCATACTCAACTATTTCCAGGCATAACCATTTCTTCGATGGAAATCTTTTATAAAAACTCAATTTGTAAAACAGATCAAAAATGGTGCTGCCCTGGCTGAAACTAGGGGTGGGTGCTCCATGTGACACATTGCCCCTGCCGTCTCCCATCTCCTCTCCCCTTACTCTCTGAGGAACCACCATCTCTGAACCTTGCAGACACTCTACACACATTTTAAGAACTCTTGGTTCTTAAAACTTGTTGGTTTTTAAAGGTTGGGGACAGTCCTACCCCTCCGAGAACACTGGAAATATTTAGAGAAATCCCTGAGTGGTGCAAACAGTTGCTGGGCTACTAACCAATAGGCTGGCTGTTCTAGTCCACCTAGAAACATCTGAAAAGAAAGGCCTGGCAGTGTTCTGAAAAATTAGTGATTGACAACCCTATGGAGCCGAGTTCCACTCTGACACAAAGAGGGTTTCCATGAGTTGGGGTTGACTTAATAGCAACTAGAAAGAAAGAGGAGCTTTGAGTTGCTAACTGGTGAGGGTGTCATTTCTATCATTTAGTCTGTGGGGTCAGTGATGGTAATACGTGATCTGCAGTGGATGAGACAAGCCCTCACAATGAAGAATTGTCCTACCCCCATGTCCACTCACCTCTGTGAAGAAACACTGGGCTAGAGGCTTTGGCTGCCTTTCAGAGGCAAGATCTACGGGTCACCTGCACAATGGCCAGCCTCAGTCCCCTTCTCCCTGACTTGTAGGGGCCTCCTCCCACCATGTCGTTGTCAGGTGCTGTTGAGTCAGCTTTGACTCATAGCAACCCCATGTACAACAGAACGAAACACTGCCCGGTCCTGCGCCATCCTCACAATCATTGCTATGCTTGAGCCCATTGTTGCAGCCATTGTGTTAATCCATCTCATTGAGGGCCTTCCTCTTTTTCTATGACCCTCTACTTTACCAAGCATGATATCCTTCTCCAGGGATTGGTTCCTCCTGATAATATATCCAAAGTAAGAAGACGGAGTCTCACTGTACTTGCTTCGAAGGGGCATTCCGGCTCTATTTCCTTCAAGACAGATTTGTTCATTCTTCTGGTGGTCCCTGGTATTTTCAATATTTTTTGCCAACACTGTAATTCAAGTGTGCCATTTCTTCAGTCTTGCTTTTTCATTATGCACCTTTCGCATGCATATGACATTACTGAAAATACCATGGCTTAGGTCAGGCACTCCTTAGTCAGCAAAGATGCCTTCCACTATACCAAAACCACTGCCGTTGAATCGATTCTGACTCATAGTGATCCTCTAGGACAGAGAGTAAGGTTTCCAAAGCTGTAAATCTTTACAGAAGCAGATTGCCACATCTTTCTTTCACAGAGCTGCTGGTGGTTTCGAACTACCAAACCTTTGCTTAACAGCCGAGTGCTTTAAGCTCTGTGCCATACCAGAAATACCTTGCCCAGCCTCCCCTGCAGCTAGACATGGCTGTTGGCATCCAAGTCTGACCAATGCAACCTAAGAGCAGATATTCTGGAGTGGGGAAATCTTTTAGGAAAGGTTTTCTTCTGGAATAAATGGGTATACAAGAAGACCGTTTACTTCCTTGCTTTGAACACAGTTGTGAAGACAAGATGGTAGAAAGGAAGCTCCATCATGTGAGCAAAGGGAGACAAGCTTAAGAACCAAGTCAAGACAGTAGGGAATGCAAAGCAGCCAGATGGACATGGTCAACCTGAATGAATCACTTCTTCTGTTGCTTGTTGTTGTTGTGTTGTTATCTGCCATTGAGTCTGCCCCTGACTCATGGCTAAACCATGCACAACGGAATGAAACGCTGCTTAGCTCTGCTACATCCCCAAGATTGGTTGCAGGTTGGACAGTTGTGATCCATAACGTTTTCACTGGCTGATTTTTGGAAGTAGATCACCAGGCTTTTCTCCCTCGTCTGTCTTAGTCTGGAAGCTCTTCTGAAACCTATTCAACATCATAGCAACATGCAAGCCTCCACTGGCCAGGAATGGAACTGGATCTCCTCTATGGAGGGTGAAAATCCTACCACTGAACCACCACTGCCCTCTTCTTCTGTTATGTTGTTGGGTGCTGTCGAGTCAATTCTGACTCCTAGTGACCACATGTGAGAGAGTAGAGCTGCCCCATAGGGTTTCTAGGCTGTAATCTTAAGGAAGGTGATCTCCAGGTCTTTCTCCTGGAGAGTGGCTGGTGGGTTTGAATCACTGACGTTTTGGTTAGTAGGGCTTTTTTCTCCTAAGAGACTCAACCCAAACCATTGCTGTCAAGTTGACTCTGAATCATGGACACCCTATAGGACAGAGTAGAACTGCCCCATAGGGCTCCTTAGGCTGTATTCTGCCACATCTTTTTCCCGTGGAGCAACTGGTGGGTTTGAACCACCAATGTTTTGGTTAGCAGCTGAGCACTTAACCACTGTGACACCAGGGCTCCCTTCTTCTGTTATACCCATTGCTGTCAAGTCAATTCTGACTCACAGTGACCCCGTGGAACAGAGTAGAGCTGCCCCAGAGGGTTTCCAAAGAGCAGCTGGTGGATTCCAACTCCAAACCTTTTGGCTAACAGCTGAACCCTTGACCACTGCACCACCAGGGAAATGTAAATATGATTGTTTGAGTCCATGTTAATTCGGTTAATTGGAACATTTGGCTACTGGCATCCAATCACATTTTAGCTGACATACTTCCCCCATTTCAAATCCATCTAGAAGCACAGGGCAGCGCTGGGAGGGAACATTGCACACATACATTGACACTTTGATTTTCACTGTGGTTTTTCTTGTTGACTCCGAGGCTGTGCAAACCTTTCCTCCTTCACTGTAATTGATCTTCCACTTCTGCCTGAGGCTTCTTGTTACCTGTGTTCATAGAGACATGCAGGATCCTCTGGTTATTCATGGCCATTATGTACTTCAGTTCTTAAGAAGCTGTTATCTGTTAGGTCTACCTCAACCCAACCAAGAATACTCAGCCAGAGGAGGTGCGTTGACTGTTGACCTTGAGATAAAGCCATTCTCCCTCTTGCCCACCACCAGCAGAGATGTGTGAAGCCCGCCAGGACAAACAGGGAGGCTGGAAAGCCTGTGTGGCCCTTCGTCCAGGGCTTTCTCCTTCTTCTTGGTGCCCCCTCCACTCTGTTCTTTCCTGCCCTGAGCTGGACCCACATCCCTGTCAAGAATCCAGACTTCCTGGAGCCACTGAGGCTGGATGAGCCCCTGAAACTGATAATCTTTAAACTTTAAAACAAATTAATACTATCCCCTGACATCTTCTTTGAGACAAAAAATAGGTTATTTCAATTAGTAAAGCATGTTTGCTTTGAGCATTGTGTTCCTTTAAAGAATCTTCTATGTGAGGTCAGAGTGACAAGACAACTGGAAAGGTTGGATGGGAAGCTTTCGGGGTCAGGGAGTTTAAGATGATGGTGGTGGAACAGTGTGCAAAGGATAGAGAATGGTTGCAAGACTTGAAGAGTGGAACCAATGTCACTGAATTGTACACGTGGCAAGTGTTGTAATGGTATACATTTGGCTGTGTATACTTTCACCAGGTGCCCTGGTGGTGCAGTGGTTAAGCCCTTGACTGGTAGTTGAAAGGTCAGAGGTTCAAACTCACTAGCTGCTCCTTGAGAGAAAGATGTGGCAGTCTGTTTCTGTAAAGATTACAGCCTTGGAAACCCTATGGGGCAGTTCTATAAGGTTGCTATCAGTGGGTTTGGTTTTGGTTTTTTATACTTTCTCCAAAAAAAAAGAAAGAAGTCCTTGCCTCAGTGTGGGTGGACCTGGCTCAACAAATCACTTCTCCTTGGAAAGGCTGCCTGAGAAAGGGGAATGGAGAAAGACCCAAGGAAGGACTCTTTGAGGATAGAGTTTCAGGCACCCGGACAGACAGTGGGGAAGACAGGACCCTCAGGCCAGGTCACATCACCATGCACTCGAGGACTGGAGTTTCTGGGGGGTCAGAGGTGGAGAGATGGGGATGCAGCAGAGGCTGAAGACCCACTGGGCTCCTGCCTCTGCCAGCATCACCAAGTCTCCTGTCCTTGCACACACACCTGTGGTCACTCAGCTGTGAGCCGGAATAAGACCTGACAGTTGATCCCCTGGCTCTGTGCAGCTGGAGGAAGTCCAGATCCCCATGGAAGACACTGCTGGCATTCCTTTCTGAGTCCTGATTGACGATCAATAGACAAATTGTAATGCAATGAAGCGCAGCCTCACTCTCTGACAACACGGCAAATAAAACCCAAGGGGACCCTCAGAGATGGAGCAAGGATGAGCTGCTGCCGAGCAGAGCAAACCAAGAGGCCTCACCTTTCCGAGACTAAGGCAGACTCGCAGGCTCACATGGGCCAGAAACCTTTTCAGGGCAAAGAAACAATGCACTGGGCGTGGTCCATGTAGCTGCTGAATTGATTTTTTTTTTTTAATAAGTATTTTAGGCATACAGAATAGGAGCCCTGGTTTGAACCCACCCAGCAGCCGCCCAGGAGAAAGACCTAGTGATCTGCTTCATAAAGATTGTTGTTAGGTACCGGTAGAGTTGATTTCAACTCATAGTGACCTCAAGTGACAGAGTGGAACTGCCTGCCCCATAGGGTTTCCTAGGCTGTAATCTTTATGGAAGCAGATCACCAGGTCTTTTCTCTTGTGGAGCCACTGGACGGGTTCTAAGTGCCGACCTTTTCATTAAGCAGCTGAGTGTTTAACCATTGAGCCACCAGGGCTCCTTTCTGTAAAGATCACAGCCTAGAAAATCCTATGGGGGCAGTTGCACTCTGTCACATGAGGTCACCATGAGTTGAAAATCGACTTGACAGCACCCAGCAACAACAACAAAGGCACACAGAAAAGTGTCAGGTAACAAGCCTCTGGGTAGACAAGGTTCCACCATAAGAAATCAGACTTTAAAAGTGCATTTCTGTGTACCCCTCCCCCACTGCATTTCTCTTCCTCCCCCCAAGAAGGCACATCCCCCCAACTTTGTTTTCTTGCCATGGTTGTACTTATGCTATTACTGAATTGTACACACCCCCAAATATCGTATATGTGGCTTGGTATATTTTAAATCCTATGTTAATAGGATCGTACGTACTATATTTATCCTTCTGTAACTTCCTTAATTTTACTTAGGGTAATGTCTTTGAGTTTGATCCTTTTTGCTTTTCTGGTTTATTTTAGCCCCTGTATCCGTTGGAATTGACTCAGTCGTGATGGCAAAGAGTGTAGTATTCTGTGCCATTGTTTCCAGCTGATGGCCATTCAAGGTGGCTCCATGTTTTTCAGCATCCAAGACAAAGCTGCATTGAAGACTTTGGAGCATGAGTCTCTGAGACTTTGCCCAAGACTGTCTCTCAGGTATTTACGTAGGAGAGATAGGATCTTGCTTTTCCAGACTACACCTGGACATATCAAGGGAGGATGCACAGCAGAGGTGGAGTCTGGGGCGTAGGTGGGCAACTGTGATTGGCCTCTAGGATGCTTTGCAGGCCAGCAATTGGGGCCCACTCTTTTTTAAAGCATCTTATTTTCTTTTGGAGAATTTCTCTTCACCATTAGGTGCATCCTTGCTGTAACTATTGATCAAGATGGCCTTCTCCACCCCTACCCTGGCCAGGGTGGGCATGGGATCCTGGCTGGGTCAGTCACTCTCTTCCTGGGGAATTTGAACCTGGGACAAATAAGACATGGCCTGGAAATGCTGGAACACTTTTTAGTTCCTCTTTATGGAACCTCAGAGATGACTCAGTTCTTGCCCTTCCTGAGGTTGGTTCTTCGGCCTCCTCTTCCTTTCTGTAAACAGCTCATATCCTTCCAGGACTCCTTTTTTGCTTAAAGTGGACCCAATCCAGTGTTTGAGGGACATAAGTAAAGATATAGTCACCCACGGAATGTGTGTCGTGGATGGCAGGTGTGTGGGTTTTCAGTGGACCCAAGACAGGCAGAAGCCCTTGCAATGTGTTCACATCCCCTCCCTCAGACCATTCAACCCCAAAGGGAGATTGGGGCCATGGCCTGGCTCATTTGTGGGGTTGCCTATCCCTGACTACAAACTTTCACCCTCAGCCATCAATTCACCTTTATCCAGCACGAATGTTGAGCCAGGCACTGTGTTGACATGGAAGACATATTCTTCACCCCTGAGAGGCCGCAGTAAATGCTTGCATTGAATTCTCTTAAGGGGTCACAGTTCCTCCAAATGAACACAGCGAGAAAAGTTCTCCACGTGTGCATTTTATGCAGGAAAGACATGTCAACCTAGGACACTGTCTCAATTCCTTGCTCTGTGGTGGTCTTGTAGAAGGCCCAGTTTCCATCAGAGGTTTATTCTGCACTCTGGCATGCCCCAAGAGCTGGGGAGAAGAAATGCTCTCTTCTTTTCAGTCAGACAGTGTATTTCATGAAAACTTGAACTCACGAGCAGTGAGGTGAACTCATACCTCCAATGAATCAAGAGACCCCATAAACAATGGGTCAGGGATTTCCAATCTATTTTACAAACACAAACAGATGATTTTGAAAGACCCAGGTGACACTTTGGAAGAAGTCACTGTGGGTTACATGCATTTTGGATTTGCTTCCATGAAGCATTTAAGAAAAAAATGAACTTTTCTTACATGGGAGACTGGACATGGTGAACAGTTGGTCTTTAATCCCCACGTCTCTCTTACCTTATTTTGGAAACAGTACACTTCTATCCTCTATGTTTACTTGGAAAATCTTCCCTCCCCACATTCAAGCCATATGATCTGGGAGCTAGAGGTCAAACCCAAAACCCAAAGCTAAGCCAAATAGATGCAGCATTTCCAGAGCTAAGCCAGAGCATGGGGTGCACCCGTCACCCCAACAGTAACCCACTGGGGTGAGCACGTGACCTAAGCTGGTCCAAGCAGTATGCATCTCAGGGCTTACCTGGAAGCTCCTGGAGAACAGGTTGGTTCTTTTCAGCTGGATTGAACCTTGGAGGATGAGGCTGGAGGTGCTGCAGCCAGCTAGCCACCATCTAGAATGAAGCCAACATATCTGAAGATAGAGGCAAGACACCAGAGAAACTGAGTCTTGTTGAACTGGGTCCAGAACCTAGCCATGTCTGGAACCAACATGATATTGAGATGTTTTGTTTGGGAAGTCAACAAATTTTCTTCTCGCTGAAACAAGTTTGATTTGCGTTTTCTGTTACTCAGGGAAGACATCCTAATCAACACACTGGAGCTGGCAAAGCTGCCACAGTATTGAGGCCTCAGTTTCTTCATCTCTACTGAAGAGGGAGTTGGCCTAATGAGCTTCAGATCAGCTTTCAGCAGCTGCATCCTGGTGCTCTGGTTCTGGGTGATTTTTCACTATTTTTTCTGAGAGTATGGACTTTGGAACACGTTGCCTGGGTTCAAATCCCAATGTCACCACATCCAGAGAGAAGGAGAGTAAAACCTTGCCTCTGCGCATCATACTTCAATTTATAAACCTCTCTAATAAATATCATCTTTGTAATGTACACTATTTTATTTCGTTTTTTGTCTATCCAGAATTCATTGTCACATCTTTTGATAACCAAGCCCCAATGCTCCTGGGAAACCATCTCCTACTGTCACCTAAATGGCTTGACCCTCTGTGGAAGGTGGAATCAGACCATCAGGGCTCTCCTTTCTCCTGGCAACTGTGATTGGTCCAGGGATGGGCAACCCTGAGAGCCAATAAGATGCGATGACACTTGTTGTGGATACTGGGAGTGTGGCAGAGACTCTTTTTTACTGGACTTAGTTGTTGACTGGCAGCCAGGACGGAAGATACTCTCTACGAATGGACCAACTGGGAGAAAGATGAGCTGAGACACCAGAAGACAGTAGTCAGGACCTGGATCCCTGGATTGAGCTGTGTCCAAAACTAACAAACAACTTCTTGGCTTTTTCAGTTATCTGATTTTATAATTTCCTTTAATTTAAAGCTATTTAACTCTGGTTTTCTGTTGCATGCAACCAAGAGTCCTGACTGGGAAAATCTTTTCAATTATATGACATTTGAATTTTAAAAGAAATATTTACCATCTCAACCTAAAAGGAGTAGTAATGATGGGTAGTAGGCACATAACAGGCCCGGGAGGAAGACAACAATGTGTAGGGTTTCTCAGTCCACAACCGAAAGCTAGCTACTGATCAGTCTTTAAATTCAGGTGTTTTTGCAAGAAGAGTTATCAAGATATTCTCTCCCTCTGTTCCTCCTTAAAGTGTCCTTCTGCACCTTTTAAGACAACACACACAAGTGGCTTAATATGGCTGTAATTCGTCCAACAGTGGAGAAATTGAGAAAGAGTTAGAACCAGAATCACTGGCATATGATGTGTGGTCTTAAAGATGACCCAGAAGGGGCTATGTCATTAAGTGCTTGGGTGCTTGATTGGGTGCTCTGGTTCCACTCAACTTTTAAAAATATTGGATCTCTGATCTTCCAAGATCTCAGATAAGGGGGTGGGGGGAAACATGTATATGCATGAAGGGAAAAATATAAATTCTTCTACCATTGATCCAGAAAATCATTGTTGAAAATGGATTTTTTTTTCCTGGTAAACGAGCTGCTTAGTTGACTTATAGGAGCAAAGGTTCCCATCAGCCTTCAGGGCTGGCCATTCATCAAGTGAACTGGTACATGCAGGACACTGTCCCAGTCTGTATTTGCTCTAGTTGAGCAGCAGGTCATGTCCTTTTGACCCACCAATCCGTTTCCCCCAGTTCCCTGTGCTGACAAATCACTTTCTCTGGTCTCCATTAGCTGCACATGCCATTTCTGTTGGAAAGAACTTCATGTTTACATTCTTCTTTGATAGCAAATGTTGATGGACACCAGGCCTGCTAATTGACTAGAGCCTCTGACCTTAGGTTAGAGCAGGAAATGGAATTTTCAAGAAATGTCACAAGGGTCATAGAAGTTAGGAGTAAAGAAGTGAACACAAACCCAATACTCAAAGATCTATGGGAAGTAGCAAACACCAACAGATGGGTGAAGTCCTGGGGTCCTTCTGAATGCAAACCAGAGGAGAGGACGTGCATTGGTCAATTTACGGAATAGATTCCAAAAGGCAGATGCAAAAATTAGTCTTGACAAAGAGCTGCAGGATTTTTAGATGGAAAAGAAATGGTCACAAAGATGAGCTGACTATAGACTAACTTTGTATTTCACAGATTCAACATTTCAAGTTTCAACTCTTTGTAAATGGCTCTTGGTACTACTCAGGATGGGTGAGGTGGTGCAGCAGTAACAAAGGATGCCCAAATCTCAGGGGGTTAAAATGAGAGACAGTTAATTCCCAAGAATGCTGCGTTTCTACCTCGGAGTCAGCAGAAGCTTCTGCTCACCGGGTTCACTCAGAGACCCAGGCTCACAGGGTCTCCATCTTGGCACATTCTTCTACAGTCACTGCGGCAGGCAGGAGGAAGACAGCATGGCTTAATGGGGACTGGCTTTTAAAATATTTGCCCGAGGGTGATACCATGACTTCCTCCCACAGTCACCTGTCTGTACCTACTTTCCAAGGGGGTACAGACAAGCCTGGAAGGAGACTGGAAATATTTGGTGCACTGATGACCAACATCTCCCATGACATGCAAAGTGTAGCTTTGCTGAGGTGTGACTCTGACTCCTCTGCAGCCAGGCTGGTGGGTGGGACCAGGCCTCTTATCTGCTGAGCAAGGTCAGCTCACTGCTTGGGACCTGGAAGCCAGAAGGGGCTGGGCTTCTATCTCATCCACTTTCTGTTCAAATAATTCTCATGAACTGATAAAAATGCAGGCTCTTTGTGAAAAATTAGGCCTGAAGAAAAAGTCAGTTTCTAGTCATGAAAGCCACCATCCACCTGGCAGTTTACCGGACTGTGGTGGCTGGTGGCTTGCCTGTTGCTTTGATGATGGAAGCTTGCCACCAGTATTTCAAATACCAGCAGGGTCACCTTTGATGAATGGGTTTCAGCTGAGCTTTCAGACTAATCAGACTAGGAAAGGAGGCCTGGTGATGTACTTCTGACAATCAGCCAGTGAGAATGCTATGGATCACAACAGAATATTGTCAGTTATAGTGCTGGAAGATGAGCCTTCTGGTGGCCTCAGCAATGGACTCGAGCATAGGGCGGGGAAATGTTTTGTCCTGTTGTAAATGGGGTCACCACGAGTTGGAGCCAACTTTATAGCAATGAACAACAGTCATAAAAGCAAGAAGTGAGGGAAGAGGTCTAAAAGAGTTGAGGTTCTGAGCCAGGACACAGCTCTCTGGAATAAAGGAATTGTATTGAGTGAAGTAGAAAGAACGAAAGTGTCACAGTTGTGTAAATGACAGAGTAGTGTCAATATTGATATTTTACAATAAAACTGTTGCATCATCCTTAATGTATCCAATGGAACCATGTTGTTAGGTACCATCGAGTCAGTTCTGACTTATAGCGACTCTACATGAAATAGAAGGAAACGCTGCTTGGTCCCGCACCATCCGCATGATCGTTGTTATGCTTGAGTCCATTGTTGCAGCCACTGTGTCAATCCATCTCATTTACTATTCACCATACTTTTTAAAAATATGTATTAAGTTTTCTTATCAGAAAACTTCTTATCAGAAATTTTATCATTCCTTTTTCTCCTTGAAACGAACACTTCTGCTTGCTCCTAATAATTTTGTTATTTCAATATATATTTTTATCCTATCAATTCTTTTACTTTTAAATTTACTATGTTTAAAACTTTTATCTGGATTGCGTTGTCACTGGAATTATTTGTAATACCCAACTGGTTAAAATAACACTAATAGTAAATCTCGATAAGTAAATTAAACATAAAAAGAACATTTTATTAGAAATGCATCTCTTCATGAGGTGAATGGAGGTGATTATGGAGTCTTGATTAAAGGAAAATCGAGCTGCCCCTTGTTTGATGTGCAGGAGGTTTGTATACCTTAAAGCACAGCCCCGTGGGAAGGTTAATGCTGCCTGAATATGATACCTTTTCTTTTAAAACTGCAACAGGGTGATTGTGAAAGGGGAGGCGGGAAAGGAGAACAGACAAGAGTGTTCTCAGGCAGATCAATCTAGGAAACGAGAATACTCTGAGTTTTAGGATCCATGACCTTGAACCCAAACACCTGGAAAGTGTTTGTGTGCCCCCAGGGAAGTCAGGCTCAATTTGAAAACTCCTCCTCTATTCTCTAAGGAGCCCTGGTGGCGCAGTGGTTAGGCACTTGACTGCTAACCAAAGGGTCAGAGGTTTGAACCCCCCAGCAGGTGCATGGGAGAAAAGACCTGGTGATCTGCTCGCATAAAGATTATAGCCTAGGAAACCCTACAGGGCAGTTCTGCTCTGTCACAAGGAGTTGTTATGAGTCAGAATCGACTCCATGGTGCACAACTCTCTCACTGGTCCGGCTTCTCTCTTTCTGCTCATACAGGAATACCTACTATTATGTAGGGAGAACTGGACCCTTTCCATAGTGTTCCTCACACCTTGTCTCATTGGTCTCCTACAGAAACGCTATGATGTGCGCAGGGCTGGAAGTGGTCTCCACCTTCACTCTCCCTGCCATGTTGCAGAACCAGCTGCCCTAGAGTCAATTCCAACTCACAGAGATCCTATGTGTGTGTCAGAGTAGAACTGTGCTCCATAGTGTTTTCAGTGGCTGATTTTCAAAGTAGATCCCCAGGCCTTTCTTTCAAGGCACCTCCAGATGGACTCTAGCCTCCAACCTTTCGGCTAGCAGCCAAGCACCTTAACCGTTGGCACCACCCAGGGACTCCCATGTTACAGAGGAGGGATATCTTAGGAAGCTCATGAACACCACACTCTGCTCCTTCTTCCCTACTTCTCCCTTCATTTCTCTGTCCCTTCTCCCCATGACCCCACTGCCTAACCACTTCCCTCCTTCCTTCCTTCCTCTCTCTTTCTCTCCCCCCAGTCTTCGTTAGCCTATAAACCATCATCACGGAGTTAAGCCTTGAATGTTCTTTGCATAAAACAATTCAAAAGGCGCAAGAGTGATGTTTCCTTATGGGCCTGGGTCCAGGGCTTAGACAAATGGAGCTACTATTGAGGAAAACAAATTGTTAACATTATATTGAAATTTCACTGCGGGCACTAGATATTTGCATGGGGTAACCAAATATACTAGGGTTATAGCAGATCAATTCCATTCCAAAGCCATTAAAATTAAAAAAGGCAGCTCCAAATTAGCTTTGAAATGGACGTCCCTGTCCTTAGACATTTCACAGTGACAAATAGATTAGTCCCCAAGTGCAAAACAAACCTACTTTGCTTTCATAGAAGCAAAGAAGATTAATAAAGCTGTGTCTCTATGTGGCCCTGAATCAACTGGGGCCCACCAGCCTATGTTTAATAGCCTGATGCTGTGCAGTTGAGCTTCTTAATTAAGTTGCAAAGAGAGTTGACCTAAGGTATTTAAGAAGCCCTTAAACACCTGAGTCCTTGACTTATATACAAGATAATGATAAAGATAAATATATATAAATAATATTTATATATAAAAATGCATTATGTTTATGTAAGTATATAATAAATATAAATAAAATAATCAACTTGTTATTAGTTAATATTTTATTTTAAATTTGTTTATCTATTACAGCATTATTTTTTTTTTAGTTAACAATGGTACCAAGGATGGCTTGGAAAGGGAAATTTTAGCCTCCACGGTTACTCCATCAGTGCCCACTCAATGTTCTAACATGTAATGCTAAGCAAAATATATGTAAAGCAAATGAAAGATATTCTTAGGAAATGGTTTTACTACTATTTATCTGATATATACACTCCAAGCACAGACCCCTTGTGGCGCAGTGGCAAAGCGTTCAGGTACTAACTGAAAAGGCCAGCAGTTCAAATTCACCGGCAGCTCCTTGGAGAAAAAGGGCTGACGATCTGGTCCCTTAAAGAATACAGCCTAGGAAACCCTTCAGGGCAGTTCTACTCTGTTCTATAGGGTCATTGCAGTTCTACTCTGTCCTACATGGTTGTTGTGAGATGGAATTGACTGGAAAAGACACAACAACAACACTCCAAGCAATTGTCTTCAAGACAAGTATCCTAACCCACCCTCATCTCCTCCCAGCTCCACATTAGTCAGGAAAAGTCTTGTCTTAGTTACCTAGTACTGCTGTAAACACAAGTGGGTGGTCTTAAAGAACAGAAGTTTATTTTCTCACAGTTCAGGAAGCTAGAAGTCTAAATCGGGGATTCACCCCGTGAGCCTCCTTCCCAGTGTCTGACCTCTGCAGGTGATCCTTGGCATTCCTTGGTTTCTGTCTCCCCGCTGTGTGTCTCTGTGTCTATTCTGCTCTTTTTATAACTCAGAAGTTAGGACTCATCTACTCTGGTATGACCTCATTAACATAACAAAAGAAAACCCGTATTTCCAAACAGAATCACATCCCCAGGTACAAGGGCCAGGAATTCAACACATATTTCAGGGGAACACAGTTCAGTCCATAACAGCCGGACTTAGGGTACAAAACAAATAGCCCCCACATTCCAGTTGTTTAACATATCAAAATTTATTATTTTTCCTTTCTCGTAAAAAATCGATTGCAGGTCCAACCAACTCTTGAGGGCAGCGTCCTCCACGTGGACCCAGCCACCCAGGTGGCTTCCACCCTGCAGTGTCAACATGGTAGCACGTGCTTCCAGGATCCCCGTGCAGGGTAGTGAATATCCGAATGTTCTGTGCCTGTAATGAAATGCCTCACCCTGAAGCCACACACACCTCTTCCATCCAAACTGATTGTCCACAGCCCCCACTAACTGCAAGGGGGTTGGGGGGGAGATGTGTCATCCCTGTTTCTGGAAGGAGGCGAGAACCAGATATGCATAAGCACTAGTTTCTACATCCCCCCTTCCCCAAAACTGCCATATCTCAGACTTGCCTGTAACAAAACAAAATGAACAAACAAAAAACAACTTTCTGGAGCCACTAATGCCTTTCATAATATGGAACAAACATATTTTCCTAAAGAAATCATCAATTATTTTTTTAAGTAGGGCAGGACCTAAGTCCTCTTACCGGGGACAGTGCTGACACATAGCAGGCATCATAAGTATTTGTGGAATGACTGACTGACTGATTGACTAAGTGAATGAATAAGGACCATGTCAAGCTTCTCTCATCGTGTAAGTTCTCCTCTTGAAATCCTGACGGAGTTGTGCAGAGTGGGCCCTGGGAAGCTGGGAGTTCAGGTTCTGGTTCTGCCCGTGCTGATGGCCCTGTGAACCGGAAGATGGCACTAAGCCCCCTGGGCAGTGTGCATAAAGAAGCGTGCCTGTTGTGTAGGTGGGAAGCCTGTTCCTGCTGTATACATTGGTGCTTTCATGAGGGAAACAAGCCAAGGGTAGGGTCAGTATCTTTGATAATAAAAGAATATTATTTTTGAAGTGAAAAACCTAGAAGTTAAATTACACTAAGTATTTCTACCAAAAACAGTCTGGCTGATATTTTATCTTAAAAAAAAAAAAAATCAGGAGAGTTAAAAGACTAGAACAAAGATTATCAGTATAATCCTTCAGAAAGGTTTAAACTACAATTCTTTAAATATAACATGGTGTTTTAATTCTTCCCCAGTAACCATCAAGAACACACAGATACCTCGAAGGCCTTAGTTTATTAGGGTTACAGGGCAAGGATTACTTCTATTGCCATTCTAGCACCTTGTGTTTCTTTTATTAAATGCTCTTTTAATGTACAAGTAATATGTAAATACATTTCCTTTATTAAAAACAACAAAAACATTCAGATGAAGTTATATTCCCCTTTGACCTTTGGCGTTATACTGCAGTAATCTAAATCTCAGTAAGAAAAAAAGAAAAGGAAAATCTTGAGTCTCAGTAGCCTAAAACCACAAAGTTTACTTCTTGCTCAAATCCGTGTCACAATATGGGACAAACATATTCTGAAGGGCTCTCTGTTCCCCAACTCCTGGACTTACAAACCCATGATGGCAGATCCTCCACAGCCTAGAATGTGGTTGGTCGCTTTGTAAAAGGAAAGAAAGCCTGGAAAAGCAACACTGGATCTTAAAAGCATTGTCGCCACGGTGGCACCCATCAGTTCCTCATGCACGTCACTGAGCAGAGCCAGTCTCACACAACCGCTCCCAACTTCGCCGGGGGAGAAGTTTAAGCCTACCATCTACCTGGCTCCTCTACTTACTATTCGTGTCATCATGGGCAAGTCACTTGATTTTTAATTTCTCTGTGCCTCAGTTTCCTCATTTGTAAAACGAGAACAGAAACAGTGTTTTGCTCAAGGGATTGTTATGAGCATTAACTGTGATCATTGACAAAAGTGCTTAAAAGGGTATTTGACACAGAATAGGTGCTCGATGAGCGGGAATCGACCCAACAGCAACAGGTTTGGTTTGGTTTTTTTTTTTTGGCTTTATGATAAGCATGATGGTGATGATGATGTCATTCACCCATATAAAATATAAAGTGTGTACGTGGTATTTAATGTAAGTAATATACTGTGGTATTTTCAATGTTAGTAGAAACTCATGATCTGGCCAAAACAATAGTCTTCCATTTTATTTCATAATTACACACACACACAATACATCAGTACATGAAGGTCACCATTTTGTTCAGATCTCATAAAAACTTTGGTTGTGTCAGAGTTTTATTGCTTTTGACCCAAGGCCCCTTAATGATTAAGAGAAAATGGTGGTTTATATTTGATGTTTCCTCTTGTGAACAGAAGAGCAGGGCTGTTCTCAGGGGCAGTTCTTACCCATGTGCCTGCTGGCCCTGGGTGTTCTGATGTCAGAGACGACACAGGAATCAGGAGCTCAGATGACATAGGTGGAAACTCAGAGTCAGAGCATCAGTGAAGAAAGGAGAGTAAGTTGGGGCAAAAGAGGGCACACGGGCTATTTCTGGGGAGTCAGAGCTGAAGAGGAGTGGGAGAAGGAGGAACTTGGACAGAAGCCAGTTCTGGAAACAGAGGCTCAGGGAGGAGGCATGCTATCACCGTGGAGACAGAGGTCTGGAGAAATGAGGTCAGCATCAAAGGCCAAGAGGGAACAAGGAGCACAAGGACTTTACATTGACTCTGGAGAACACCTTGTATGGATGGATATGTGGCAGACAGTTGTCTTTGTGCCTGCCCAGCATTCATCCCAACACTTCTGCAGACAGTTCTCTGAATTCACTCTGGGAACTCTGGCTTTGCTAGTCTCAGTCCAGTTCCAGGGATGACCATGTGACTCAGGTTTGGCCAGTCACACATCACGTGCCTCTGGCCACAGTGATTAGCTCAGGAATGGCATGTGACCCAGTCAGAGCCATCAGTGCTAGTCTTAGGCCTTTTGCTGGAGGGACAGGGAAGAGGTGCTGTCCATAGTGGGACATGGAGACGTGTGCATGCAAGACTGAGAGTGCTGAGGTCCCCATGGGAAGACCATGTGCATGAGTGTGAAGTCAATCGGAGAGGAGATGCATCTTCAGGAAAGAGAGCGTCAGAGTTCTGGTTTTAAACCCCCAGACTCAGACATACCCAAAGCCACTCTGCCCTTTCCTTTCCTTGGCATGAGCCAATACATTCCTTTCCTTAGCTTAAGCCCTCTGGACTTGGGTTTTCCATCATTTACAACCAAATATATCCTGAAAGACAGAATGTGCCTCTTTGAAGATTGTTTCCTTTTCCTTACAGTGGGCTAGTAGCCCCTTCTGCTCTGAAAACACATTTGATAGACTTTTTTGGCCTCCCTAGAATAAATTTCTGGAGCTCTAGTGGTGCAGTGATTGAGAGTTACTGCTGCTAACCAAAAGGTCAGCAGTTCTAATCGACCAGCTGCATCTTGGAAACTTTTTGGGGCAGTTCTGCTTTGTCCTATAGGGTTGCTATGAGTTGGAATCAACTCGACAGCGATAGGTTTTTGGGGTTTTAGAATAAATTCCATTGAATTCTCCAGAATCGTACCCAATTTGGTTTTCTCCAAGAAACCTAATGTTAACTTACTCTTGAGGAGTACACATCTCTTGAAGAGTCCTCCAGCCTCCGATATACGTAGCTTCATGCCCAGCCAGCTCACCAATCAAGCCACATGGCGGCCAGTCTTCATGTGATCGATTTTGATGACAAAAATGACTAATTGGAACCCTGAAATTTGTTTCCTCTGAATGCATTAAGATGGTGGCTATCATCAGAACTGTATTGCCCCCTTAAATTACCTTGAAAACAAAATCAATAGTTTATTTAACCACAATTGAAAAAAGGAAAAGCAAAGGGGAAAAATGTCCTAAGGAATCTGTTAGTTTTCCTTGGAAGGAAACAGTGTAGGTAAACTAAGGGTAAAAATCTATATGGTAACTTGGAGGAATGAAACTGATCTCCCTTTATGGTTGTTCACTTCTTGGCTCCCTCTTACAAATGGCTCAACAGGCCCTTGCAAAATCTGAACTTCTCTCTAATTCAAGTGATTGGGTTAGAAGTACCGTTGACCCAACAGCTGGGTACAGCGTTCGTATTTATACTATTTTTCTAACTAAATGATATTTGAGATCATTAATACATTGAACTCATCAACGACTTCAATATGGATTGCAGGAACAAAGTTTGAGCTAAGTCAAAAGCCATCACCTAAGCTGCTATGTATTTCTCCTATGTCTAGGAGTCCTGGTTGCACAACAGTTAAGCTCTCGGTTGCTAACCGAAAAGTTGGTGATTCGAACAAACCAGCCATTCCTAGGGAGAAAAGACCTGGTGATCTGCTCCCGTAAAGATTGTCATTGTGTGCTGTAGAGTCGATTCTGACTCATAACAACCCTGTAAGACAGATTAGAACTGCCCCATAGGGTTTCCTAGGCTTTAATCTTTATGGGATTGCCAGATCTTTTCTCCTGCAGAGCTGATGAGAGGGTTTGAACTGCTGACCTTTCAGTTAGCAGCTGATCGCTTAGCAATTACACCACCAAGGCTCCTGTGCATAAAAATTACAGCCTAGGCGGGGGTTTGGGGACCATGGTTTAAGGGGACTTCTAAGTCAATTGGCAGAATAATTCTATTATGAAAACTTTCTGCATCCCACTTTGAAATGTGGCGTCTGGGGTCTTAAATGCTAACAAGCAGCCAACTAATATGCATCAATTGGTCTCAACCCACCTGGAGCAAAGGAGAATGAAGAACACCAAGGTCACACAATAACTAAGAGCCCAAGAGACAGAAAGGGCCACAAGAACCAGAGACCTACATCATCCTGAGACCAGAAGAACTAGTTGGTGCCTGGCCACAATCGACGACTGCCCTGACAGGGAGCACAACAGAGAACCCCTGAGGGAGCAGGAGATCAGTGGCATGCAGACCCCAAATTCTCATAAAAAGACCATACTTAATGGTCTGACTGAGACTAGAGGAATCCCAGCGGTCATGGTCCCCAAACCTTCTGTTGGCACAGGACAGGAACCATTCCTGAAGACAACTCATCAGACATGAAAGGGACTGGACAGTGGGTAGGAGAGAGATGCTGATGAAGAGGGAGCTAATTATATCAGGTGGACACTTGAGACTGTGTTGGCATCTCCTGTCTGGAGGGGGGATGGGAGGATAGAGAAAGTTGGAAGCTGGCAAAATTGTTAAGAAAGGAGAGACTGGAAGGGCTGACTCATTAGGGGGAGAGCAAGTGGGAGTACGGAGTAAGGTGTATATAAACTTATATGTGACAATCTGACTTGATTTGTAAACGTTCACTTGAAGCTCAATAAAAGTTAATAAAAAAAAAATTACAGCCTAGGAAATCCTATGGGGGCAGTTCTACTCTGTCCTATAGTGTCGGTATGAGTTGAAATAGACCCCATGGCACGTAACAACAAGGAGCTGCTTTTTACTTTTTAAAAATGTCTCAGATTTTTGGTCCTGAGTCATAGCTTCTCTGTCCTGAGTGGAAATGCCAATCCCCCGTGCGATGCATTGTTCCTTGCTGTGTAGACTCCAAAAAACCTGATTTTCCTTCCCTCTCACATAGTTTGTGAGCTCCCAAGCACCATTTACTAAATTCCTTTTCTATTTGAGTATCTAGAGTGGATTCTGTTGCTAGCAACCAAGAATGCTAACAGATGCGCCAGTGAAGACTTTCTATCTTTACGTGCTCATCCTTTCCATGTCTGAACAGCTGGTGGTCACTAAGTGGCCACCAACTGTGTCTGATTTGCACAGGCCATTCCTGCTTACCTCCTGGTGACAGATGACTGACGAACATAGCAGAAAACATTCATTTTTGCCTCAAAAGATAAAACTTGGATTGAAAATTAATGGAGAGTCCACCTGTGAGCATGTCCTCACAGATATTAAATGTTACAAGTCAGAGGAGAATAAGTTCCTGGGGGATCGATGCCCATATGAATGACGACCACTCTAGCACATGCTGAGTATGGCAGAGCAACAAGATAGAAGGGGCCTGGGTCCTCCATGCCTCTGGAGTCAGCGTACAAGACCTGAACTATCCACATTTACCTGAGGCAGAAATACATTTTGGCCTTGTTTAAGGTGCTATCATTTTCGGGAAAATTCAGAGCTGAACTAAATCTCATCTCAGTAGATGCCACTAAGCTAGAAATCTTGGGGAGACCCAGGAGTGTGATAGGAAGTTCCAATGTACAGTCTGATAAAATGACAGCAAAAACTCCATGAACTGTGGCCTGGGTGATGTGGTGCTGGCTGTAAGAGAAGACTGACTACTCGAAGGATGGGCCAGGGAAGGTTGGGCATGGGAGCTGCGTCCTGAGATTGGAGAATGGCGAGAGAGGAGAGCAGAGAGAAAATGCCTCCTTTTCAAGGCTTGGAAAGCGGAGTCATCATCAGAAAGGAAGAATCAAGCCACATCAGAGTGAGCTTCTACAAGGAGATCAATGCACGTGAGAACTTATGAACAGCTATCTCGATAAATATATCTGGAATACCTAGCACATAGTCAGCACTTAACAGTTATTTGCTGAATGAAAGCAGGAAGGAAGGACTGTATGAATAACAAACAAAGAAACAAAAGAGAGACAGCGTGGTAGAGTGGCTAAGAAGGGTGCTGGAATCCTAGAACCTATGTCTGTGTATCTACAAGTAGTCTCCCACTTATAATGGGGTTCCTTTCTGACAACTCCATCTTAAGTAGGTTCTGACTTAAGTCAAATGCTTCAATTTTTTTAGTTTTCGTTATTATTGCCTTTTATTATCAGTATCTTTATAAATCCGATAGTTGTCTTTGGGGGTTGGCATGAGAATGAAGTTGTTGTTGTTGTTAGGTGCTGTCGAGTCGGTTCCAACTCATAGAGACCCTGTGCACAACAGAACGAAACACTGCCTGGTCCTGAGCCATCCTTACAATCGTTGTTATGCTTGAGCTCATTGTTGTAGCTACTGTGTCAATCCACCTCGTTGAGGGTCCTCCTCTTTTCCGCTGACCCTGTACTCTGCTAAGCATGATGTCCTTCTGTATGGACTGATCCCTCCTAACAACATGTCCAAAGTATGTAAGATGCAGTCTCGCCATCCTTGCCTCTAAGAAGCATTCTGGCTGCACTTCCTCCAAGACAGATTTGTTTGTTCTTTTGGCAGTCCATGGTATATTCAATATTCTTCGCCAACACCACAATTCAAAGGCATCAACTCTTCTTCGGTCTTCCTTATTCATTGTCCAGCTTTCACATGCATATGACATGATTGAAAATACCATGCCTTGGGTCAGGTGCACCTTAGTCTTCAGGGTGACATCTTTGCTCTTCAACACTTCAAAGAGGTCCTTTGCAGCAGATTTGCCCAGTGCAATGCGTCTTTAGATTTCTTGACTGCTGCTTCCATGGCTGTTGATTGTGGATCCAAGTAAAATGAAATCTTTGACCAACTCAATCTTTTCTCCGTTTATCATGATGTTGCTTGTTGGTCAAGTTGTGAGGATTTTTGTTTTCTTTATGTTGAGGTGGAATCCATACTGAAGGTTGTGATCTTTGATCTTCATTAGTAAGTGCTTCAAGTCCTCTTCACTTTCAGCAAGCGAGGTTGTGTCATCTGCATAACGCAGGTTGTTAATGAGTCTTCCTCCAGTCCTGATGCCCCGTTCTTCATATACTCCAGCTTCTTGTATTATTTGTTCACGTACAGATTAAATAGGTATGGTGAAAGAATACAACCCTGACGCACAACGTTCCTGACTTTAAACCAATCAGTATCCCCTTGTTCTTTCCAAACAACTGCCTCCTGATCTATGTAAAGGTTCCTCATGAGCACAATTAAGTGTTCTGGAATTCCCATTCTTCGCAGTGTTATCCATAGTTTGTTATGATCCACACAGTCAAATGCCTTTGCATAGTCAATAAAACACAGGTAAACATCCTTCTGGTATTGTCTGCTTTCAGCCAGGATCCATCTGACATCAGCAATGATATCTCTGGTTCCACATCCTCTTCTTAAACTGGCCTGAATTTCTGGGAGTTCCCTGTCGATCGATATACTGCTGCAGCCATTTTTGAATGATCTTCAGCAAAATTTTGCTTGCGTGTGATATTAATGACATTGTTCTATAATTTCCACATTCGGTTGGATCACCTTTCTTGGGAATAGGCATAAATATGGATCTTTTCCAGTCACTTGGCCAGGAAACTGTCTTCCATATTTCTTGACATAGACGAGTGGGCACCTCCAGCACTGCGTCCTTTTGTTGAAACATCTCAATTGATATTCCATCAGTTCCTGGAGCCTTGTTTTTTGCCAATGCCTTCAGAGCAGCTTGGACTTCTTCCTTCAGTACCATCGGTTCCTGATCATACGCCACCTCTTGAAACGGTTGAATATCGACTAATTCTTTTTGGTATAATGACTCTGTGTATTCCTTCCATCTTCTTTTGATGCTTCCTGCATCGTTTAATATTTTCCCCATGGAACCCTTCACTATTGCAACTCGAGGCTTGAATTTTTTCTCAGTTCTTTCAGCTTGAGAAACGCCGAGTGTGTTCTTCTCTTTTGATTTTCCATCTCCAGCTCTTTGCACATGTCATTATAATACTTTACTTTGTCTTCTCGAGAGGCCCTTTGAAATCTTCTGTTCTGTTCTTTTACTTCATCAATTTTTCCTTTTGCTTTAGCTGTTCGACACTCAAGAGCAAGTTTCAGAGTCTCCTCCGACATCCATCTTGGTCTTTTCTTTCTTTCCTGTCTTTTCAGTGACCTCTTTCTTTCTTCATGGATGATGTCCTGGATGTCATTACACAACTTCTCTGGTCTTTGGTCACTAGTGCTCAGTGCAACAAATCTGTTCTTCAGATGGTCTCTAAATTCAGATGGGATATACTCAAGGTCATATTTCGGCTTTTGTGGACTTGCTCTGATTTTCTTCAGTTTCAGTTTGAACTTGCATATGAGCAATTGATGGTCTGTCCCACAGTTGGCCCCTGGCCTTGTTCTGACTGATGATATTGAGCTTTTCCATCATCTCTTTCCACAGATGTAGTCAGTTTGATTTCTGTGTGTTCCATCTGGCGAGGTCCATGTGTATAGTCACCATTTTTGTTGGTGAAAGAAGGTATTTGCAATGAAGAAGTTGTTGGTCTTGCAAAATTCTATCATTCGATCTCCGGCACTGTTTCTAACCCCAAGGCCATATTTTCCAACTACTGATCCTTCTTCTTTGTTTGCAACTTTCGCATTCCAATGGCCAGTAATTATCAATGCATCTTGATTGGATGTTCAATCAATTTCAGACTGCAACAGCTGATAAAAATCTTCTATTTCTTCATCTTTGGCCCTAGTGGTTGGTGCGCAAATTTGAATAATAGTTATATTAACTGGTTTTCCTTGTAGGCGTATGGATATCATCCTATCACTGACAGCGTTGTACTTCAGGATAGATCTTGAAACCTTTTTTTTGACGATGAACGCAACACCATTCCTCTTCAAGTTGTCATTCCCAGCATAGTAGACTATATGATTGTGTGATTCAAGATGGCCAATACCAGTCCATTTCAGCTCACTAATGCCTAGGATATCGATGTTTATGCTTTCCATTTCATTTTTGACAATTTCCAATTTTTCTAGATTCATACTTCGTACATTCCAGGTTACGATTATTAATGGATGTATGCAGCTGTTCCTTCTCATTTTGAGTTGTGCCACATTGGCAAATGAAGGTCCCGAGAGATTTACTCCATCCATGTCATTAAGGCCGACTCTACTTTGAGGAGGCAGCCCTTCCCCGGTCGTCTTTTGAGTGTCTTCCAACCTGGGGGGCTCATCTTCCAGCACTATATCAGACAGTGTTCTGCTGCTATTCATAAGGTTTTCACTGGCTAATTCTTTTCAGAAGTAGACTGCCGGGTCCTTCTTCCTAGTCGGTCTTAGTCTGGAAGCTCAGCTGAAACCTGTCCTCCATGGGTGACCCTGCTGGTGTCTGAATATCGGTGGTGTAGCTTCCAAGCATCACAGCAACACACAAGCCCCCACAGTACGACAAACTGACAGATACGTGGGGGATGAGAATGATAACATCAGCAAATTACATGCTGCAACAAACGTATGTAGTGCATATTACTAACAATAAGATGTACCAAAACAAAACAAAGCAAAAAAAAAAAAAAAACGAACCATGTTTTCATCTTAATTCTAATATGTCATAAGTCTGGGACTACCTGTATATATGTCAGAACAATGCCTAAAAATAGTGTTCAATAAATATGCATAAATCAATCAATTATTCAATCAATGTTATTATTATGACCAGGGTTGTTGTTGTTACGGATGAGAATAGCTGATTGTCAGCAGGTTAATCTGACGGCAAGTGAGAGGATTCCAGAGTCTGTAGATTAATTTCCTCTTTCCAAATCCCTAGCACCTTTTTCTCCATGTACTCGAGATCCAGTGCAACTTGTCTTCAAATCTAGAGGAAGCTCAGATCTAGCGCATCTGTTCTGAGCACCCTGGTCCACAGCAATCTTCCCTCCATTGACAGCGTGTTGTTACGTTGTCATCAGGTGCTTGACATGCGCTGCTGTATGGATTTGATCTTATTTCATTTCTTGTTTTCCTAGCAGATGATGGGTAAACAAGGCCCTTCAAAAACAAAAACAAAAATACTGACCCCTGCTGCATTCTGCAGACTCATCTTCTAGCATTTGGAAAGCACACAGTGTACACTCTCAGGTTTTTAAGCTACCACTTACAATTTTTATCATGAGTTTGAATAGTTGCAATGGATATAATTTTTGCCAAGTTGTAAACATTGATATCGTAAAAGAAAATTGTCACATCAATTTAACAAAAATAATTTATTTTGTTGTTGTTGTTGAGAATAAACCCAGCAAAAACATACACCAATTCAAGTTTCTACATGTACAATTCAATGACATGATTACATTTTTTTGAGTTTGTCACGTCACTTTTAAAGAGTATCCAGTTGAAGCTCAATACCATAGCAATTTGATACCTTCATCACTGATTAAACGCACACACACACACACACACACACACACACACAAACACACAGAGACTGGCTTTAATTGTCGGGAATTTTGCATTGCCCTTTTTTTCCTTAAGCTTGCACCCCACCCCAGCAGAATTTGATCTTAATGTATCATATTTTTATTCTTGGAAGTCTTTTATTAATCACTGTATCACACACTGCCACAAAAATATGTTTATAAATTGAAATTTAAAAAAATTTCTGTGACTATAAGTCTTTAAATTATGAAAACAGTATTCTTTTTTTTTTTTTTAATTTTATTGTGCTTTAAGTGAAATTTTACAAATCAAGTCAGTCTCTCATACAAAAATTTATATACACCTTGGTATGTACTCCTAAGGAAACCCTGGTGGCGTAGTGGTTAAGTGCTACGGCTGCTAACCAAAAGGTCAGCAGTTCGAATCCACCAGGCGCTCCTTGGAAACTCTATGGGGCAGTTCTACTCTGCCCTATAGGGTTGCTATGAGTCAGAATCACCTCGACGGCACTGGGCTTGGTTTTGGTCTATACTCCTAGTTGCTCTCCCCCTAATGAGACAGCACACTCCTTCTTTCTGCCCTGTATTCCCGTGTTTGTTCAACCAGCTCCTGTCCCCCTCTGCCTTCTTATCTCGCCTTCAGACAGGAGCTGCCCGCATAGTCTCATGTGTCTACTTGAGCCAAGAACTCACTCCTCGCCAGTATCATTTTCTGTCTTACAGTCAGTCCAATCCCTGTCTGAAGAGCTAGTTTTGGGAATGGTTCCAGTCTTGGGCTAACAGAAGGTCTGGGGACCAAGACTTCCAGGGTCCTTCTAGTCTCAGTCAGGCCATTAAGTCTGGTCTTTCTACAAGAATTTGAGGTCTGCATCCCACTGCTCTCCTGCTCCCTCAGAAAAAAGGTATTCTTAATTGATTTATTATTATGGTTGTTAAACAAACAAACAAACAAAAACCCATTGCCGTTGAGTCGATTCCAACTCCTAGCAACCCTATAGGATAGAGTAAAACTGCTCCATAGAGTTTCCAAGGAGCTGCTGGTGGATTTGAACTGCTGATCTTTTGGTTAGCCGCCATAGGACGCCATAACTCAACCACTGCGCCACCAGGGCCCCATTATAGTTAGTAGAACTCAAATGTTCAAAATAACAATTATAGCTCATGATGGGGAATTATTAATCATAGAACATAAAGTTTGGAATATACTTCTATTAATACAATAGGTGGGACTGTTTTTCAGTTAATGAGTGCATTCATGAATGAATATTACTTATTATTTTAAAGAGACAGGTCTCAGCATTCATTTTACTCACACTTTATTTTTGTTGGTATCAGCAGTGAGAACCTTGTTCACGTAAACAAGCGAATTGGAATGAGAGCTTCTGCTGTACGTCCTCAATTGTCTGATCGCCTTTCAACTTGCATGCCAAAACTCACATAGTGATGTATCATAAAAATTATTTTGGATCATCTGCAAGCTGACTTCCTTCTTCAATTTCAGTGAAAGTGAAAAACTGAAAATAATCTGACTTGTAAATAATGCGGTTGGTACCCATTTACCCGAGCCATCTGTGTCCTCAACAGCAAGGCCAGTATATGAGAATGTCCCTCTGCTGGGTGCCCTGGAGGCCTTTTCCCATCTTGTAAGCTTCAGAACGGATGATGCTTTTATGGGGGGGACACCTTCCATTTTCTTCTCCAGATTCTCTCTCCACCCTGCTTTCTACCCCAAGAGGCTGACTGCATGGACCACATCGATGACACCTTTTCCTCTGGCCTCCTGTTGGGTTTGGCCAATGCAGAAAGGGGGGAGGGGGTGAGGAGACAGGTGTTGGGCATTTATTCCCAGGGCTCCCTCTGCAGGGTGACCCAGGGTGGCTGCATCTCTCTCTAGAAGGTAGAAGCTCCTTCATCCTCTATCCAGCCCCCTCTGTCTCCAGGTTCCAGGAATCTCTCCCCTCTTTGCCTGCTAAGGTGCCACTAGCACCAGGGGCTGCATTATTCTTTGTAGTTTTCTTCACCCTACCCACACCTTTAGAGGGGCCTGGAGATCTGCTCCCATAAAGCTTACAACCCAGGAAACCCTCTGGGGCAATTCTACTATGTCACATGGGGTTGCTATGAGTCGAAATTGACTCAACAGCACCTAACAGCACCTAAATAACAATCCACACCTTTGTAAACATTTTCTCTAGTAAAACTGTCCTCAAATCACCCAATTTGAGCCTCTTTTCTGTTGGTACCCTGATTGGCAAACCTATTTTTTATACAATAAAAGGCCATTTGTGAACGAAAATGTAGAAAATAATACACACGTCAGCTGAGGATCTGGAATTGACTGTTTTAAAACTTTCCATGCCTGTGAACCCTCAGAAAGTCTTCCTGTACCCCCGGACCTGAGTATTCCTGTTTGATAATGGCCGACCTAATACCTGAAGGCCCATCCCTCTCCAACCACTGCAAAATGGTGCGAATGAGGCTGGAAACAGAACAGACGTTAAAGAAGGCTGGCAAGTGCTTTATCCTGAATGCCAAATGATGCTGGCGAAGATGCAGCCATGGTGTGAGCCCAGCATCTTCCCCCCTTCTCTGTGGCCCAGCCACGCCCACCACCACCCTCACCGCAGGGGAAGCAAATGTCCACCCTAGAGCTGAAATACATGGTGGAGGCTGATTCCAGAAGGCAGGACCCCACGACTGCCTTTGTGAGTCTACACTAGTCACCCCAGGAGCGGAGTCTTTCCATCAACTTTATCCACCAGGCTCTCTGCCGTACTGATTTAGAAATTCCGGACAACCTATTGAGAGTTTTTTATTGCAGCGGCTGCAACCGATCCACAATAACATGTAAAAAGATAGGGGTCCCCAGGCAACAACAGCAGCTGCCATTTAATGTTGCAGTTGAAGTTAAATTGTGTGCTGGACCCACTTGCTGGCAGGTGGGAGGTTGCGGGGAGGGGAGATGGAGCAGTGACCTTTCGCCTCCCATCCCTGAATTGAGCTAGGAACCACCAGGGTCAAATGCCCAATGTTCCTGGTGTCACCATCCCGGCTTAGAGTTGGGGTTCCTGGCAGATGGCTGTGGATTGTGTTTCCGTTAGCTGCCAGTGGGACTTTGCCCTCAGGGTATTTTGGCTTTTATAATTTATTTATTTATTTTATTTTAAAGCAGTAACAATCCCAGAGCCTCTTAGATCATGGACCATTATTACATTCAAATTGGCTAAGTCACCATTCAGGGCCAGGTTTGTTGATAGTTTGGGATTATCTTTCAGCAAATACTAATACTCTCCCCTCTCACCCCATTGATATGGGGTCTGGCCATGTGACTTGCTTGAACCAACTGAATGTCAGTGAATATGACAAGACCAAGGACGTTACCTGTGCTTGTGATGTCCCGCCAGCTCTTGCTCCTGGGATCCACCATGGGAAGAGGCCCCCGGAGGTGTGGAACCTCCAGCCCCAGGAAGAATATAGGTCGAGCAGATCTGAGCCCCACCTACAGCTGCTGCCAAGCCCAGTGGAACACAGCTTAGATCAGCGGAGCCCTGGCTGACCTGTGGGGTCTCTGTGTGTGAGAACGTGGTTGTTTGGTTAGCCACTGAGTTAGTTGGGCAAAAACCAGGGATGGATTGCCCAATAAGCAAGGTAGGCATGGGCTTACTTGTGCTTATTTACTAATCTGTAGTGCACAATTTCAGATTAGTAAGTAAACACAATTAAGATAGCATGTACCTTGCTTACTGTTAGCCTGTACGTACCTTGCTTACTGGCTCATCCACCCCTGGCCACATAGGTTTAAACAAAAAATTTCTCCTCCTAAAACCAGAGTTGATTTGTTCATGCATTTATTTATTAATTCACTTATTTATTTTACCAACACATTTTAATCACCATCAATATCAAGCACTGTCCTGGGGATGCTCCTGTATCTCCATCCATCGGGGCTATCTCCTAGTCTTCGTGGGAGACACGAGGTTATTGATGGGCAAAATCTTAGAGCACTTTGCAGGGAAGGCAGGACATAAATCCAGCCTGTCTCCCAGCTCATTTCTCCTGCTCTGCTCGGACGTGTGATCCTTGCAGACTAGGCTGGGGAGGAGGTGGGTGGAAAGAAACCCTGATCCTGACTGGACAGGCTCAGAGGACCCCTCCCCATATCCCTCAGTGTATTAACCTGGGCACTGCAGGCAATGATCACATTAACCTCATGGAGTTGCTGTGAGCACTGAGTGAGTGAGTCAACTCATGCAAAGCCCTGAGGACAGTGCCTGGCACCCAGTAACCATTCAGCATATGTTTACTGCTGCTGTTGTCACCATTGCCATCATCATTACATGTGCTGTTCAGGAGTGGACTCAGGGTTTGAATCCGCTTTTGTCATTGACCAGCTGTATAACTTTGATCAAGTGACTTAACCTCTCCATGCCTCAGTTTCCTCATTCTAAAATGGGGATGACAATAGTAACCCCCATCTCACAGACTTGGATTAAATCAGTAACTACGAGTAACTGTTTAGAATAGTGCTTGGCACATAGTAACATTCAGTAAGCGTTTACTATCAATCACTACATTAAGAAGCCCTGGTACTGCAAACGATTAAGTGCTCAGTTGCTAACAAAAAGGATAGTGGTTCAAACTCACCCAGCAGCTCCTCAAGAGAAAGACTTGGTGATCTGCTTCCATAAAGGTTATAGACAAGAAAAGCCTAGGGGGCAGATCTACTCCGTCACGTGGTGTCACTATGAGCTGAAATTGACTGGATAGCACCTAACAACAGCAACATCACTATGTATAAGTCCCAATGATTGGAGAAATAGACCCAACCTTAAAGATTGAACCTGTGAACATCCCTTCCCATTTCTTGACTGGGTCCTTTATCCCACCTAGAACACCATCCCTGACTTTTAGGGTCCTCTTACTGATCCGGAAGCCCTGGTGGCGTAGTGGTTAAGTGCTACAGCTGCTAACCAAAGGGTCAGCAGTTTGAATCCGCCAGTTGCTCCTTGGAAACCCTGTGGGGCAGTTCTACTCTGTCCTATGGGGTCGCTATGAGTCAGAATCGACTCGACGGCACTGGGTTTGGTTTTTTGGTTCTTACTGATCCTTCGGACTCTGTTCAAATTTCACCTTGACCAAGAGTTTTGAAGGATTTAAACCCTTCTTAAAATTCTATACTGTTTAATAGCAGAATCATCCATCAGCAACTATGCCTTAAATAACCATCACCTCTCTTCCTAGGAACGGCCCACTTTTGGAGTTTCGTGACGTGTGTCAATTTATGACAGCCCTTGGCCTGGAAGTCAAGATAAGATGATATGAAATGAATGTTTTAACATTGATTTGCTTGTCCCCATTGCTCTGTGCTCACTGATAAAAAAGTTTTGAGGAAAGAATCTTAACAGATAACAAATTATTATCTACCTTCAAAATATTTTGACAGTTCTTCATAGGCACAGCCGTAGCAAAACATGTCTCTCAGTTATGAGGGCCTATAACTGGAATAAGCCCTAGGACTGTGAATCCTGTTTTAAAATGTGATTAGAATCTTTATTCCCTATAGCTGGATTTTTTAAAGGCATTCATCCAGTCACCAAAAATTGGTTGAGGGCCTACTAAATGCCATAAACTGTGAATATTCTGGAAATTCAAAGATGAAGAAGATTCATTCTTTCCTCTGAAAAGACTCAAGCTCTATGTTTGGTAGTTTTTATAGATATTTTTGTGTGACCAAACTGCTTGTTGTTGAGTCGATTCTGACTCATGGCAACCCCATATGTTACAGAATAGAACTGCCCTGTAGGGTTGGCTGTAACCTTTACAGAAGCAGATAGCCAGGCGGGCCTTTCTTCCATGGTGCCACTGAATGGGTTAGAACCATCAACCTTTAGGACCCTGTATCTAATCTCCCAACTTCTTTCCTTGCAACGTTCATGTCCTCAGAGGATGCTCACCCCCTCCTCCAGGCATCCCAAGTCTCTCTGAGATGGATCCTGCCCTCAGCTGCAGCACTGGGTTCCAACTGATCTAAGGTAATTCGAGGAATTCCACACCCTTTGCCACAGGATTGGTCCACTAAACGAAGCCCAAGCCAATCAGCATATCGTGTTCTCCTGGGCTCAGGAGTGGTCCAGTCAGTGTAAAGTTCGTGTTTTCCTTTGGAATTTCCTTCTGGATGTGGAAGACATGGTGATTTGAATCCTGGAACTGTCAGGCCATTTTGGGGCAGCCAGGTTGAGAATGAGGAGAAGGACATGCCACAGAAAACTAAAAGAAAAATAGAGAAGAACCTTGATCAAGCCACTCCTGATATCCAAACCACTGGACTTTTTGCAAACGCAAACCAATATACCATTTAAAATAATTAAACCAGGATAAGTTAGTGCTTTTGATGTTTGCAAGGCAGCTCTGGGAGCCCTTCCTTCAAAGGTGGCATCAAACTCTCTGCCTGCTGTACAAATGAAGCTGAAGCAAAGTACTGACCTTAACCCACAGCCCTTTCTCCCTTCTTCCTCCCGGCTCTGACGGGGTTCATGGCAAAACATTAGACATGCAAATTCGCAAGACGAATGGGAAGTTTACTTCCAGATATGTTACTGAATTTTTTTCTCTTGGGTTGAAATGCTCATTCATATCAAATACCTCAAATTTATTATTGGAGGGTATTGATTAGAGGATAAATCTTAGAGGGTTTTCAACAAATGTTTGTATTCAGAAAGCCTGCCTTTCTCAAGGTTGCACTTTTTACAGGGAATGGGGTATGTGTGTGGGTGGCGGGGAGTTGTATGGCATTCCGAATTTGTCTTGTTTTCTTATCCTTTTTATATGTTCGCAAAGCACTCTAAACATTGTACAAACACAAGTCCAAAGTTTTAAGGAAGATAGACTTTTGCAAAGATAATCATCTTTCAAAACAGAGTTTTAGCTTATTTATGGGGTCCTCCCAAAGGAGACAAGAGCAAAGAGGAGCCTTTATACACAATTTCTAAGCCAACAATTGGGAAACATCAGTAGTAAGACATGGGACATCTGTTGTCCATGTTTAGCTTCATCTTTAGATGGCCAGCTGTTCTGTATGTTTTTATAATGATCTCAGGTCCAGTAAGGTATAAGTCACTATTATGCTTTCAAAATACATATGTATACGTTCTCATAATATGAACTTAGAAATATGTCTACCTTTGTGAGGCTCTCTGACATTAACTATAAGTCATTAGAAACCTGCAAGTCATAAGAAAATTATTTATAAAATTTCTGAACATAGACATAGAAACATAGAAGCATATTAATTGTGTAAAGAATACGAACAACCTTTAAATTCACTTTGGCCCGGTGTGCTGTGACACAAGAAAACACAACATAAATCTAAACAACCTCCCTAATCTCGAACCTTGAAGAGAAGATGTGTCATTCAGCTATACTCTAATCCTGGAGAAAAGATATAACATACTAGGCTTTGAAGTCACACTGGCCCTTGTTGTGTGAAGCCAAGGTGACAAATTCATATATTAACTCTGAATTTCTGCTCACTCACAGACAGAAGTCAGAGATGGAACAAAGATTCTTGTACCCTCACTAGGAGGAACCTCTGCCAAGCCCGAGCCATGGTTAAGCTTTCCTCTGAAGACCTCTTGTTAAAGGTAAAAGCTTGAAGTCTAAAGATTTGAACTTGAACCATTGAACTAACACTGTAACTGTAATTGTTAATTCTAATTCTCCAATTCTAAATGAACATTGTGAGGTCTTTCTTGCGTGCCTTGCCATGACTACCTTGCAATCAAATGAACGCGTTTACGCACAATGAACCTGAGCATCTATTAATTTTCTGGGATAAAATCCTACATGACAGCAGGGACTCTGTTTAAATGGCTAATGAATGAGAATGTAAATATTGCATGGTGGGGGAGGGGCATGTTGAGAAAATGCAATTTTAAGGTTTTATACAAGAAATATGATGTTTATTTTATCATATTTTGATAGCATAAATGTGTACTAGTTTTTTTTTTTTTTTTTAATGGTAAGTGACAGAGGTCCAAATTAAACTGAATTAGAAGACAAGGAGAGGTGAGTGAGGTTGGTTGGCTCATTTAACTGAAAAGTTCAGGGGAGGATTACAGGCATGATTGGATCTAGGGGGTTTTACCAATATGAGTGTTCATTACAAATGAATCAGTCTAGCTTGTTTACGTGTAAAAGGGTTTGTTGAAGCCTATCATGTGCCTCACAGAATCTCTGGGCAGAGCAAAGAATCTAGCTTGGTGGTTCTGAAAGCAGGCACAGCATCCGAATTGCACTGCAGAACTGCATCAGAGTAGACACCGTAGTCCCTGCTCCTGAGGACACCATAGCTGGGCCCTGGCACCAGCACTAAGGCCTCTGACATCACTGCTGAGGAAGCTGTGGCCCCCTCACCAAAAGGGATCTGCTGCGGAGCCTGCCTTCTCTGGGTTACCAGCTTCCAAATACCCAGGTACCTCTAATCACTGAGCCTGGTCATCTGCCTGCATACTAGCTGCAAGAGAGTCTGGAAACATGTGTTTCTGACTTCTCATTTGGGCAGACATGAGCTCATAAAACCAAAAAGACTCTGAACATTGGAGGAAATTTAAGCGTGTTGTTAGGTGAATGGAATCACTGGGTGGTGTAAATGGTTAAGTGCTTGACTACTAGCCACAAGGTTGGCAGTTTGAACCCATCCAGAGGCACCTCAGAAGACAGGCCTGGCAGTATGCTTCTGGAATATCACAGCCATGAAAACTCCATGGAGCAGTTCTATTTAGCACACACATGGTCACCATGAATTGACTAGATGACAACTAACAACCACAACATGAGGCGAATAATAATGATGAAAGCATCAACAACAGTAGTTAGCATATTTCAGTATCTTATTATGTGCCTACCCATCTTCTAAGTACTTTACACGTGTCAGTTACTTTGATCCTTGCACTATCCCTTTGGAGATGAATATTCTTCAGATGAAGAACCTGAGATAAAGAGACCTGAAATAATGTGTCCAGGTCTAGGGTCGCCATAATCCTGGTTTGCCTGGGGTGGTCCTAACATAATGCTGGTCCAAATAATGATTATGAGCACCCCGTTGACTCTCAAAAATTCATTTGGTCAATGAATTCTGTGGCCACCCCATCAAGGTCATACAGCTGGGAGGCTTGGTGACGAATAGTCACTAACGGAGTCTCATGGAGTCAGATGGTAGCACCCAGACCCAGTCTCCCTCTTCTCCGTCTCTCTATTTGGCTCACCTTCAGGAAGTTCTACTCCAGCCTTTGGCCCCTACAGGTGCAGGTAGAAACCCTTCCACTTCCAAGGCCGACGGGAAGAGACACTCAGAAATAATCGAATTTTGGTCTATTGGCCCATTGTGGGCTTGGAACCCCACTCTGGAACCTGGGATGTTGAGAGAAGAGGAGAGGAGGTGAGGAGAGAGGAGGGGAGGGGAGGAGAGGAAAGGAGAGAAGAGGAGGGAGAGGAGGGGAGGGGAGAGGAGGGAGGAGAGGGGAGAGGAGAGGAGGAGAAAGAAGAAGGAGACAGGAGAGGAGAGGAAGGAAGTGGGGAGGGGAGGGGGTAGGGGAGGAGAAGGCATACTACACGGTCTAATAATACATGGGGAGACACAGGCATTCGGACATCTAACAAAATGAAGTTCCCTCTGAGTCTTAGAGAAAATCCCTTTGCAAATGGCAGCCAAACAGGAGTCAAAAAGGAATCCAAGGGGAAATGCAAACTGTAGACCAATTGAGCTGGGCCTGTTTACCATCCCCACCCGTTGCCGTAGAGCCGATTCTGCCTCATATCAACCCTGTAGGACAGAGTAGAATTGCCTCACAGGGTTTCCAAAGCTGTAATCTTTACAGAGCCTGGCTGCCACATCTTCCTTCCTTGGAGAGGCCTGTGTGTTCCAGCCTCTGACCTTGCAGTTAGCAGTCAAGTGCTTAACCACTGCGCCACCAGGGCTCCTCTGGCCCTATTTAGAACACACATTCCCACCCAGAGCAGAAGAGCAAGGTGGCAAAGAGAACTTGGACACTGGGGCCTTGTGCATCTTCAGCCTGCCCAGGCCTCTTTCCTAAAGTGCAGCCTCAGGTAAGCTCCCCAAACCTCAAGTTTCTCATCTGAGAAATGGGGTGAAAAGTACAAATCTCACCAGCATTATCATGAGGATTAAATGAGGACATACATATTAAAGCACCTGGCAGAGAACTTGGCACATGGCAGATACTCAATAAATTGCAGCTGCAATGACTGTGATATTCTGGAGTTTGGGATCTGGGCTGGCTGGCTTCAAATTAGCACTGGAATTTGGAGAGTTGCTGAAACTCTGCCTCCTACCACCAGCATCTAAGGTCAGAAACAGTATTGCTGCACAGAAAACCCATAGAAGGTGGCTTACCCAGTTTGTGCCCCAGTCAGCTCTATCCAGCAGCCGTTATGACTACAGAAAACACCTAGATTTCCACATAGTTTAGTGTCCTTGTCCAACCTCATGCAAGAGGCCCTTGAGGCTTACATCACCACCCTCCCCACCTGCAGTGGTTTACAAAATGCCTTCACTCCCACTATCACAGAATATCCCAAGGACAAAGCACCAAGAGACGGTGGATTACACGGTAACCAAGTTCTTTGCTGCTTTCTTTCCATCTTTCTGGCTAAGCCAAGGAGAGCCTCAGTTGGATGCTAAGAATGTGTTATCAACTCTTCAAAAAAACAAACCTGTTGCCACTGAGTCAATTCTGATTTATGGCAACTCCATGTATTACAAAGTAGGACTGCCCCATAGGGTTTTCTTGGCTGTAATCTTTATGGAAGCAGATTGCCAGACCTTTCTTTGGTGGAGATGCTGGGTAGGCTCAAACTATCAATTTTTTTTTTTAATAATTTTTATTGTGCTTTAAGTGTAAGTTTACAAATTAAGTCAGTCTCTCACATATAAACTTATATACACCTTACTACACACTCCCATTTACTCTCCCCCTAATGAGTCAGCCCACTTCCTCCCAGTCTTTCCTTTCGTGACCATTTCGCCAGTTTCTAACCCTCTCTACCCTCCCATCTCCCCTCTAGACAGGAGATGCCAACACAGTCTCAAGTGTCTACCTGATACAAGTAGCTCACTCCTCATCAGCATCTCTCTGCAACCCATTGTCCAGTTCAATCCATGTCTGATGAGTTGTCTTTGGGAATGGTTCCTCTGCTGGGCCAACAGAAGGTTTGGGGACCATGACCGCTGGGATTCTTCTAGTCTCAGTCAGATCATTAAGTCTGGTCGTTTTATGAGAATTTGGGGTCTGCATCCCACTGTTCTTCTGCTCCCTCAGGGGTTCTCTGTTGTGCTCCCTGTCAGGGCAGTCATTCGTTGTGGCTGGGCACCATCTAGTTCTTCTGGTCTCAGGATGATATAAGTCTCTAGTTCAAGTGGCTCTTTCTGTCTCTTGGGCTCATAATTACCTTGTGACCTTGGTGTTCTTCATTCTCCTTTGCTCCAGGTGGGTTGAGACCAATTGATGTATCTTAGATGGCCGCTTGTTAGCATTTAAGACCCCAGATGCCACACTTCAAAGTGGGATGCAGAATGTTTTCATATGAGAATTTATTTTGCCAATTGACTTAGATGTCCCTTGAAGCCATGGTCCCCAAACCCCCACCCTTGCTCCGCTGACCTTGGAAGCATTCAGTTTATTCAGGAAACTTCTTTGCTTTTGGTCCAGTCCAGTTGAGCTGACCTTCCCCGTATTGAGTATTGTCCTTCCCTTCACCTAAAGTAGTTCTTATCTACTAACTAATCAGTAAATAACCCTTTCCCACCCCCCCTCCATCCCCCGTCTCGTAACCACAAAAGAATGTGTTCTTCTCAGTTTAAACTGTTTCTCAAGATCTTATAATAGTGGTCTTATACAATATCTGTCCTTTTGCATCTGACTAATTTCACTCAGCGTAATGCCTTCCAGGTTCCTCCATGTTATGAAATGTTTCACAGATTCCTCACTGTTCTTTATCGATGCGTAGTATTCCATTGTGTGAATATAAACCATAATTTATTTATCCATTCATCTGTTGATGGACACCTTGGTTGCTTCCAGCTTTTTGTTATTGTAAATAGTACTGCGATAAACATGGATGTGCATATATCTGTTCATGTAAAGGCTCTTATTTCTCTAGGATATATTCCGAGGAGTGGGATTTCTGGGTTGTTATATTATTTATATGGTAGTTCTATTTCTAACTTTTTAGATTTCCAAAGTGGTTGTACAATTTTACACTCCCACCAGCAGTGTATAAGAGTTCCAATCTCTCCGCAGCCTCTCCAACATTTATTATTTTGTGTTTTTTGGATTAATGCCAGCCTTGTTGGAGTGAGATGGAATCTCATCGTAGTTTTAATTTATATTTCTCTAATGGCTAATGATCGAGAGCATTTTCTCATGTATCTGTTGGCTGCCTGAATATCTTCTTTAGTGAAGTGTGTGTTCATATCCTTTACCCAATTTTTAATTGGGTTGTTTGTCTTTTTGTGGTTGAGTTTTAACAGAATCATATACATTTTAGAGATCAGGCGCTGGTCAGAGATGTCATAGCTGAAAATTTTTTCCCAATCCGTAGGTGGTCTTTTTACTCTTTTGGTGAAGTCTTTAGATGAGCATAGGTGTTTGATTTTTAGGAACTCCTAGTTACCCGGTTTCTCTTCGTCGTTTTTAGTAATGTTTTGTATTCTGTTTATGCCTTGTATTAGGGCTCCTAACGTTGTCCCTATTTTTTCTTCCATGATTTTTATCGTTTTAGTCTTTATGTTTAGGTCTTTGATCCACTTGGAGTTAGTTTTTGTGCATGGTGTGAGGTATGGGTCTTGTTTCATTTTTTTGCAAATGGATATCCAGTTATGCCAGCACCATTTGTTAAAAAGACTGTCTTTTCCCCAATTAACTGACACGGGGCCTTTGTCAAATATCAGCTGCTCATATGTGGATGGGTTTATATCTGGGTTCTCAATTCTGTTGCATTGGTCTATGTGCCTGTTGTTGTACCAGTACCAGGCTGCTTTGACTACTGTGGCTGTATAATAGGTTCTAAAATCAGGTTGAGTGAGGCCTCCCACTTTCTTCTTCTTTTTCAGTAATGCTTACTTCTCCGGGGCTTCTTTCCCTTCCATATGAAGTCCGTGATTTTTTTCTCCATCCCATTAAAAAATGTCATTGGAATTTGGTTCGGAAGTGCATTGTATATGTAGATGGCTTTTGGTAAAATAGACATTTTTACTCTTAAGTCTTCCTATCCATGAGCAAGGTATGTTTTTCCACTTATGTAGGTCCCTTCTAGTTTCTTGCACTAGTACTTTGTAGTTTTCTTTGTATAGGTCTTTTACATCCTTGGTAAGATTTATTCCTAACTATTTTATCTTCTTGGGGGCTACTGTGAATGGTATTGATTTGGTGATTTCTTCTTCGATGTTCTTTTTGTTGATGTAGAGGAATCCAAGTGATTTTTGTATGTTTATCTTGTAACCTGAAACTCTGCCGAACTCTTCTATTAGTTTCAGTAGTTTTCTGGAGGATTCCTTAGGGTTTTCTGTGTATAAGATCATGTCATCTGCAAATAGAGATAATTTTACTTCTTCCTTCCCAATCTGGATGCCCTTTATTTCTTTATCTAGCCTAATTGCTCTGGCTAGGACATCTAGCACAATGTTGAATAAGAGCAGTGATAAAGGGCATCCTTGTCTGGTTCCTGCTCTCAAGGGAAATGCTTTCAGGCTCTCTCCATTTAGAATGATGTTGGCTGTTGACTTTGTATAGATGCCCTTTATTATGTTGAGGAATTTTCCTTAAATTCCTATTTTGCTGAGAGTTTTTATCATGAATGGGTGTTGGACTTTGTCAAATGCCTTTTCTGCATCAATTGATAAGATAATGTGGTTTTTGTCTTTTGTTTTATTTATATGGTGGATTACATTAATGGTTTTTCTAACATTGAACCAACCTTGCATAAAAAAAAAAAAAAACTTCTTTTTTTTGCATACCTGGTATAAATCCCACTTGGTCTTGGTGGATTATTTTTCTGATATGTTGTTGAATTCTATCGGCTAGAATTTTGTTGAGGATTTTTGCATTTATGTTCATGAGGGATATAGGTCTGTAATTTTCTTTTTTTGTGGGATATAGGTCTGTAATTTTCTTTTTTTGTGTTTTTTTTTTAATTTTTACCTGGTTTTGGTATCAGGGATATGGTGGCTTCATAGAACGAGTTAGGTAGTATTCCATCATTTTCTAAGCTTTGAAATACCTTTAGTAGTAGTGTAGTTAACTCTTCTCTGAAAGTTTGGTAGAACTCTGCAGTGAAGCCATCCGGGCCAGGGCTTTTTTTTTGTTGGGAGTTTTTTGATTACATTTTCAATCTCTTTTTTTTGTTATGGGTCTATTGAGTTGTTCTACTTCTGATTGTGTTAGTTTAGGCAGGTAGTGTTTTTCTAGGAATTCACCCATTTCTTCTAGGTTTGCAAATTTGTTAGAGTACAAATTTTTATAATAATCTGATATGATTCTTTTAATTTCAGTTGGGTCTGTTGTGATGTGGCCCATCTCATTTTTTATTCCGGTTATTTGTTTCCTTTCCTGTATTTCATTAGTCAGTCTGGCCAATGGTTTATCAATTTTGTTAATTTTTTCAAAGAACCAGCTTTTGGCTTTGTTAATTCTTTCAATTGTTTTTTTGTTCTCTAATTTTTTTTTTAATTCATTTAGTTCGGTTCTAATTTTTATTATTTGTTTTCTTTTGGTGCCTGATGGATTCTTTTGTTGCTTGCTTTCTATTTGTTCAAGTTGTAGGGACAGTTCTCTGATTTTGGCTCTTTCTTCTTTATGTATGTGTGCATCTATCGATATAAATTGACCTCTGAGCACTGCTTTTGCTGTGTCCCAGGGGTTTTGATAGGAAGTGTTTTCATTTTCATTGTATTCTATGAATTTCTTTATTCCTTCCTTAATGTCTTCTATAACTCAGTCTTTTTTGAGCTGGGTATTGTTCAGTTTCCAAGTATTTGATTTCTTTTCCCTGATTTTTCTGTTATTGATTTCTATTTTTATGGCCTTGTGGTCTGAGAAGATGGTTTGTAATTCAAACCACCAATCTTTAAGTCAGTAGTTGAACACAAACTATTTGCCACATCCAGGGACCTATAACTTCTCCAGGGCTTTCTAATTTCCCAAGCTAACGGGGACAATTGTTGGAACAAGAATCCAAGTCACTTGACTTCACAGCCAATACTTCTTCTAAAACTTTGTGCACAATTAATTTATCAAATTAGTTAAACTCTAAGGATGAGCCCTGGTGGCATAGTGGTTAAGCACTTGGCTGCTAACCAGAAGGCAGTTGGCTTGAACACACCAGCCGCTCCGAGGAAGAAAGATGTGGCATTCTTTTTCTGAAAAGATTACAGCCTTGGACACCCTATGGGACAGTTCTACTCTGTTCTATAGGCTAGCTATGAGTCAGAATCTACTCGAGGGCAGTGGGTTTGGTTTGGTTTTCTTAAGCTCTAAGAACAGCGACTTCTTTGATGAGAAATAATAGAATGCAGAAGCTCTGATGGGGAGGAATGCAGGAAACTTCCAGAATATCCAGGTGGGCAGCCTAGGGGGATGCCACAGGCTGAGACCCTAAGAAGGAGACCATAGGAATCTTGAGAGGCAGCTATGGAAACGAGTGATGGGAACATGCTGAAGCCACAGGCCCCATTTTTGCACAGGGAATACACCTTTCTCTTGTGTTCTCAGAGTGTCAGGGCCCCTGTGGGTGCTTCCGCTCTAGTAGAAAGGTGAATTGTGGGAGCTCCAGGTCTCATGCCCATTCTGTCCCAGACCTCAGGGTTGTCTGCCATCTGAACACTTCAAAGACATCTGTGGCTGGCCAAGTCCCAGCTCTGGCCACCATCCGTCACGCAGTGGTTATGCTCCATACGTGGGACATGTGAGCCTGGAGCTAACAGAGCCCATCTGTGAGGGCTGCTTGGCGCCGGGACACAGGGCTGCAAGGAAGCCTATGGAGGGAGGGCTGGGCTGGCAGCCTTGTGTGTTTTCCCTCTGGCCTCACATTTCTCCAACCAGGTGCAGCAGACAGTGCTGAATGCAGCTCTCCAGACAGCTGGGGAAACTGGCAGGCTTGGAGGCCTGGCCCCTTATTGAGCATATGGATTTGAGCCCTGAGAGGAGGCCTGGAGAAGAAGGTGGGCATTTACCCCGGGTCCTGTTCACCTCATCCTAAGGACATGGGATGACTTGCTTGGGTTGAGAGACCCCCATCCCCCCACCCCAGTCCATCAGGAGAGGCTTTCAGAATCTGATAGTGTTGCCTGTGTTTGAGCCAGTTGTCCATGACTCACGGTCAATGCTTGATTGCTCAGTCTTTCCTTCTGCCGCACTCCAAGGCATCAGCAAGTCTTGAGGCTCTACCTCCACGAAAGATCCTGTATCACCCATTTCTCTTCCTCACCATTGAGTCCATGCTGGTCCAAGCCACCACCATCTTTAACTGGGACAACCCAGGCACCCTCAAACTTGTCTTTCTGCTTCTATTTTGCCCTCATCAATTTGTTCTTCAAGAGAGAGTGTTTAAAAAGATGTCAGACTGGGTCATGTCCCTGCTAATACCTTTCAGAGGTTCTCACTGCAGTTGGAATAGAATCCCATGTTATTCCCTGGCTTCCACATTGTGTGGCCCTGGCCCCTGCCTCGTTCTTTCCCTGGCTCATTCCATAACATGCTCGCCACACTCTAGCTATACAGGGATGTGTTCTGTTCCTCGAACACACTAAGCTCATTTCTGCTCAGGACCTTTGCGCGTGCTTTTCTCTCCATCAAGAAAGATCCTTTCCTAGCTCCTTAGAAGACTGGCTCTTTATCATCTATTAGCTTCCAAATATCACCTCCTCAGAAAGCTTTCCCTGATTTTTCTTTTTCAGTACCCCCTTCACATTATTTTCTTCACAAGACACTAGAATTTCATAAAATTCTCTCCCAACATCAAAGCTCCTCTTCAGCTGCTGCCTTGTCAAGGCTTTGCCTGACGGTTGTGTCTGCTCTGGCCTTGCTTGGTAGCTCCTGATGGCCTGGACTTGTGGAAACAACTCAAGACCAGAAGGTCAAAAGATACAGACTCAAGCTCAACTCTGCTACTGAGTTGGTTTGTGGCCAAGCCTCACTTTGCCCTTCTGTAAATCTGTAAAATACTGATTTTTCTTTTCAAGGTTCCTGGGAGGACACAGGTGGAAACTCTGGTGGCATAGTAGTTAAGTGCTACAGCTACTAATCAAAAAACCAGCACTTTGAATCCACCAGGCATCCCCTGGAAACTCCATGGAGCGGGTCTACTCTGTCCTATAGTGGTGCTATGAGTCAGGATTGAGTCAACCACTATGAGGTTTTTTTTTCCCTTAAGGGAAGACACAGCAGCTAATAGAGATGCAGTGGTTTACAAATGGAGGAGTTCTTTGCAGCCATTTATTAATACTCAACAAATACTTATTGAAAACCTACTCTATGCCAGGTGGGCCTGGAGAAGGAATCCACAGATGGGGGAATAATATGCATGCTTGTCCTGGAATACTGCGAGATGGGGTGTGTGAAGTGGGTCAGCCCATGGACACCAGCCAGAGGTAGCCTGTGTTCTAACTTTGCGCAATCAATCACTAGTATTATGATCTTGAGAAAATGACTTCATTTCTCCTACGTCAGTTTCTCCACATGGACAAGTATCGTAAAACTTGCCTCCAAAAATGAGGGGCATCCATAGACCCAAGAAAAAGGTGGGCAGCTCCAGGGTGGCAGCAAAGGAGTTTATTAGGGAGTTTTACATACAAGGCAGATCCTGGGTGGCAGCAGGACCAAGCAGATCTCTGCGTCCGCTTAGTGGGAAGAGCAGAGGTTTTGTACTGGTGGTGAACAATAGTGGCGACGTGCCAGGAATGCCTCTAGACTTATATAGGGCCGCCTCAGCAAGAATTACATGAGAATGACTTAGCAAACGGCAGCAAACTAGCGGAAAGCGTACGGGCGGCCATGCTCGGCCTCGCAAAGCCTTTTTCTCCTTCAGTCAGTTTTGCACTCTGGAAAATGGGTTTAATAGCACCTTCTAGAGTGGTCGTGAAGGTTAAACATGTTAATCTAAATAAGGCCCTTAGAAGAGTGCCTAACACATACCAAAAAATCAAACCAAACCTGTTGCTGTCAAGTCAATTCTGACTCATAGCAGCTCTAAAGGACAGGGTAGAACTGCCCCATAGGGTTTCCAAGATGCAGCTGGTGGATTCCAACTATTGACCTTTTGGTTAGCAGCTGGGCTCTTAACTACTGCGCCACCAGGGTTCCACTTGGCACATAAAAAAAAAATAATCATTAGTTTTCAGAAGGGAAAAGCAATTTATAAGTATTATTCTCCATTTTTAATTCCCTGTCTACTCATCAGCAGTTCAAATCCTACCCCTAGCTCTAGGCTCAGGTCAGCCCTCAACTCATTTGTCTCAATGCCTCCTGCTCGACCAGCCCCACACACCACCACCTTCCCAGCACCGCCATCCCAGCGTTAGCACCTGAGACGGCAGTGTCACTCTTTGCATCTGCCTTCCTGGGAAATATTTCAGTTCTGTTCTAGTCTCGGCCTCAGCATGTTGCCCAGAGCATAGAAGATGCTCCGTAAAGGCACTGGACAGAGAGGTTTCCTCATGGACAGGTTCCATCTGGCTTTAGTAGTATCACTGCTCTGAGGTGGATTAGCAATTAACGTTTGGTGAGTATTTAAAAAATATTTTCTCATATGTTAGAAGAAAGGCTGAAGGAGAGGTGGAACCCCCCGCCAGGTTCCCACAGATGTGGTAGCTTCAACTCTGAGACTCACTGCTACTGAAATTCACAAAAAGAAGGGGAGATGGGATACCAGGAGGCAGGGAGAGAAGATGGCAGTGGGGATGGTGGAAGAGCAGAGGGGAGCATGTGGAAGTGCACAGGAGGTGAGGGAAGGAGATGAATGAAGAGACTCATGGGCCAATGCCGGGGCCTCTGCTCAGGCTACAGCTTATAGGTCAGAAGCTCCAGAAGAAAGAGGAGCCCTCTTTGCTAAGAGCTCTGGAAAATGCAGAGCAAACTCTGATTGGCCTGGCTTGGTCATGTGACCGTCTCTGATTCAAGGGTCTGCCTGGGACAATGGAATTCTCTGATTGGTCAGGCCTAGGTCACATGTCGATATCTGGAGTCAGGAGTGGGGTCAGCCCTACACTAAATACAAGGGCTGAGAGTGAGGAGGAGTGGTGACTCTCCAAAGGAAAAGCCAACTACTGCCACTATAAGATGAGAGAATGGATGCTAGGCAGGTGCAAACAAAGGAAACCTATTTCACATGCTCCTCACTGGACAAGGTAATGCCGGATGCCTGAGCTCAGTCTTTCCATGGTAGAAGCCAGACTGTAGAAAATACATTTTCTGTACTACCCAAGGAATGAAGGGCTAGGGCACCTTTGGGTAGATTCCTGAAGCGGACCTGGCATTGCCCAGAGCAGCTGTCCCTGGGCACCCCAAGTGAGGCAATTCCATGCCCACAAACAGCCTACTCGCTGCCCTAGGACACTGAGAGGCGGCACTGTCCTCTGGCCAAGAGGTTGGCATTTGGCAGAGCTGCTCAGGGCTGGCCAGAGAGCTTCTCAGGGGCCCTGCCAAGTGGTGTGACCCAGCTGGACCACGTGTGGGAGGCCTGGCCCAGTGTCTGTCTAGTTCAGACAGAGCCAGCCTCTCGGTCTGTTCAGAGAGGACAGAGAAGCAGGGATGGGGGCAGGGCTGGGGCACACAGGGGCCTTCAGCAGCAGGGAGGGGAGATCAACTATACGCTGATCCCACTCGCGGGAGAAACTCAGATACATTCCCCAAGCAGGGGAATAAAATTGCCCAGGGTCTTACAGCTGGTAAATAATGGAGCCAGGGTTTGAATTTGTTTCTCCTTTCCTGCCCTTCTCCATTTCCATTTGCTGCCAAAGCTTAAATCTTCAGTGGGTTGAAAATGTGGCCAGAGAGAATGAGGACAAGGCCTATCCTGTGCCCTCTGACCAAAAATCCCATTGCTGCGAAGTTGATTCTGACTCAGAGCAACACGATAGAAGAGAGTAGAACTGCCCCATAGGGTTTCCAAGGCTGTAAATCTTTATGGAAGCAGACTGCCACATCTGCAGCTGGTGGGTTCAAACCACTGACCCTTTGTTTAGCAGCTAAGCGCTTTAACCACTGTGCCACCGGGCTCTTTCTATGCTCTCTGAGGCTGGCTGATGAAGGAAATGTAATAAAACATCCCCAAGTGAGCGCATGGGGTATTTCTCATTCTTTCAAGTATGCCCTTGCATCTTAAATGCTAGCAAGCAGCCATCTAAGATGCATCAATTGGTCTCAACCCACCTGGAGCAAGGAAGAATGAAGAACACCAAAGACACAAGGTAATTATGAGCCTAAGAAACAGAAAGGACCACGTAAACCAGAGACTACATCAGTCTGAGACCAGAAGAACTAGATAGTGCCTGGCCACAACGGATGACTGCCTTGACAGGGAACACAACAGAGAACCCCTGAGGCAGCAGGAGAGCAGTGGGATGTAGACGCCAAATTCTTGTAAAAATACAAGACTTAATGGTCAGACTGGGACTGGAAGGACCCTGGAGGCCATGGTCCCCAGACCTTCTGTTAACCCAAGACAGGAACCATTCCCAAAGCCAACACTTCAGACAGGGCTTGGACTGGACTATGGAATGGTAAATGATACTGGTGAAGAACAAGCTTCTTGGATCAAGTAGACACATGAGACTATGTGGGTATCTCCCGTCTGGAGGGGAGATGAGAGGGCAGAGGGGGTCAGGGGCTGGCCGAATGGACACAAGGAGAGAGAGTAGAGGGAAGGAGTGTGCTGTCTCATTGCGGGGAGAGCTATTAGGAGTGTATAGCAAGATGTATGTAAATTTTTGTATGAGAGACTAACCTGATTTGTAAACTTTCACTTAAAGCACAATAAAAATTGAAAAAAAAAAAAAAAAAAAGACTGCCCTTGCCTAAAAGGAGGGCAGAGGGCACAGAAGGATCATTTCTTTTTTTCCCTCATTTCCCGCATGGAAGCAACCCTCCTTGAAGTTCTAACTCCAGCGTACTCAGTCATTCCCCACTCACAGTTACTGAGCACCTGAGGTGGGTCAGCCCTGTGCCCAGAGCTCAAGTGAACAGGCCCACACTGCACCACCCTGAAGGTTTCCAGGGCCTCTCCTTGACAAGCCTCTGTGGCTATTATTTCCTTGGAACGCACTAACTGAGCAGAAGAACAATAAAGACAGCTAAGGGCACATTCCTGTCGTAAAGCATTCAAAAAAGGCCAACGTACCAGGAGTGAAAACACTGAAGCTTCCCTGCTTCCCCTTCAGCCCCACTTCTCTGCATGCAAGTCAGCTCTGCTAAAGCTTTGTATCCTTCCATAGAGTATTGTAAGGGCCCTGGTGGCACAATGGTTAAGCCCTTAGCTGCTAACTGAAAGGTTGGCAGTTGAAATCCACCCTGTGGATCGGTGGCAGAAAGACCTGGAGATTTTCTTCTGTAAAGATTACAGCCAAGAAACCTCTATGAGGCAGTTCTCCTATGTCACATGGGGCAGCGATGAGTTGGAATCTTCTCTACAGCACCCAACCTCAACACAGGATTGCTTTTGCACAAACAGGGTTATAATGCTCCCAAAAGTTGGGGATCCTCTCGCTTCTGTTCACGTCTCCCTGATTGTTTAACTACTCGGTCTCAAGTCCTGCTGTTTTTACTCCCTAAATATTTCCTGGGTCCACCCCTTCTCTGCGTCTCCACCGTCATTGCCCTTCCTCAGGTCCTTATTGTCTCTTAATCGTTCTTTCTGGTTCCCTGTCTCCAGTCTTGTCCTTCTAAAATTCCAATTCAGGATAATGATGGTAACGCCCTTAAGTGTGTTGTGTGGAAATACTGAGCAAACACAGATAAGTCACCTAGGAACAACGTAGTAAATGTCGGCTGCTCTCATTTTCACCATCGTCGTCTGGTGAAGTTCAGCTATCCCTCATGACTCCTGCTCCCTTTGGCCAGCATCTCCGTAGTGGGGAGGATTAATTTCTCCCCATCTGTGATCCCAGAATAATACCTGCAGCTAGTCCTAGTTTAAAGCACGTATCACAGCTCTGAAGCAGCCCTGGAGGCACAATGGTTAAGAGCTCAGCTGCTGACTGAAAGGTCGGCGGTAGAACCCATCAGCTGCTCCACGGGAGAAGAACTGGTGATCGGCTTCTATAAAGTTTACAGCCTAGAAAACCCTGTGGGGCAGTTCTACTCTGCCACATGGGGTTGCCATAAGTTGAAATCAACTGGAGGGCACCTAATGACAGTAACAACAACATCACGTCTCCTCCTAGTGCTACAGGCAGTAGGGTGAGTGGATCAGAGGCTGGGCTCTGGAACCAGATGGCCTCGGTTCAAACCCTGGCTCTAGCCACTCATTAGTGTGTGACCTTGGGCAAGGGACTTAACCACTCTGTGCAGATGATAATAGGATCCACTTATGGAGTAGGTGTGGAACTGAAATGCGCTAATACTTAAAACAGTGCCTGGCACTGGGGAAGTGTTCATTAAATGCTGGCTCTTATTAGTGTTTACCGTCTGTCTTGCTCACTAAACCATGAGTGTCTTAAGGGCATGAACCTAGCTTTATTTATCTTTGTGTTCTTGGCACCTCTAAGGTGCCTAGGCCAGGGAGGTGTCACATTAGCACCCCGTGCTTGCAGTCTGGGTTCATGTCACTCCTTTCTTTTATGCTTTCTGCCCAAAGGGTGCTGTTCCAGCCTGAAAACGTATAAGAGCGCCTGCATGCAAGCTCCGTTCCCCTTGGGGCTGCTGGCCGGGAAGCTCTAGAAGACTCAGGGCATGGGGGGCCTATCTGCAAGGGCCTTAGGGATCATCCACCCTTGGTGGGCCCATTTAAGATCTCATTTGGAGGCATTGCAAGGGATAGTTCCTGCTGAGGACCATAGCATATGCCGTCTCTAGGGCTGTGCCAGATGGCGGGGAGTTGGCTGGTCTCCCTTGTATCTGTGAGCCAGCTGACCCATTCAGAGACTCCAAAATGCAAAAGAGAAATTATAATGGTGCTTTGAAGTGACTGGTGCTGGGAAGCCGTGAGGAGCCTGGCAAAGAAGGAGCACACCATAGTCGCAGTGCTTAACTGTATTCACACACCAGCAAAGTGGGATGGCTTCCAGCTTGCTTAATGACCTCCCTGTTGGCTGTCTGGTTTATTCAATTTGACCATGATGGGAAGAATCTAGAATAGAACAGAAGTTATGAAATCAGGCCTAAGAACGCCACTGCCTGGGCTCAAATCCCAGCTTCTCCACCTATCAAGTGTACATACCTTTGGCAAATAATTTTAATTCTCTATGCCTCAGTTTCCTTACCTGTAAAATGGGAATATGATTGCTGTGATAGCAGAAAGACATACAGGATCAACATGGGGTTGTGTACAAACAATGTGTATCAATAATGCCAAGGCTAACTCTTAGACAACATTTACCCCATACCAGGAACTGTTCTTTATATGTATTATCTAACTTAGTCTTCAGCACCCCCCTGTGAAGTAGGTGTTATTATTATCTTGATTTTAAAAACAAGCAAAATAAAGAGAGTTTAAACAACTTGCTCAAGATCACAGAGCCAGAAATCGGCAGAACCAGGATTCAACTTTAGGCAATCTGTCCCATAGTCCATGTTCTTACCACCAAGCCGTACTGCCTGCCAATATGATAGACATCTAATTAAAGAAAGATGCAGTCTTGCTCCGAAGAAAGGGCTAATGACCTACTCTGGGAAATAGCAAAGCCATGCGTGCAATAACTTAAAACAACTACGAGCTATCAGTTTAGCTAAATGATGCAAATACAAGGAATTCATTAGGATGATCTTGGCTTCAAGTAACAGTTAGCCCAACTGAATCCGTTCCCAGCAAGAGCTTCAATGATAATGATTACTCACCTAAGAGTCTGGGCAGCTGACATTTGTTAATCTGGTAGTTTATGACATCATTAAGGAATTTGAGTCTTTCCCACTTTCTGTTTTGCAGTCTTTGAGACATCAGCTTTATCCACGGGCCAACTTCCCTCTTGACAACAAGAGGGCTGCCCACAGTCCCAGGCAGTTTCAGATGTGAAAAATGTCTAGGTGAGAGAAGAAGGGAGGGGCCATCCTTTCTTCTGTATCTCTTTGTTGTTGTTAGGTGCCATCGAGTTGGTTCTGACTCATAGTGATCCTATGCACAACAGAATGAAACACTGCCTGGTCCTGAGCCATCCTTACAATTGTTGTTATGCTTGAGCTCATTGTTGCAGCCACTGTGTCAAGCCACCTCGTTGAGGGTTTCCTCTTTTCCGCTGACCCTGTACTCTGCCAAGCATGATGTCCTTCTCCAGGGACTGATCCCTCCTGACAACATGTCCGAAGTATGTAAGACACAGTCTCGCCATCCTTGCCTCTAAGGAGCATTCTGGATGTACTTCTTCTAAGACAGATGTGTTCGTTCTTTTGGCAGTCCATGGTATATTCAATATTCATCACCAACACCACAATTCAAAGGCCTCAATTCTTCTTTGGTCTTCCTTATTCATCGTCCAGCTTTCACATGCATATGATGCGATTGAAAATATCATGGCTTGGGTCAGGTGCACCTTAGTCTTCAAGGTGACATCTTTGCTCTTCAACGCTTCAAAGAGGTCCTTTGCAGCAGATTTACCCAATGCAATGCGTCTTTTGATTTCTTGACTGCCGCTTCCATGGCTGTTGATTGTGGACCCAAGTAAAATGAAATCCTTGACAACTTCAATCTTTTCTCTGTTTATCATGATGTTGCTCATTGGTCCAGTTGTGAGGATTTTTGTTTTCTTTATGTTGAGGTGCAATCCATACTGAAGGTTGTGGTCTTTGATCTTCACTAGTAAGTGCTTCAAGTCCTCTTCACTTGCAGCAAGCAAGGTTGTGTCATCTGCATAACGCAGGTTGTTAATGAGTCTTCCTCCAATCCTGATGCCCCATTCTTCTTTATATAGTCCAGCTTCTCAGGTCATTTGCTCAGCATACAGATTGAATAGGTATGGTGAAAGAATACAACCTTGACGCACACCTTTCCTGACTTTAAACCAATCAGTATCCCCTTTTTCTGTCTGAACAACTGTCTCTTGATCTATGTAAAGGTTCCTCATGAGCACAATTAAGTGTTCTGGAATTCCCATTCTCTGTATCTTTTTAGGAGTCTGAAAACATTCCCCAGAATCTCCCAGCACATTTCTCTTCAGATCTCATTGGCACTAGTGGCCTCTTCCTAGACCCATCACTGGCAGGGAGATAAGGCAGCCATGGCTAGTCAGCTGGAGTAGACTGGATGTTGGAGAGTCAATAATCCTGGCCACTGCACATACTTTGTGCTTCTTTACTTTCCTTCACTTGCTTCTGCCAGGCTCACTCCAGGAATGTCTGTCCCATCCCTCAACATCGTAACTGTAAACCATCTGTATCATTTAGGAGTCCTTTCAGTTGCACATAACAAGAAACCTAAGTAAGAGTGGCTTAAATAAAATGGGGTTTGTCTTTCTCACCTCACAAGAAGCCCAGCAGCAGGCAATCCAGAGCCAGTGCTCAATCAGCCATTGATGTATCAGGGACAGATTGCTTCCCTCTTTCTACTCCGTGTCCTCAGCACATTGGTTCTCATCCACAAGCTCGGCATCTCATGGTTCCAAGATGGCTGCCTCACATCCAGGCAGGAAGGAGAGTGAAGGAAGCAGGGTGGTTCCTGTGTCACAGGAGCAAGAGCTTTCTCAGGAATTACTGGTTATAGTTGGGTACTGTCAATTCGATTTTGATTCATATCGACCCCGTGTGGTTTTAGAACTGCCCCATAGGGTTTTCTAGGCTGTGATCTTTACAGGAACAGATCTCCAGGTCTTTCTCCCATGCAGCTGCTAGGTGGGTTCTAGCCATGACAGGGGCCTAGTAGGGATTTGAACCTGGGACTGTCTCAGTCACAAGTTCAAGTTCTCCCCGCTTCGTCACACTACTGTGGAACCAGCAGTCAGCCTGAGTAAGGGCTCACCGTATCCTCATGAAAGGTTACCACGTTTCTCTCTCAATTATACATTCCTTGAGGACAGGGCCGATGACTCACATAGTTCGTTACGTTCGCACCTCAAGGTCAAGAACCCTGTAAGGGGTACGATCAACATTTTCCTCCCGACTAAGGAGAAGCAGAGTCATTGTGGGCTAGAGTTGGTTTGAGCCCCCATTTGCAGACTCTCTGACTCTAGAAAGCAGTGAACACGGCTTCTCACTGAGGGGAGAGCATTAAGCTTTCAAGGGGGCACTGTGCTACGACAGAAGCTAACGCAAGCGTTGACCATTTTTCTCTCTCTTTTCCCTCCCTGAATTCTGCTGAGGGCCCTTCATGGGAAGTTGGTTAATTGGAACTGTCCCTGCTGCCCCAGTGAGAAATGGGACATTGTACACCTTGTCCCCTGGAGAAAGTCATCCATCTGTTCACTCTGTAGGGATAATTACACGTATAAATTACCTGCCTTCTCATCCCTCTCCAGCCTAGGAAGGCAGACGGAGTGTTGCTCAAAGGGGTGTACTCCAGATGAAGGTTTCTGATGCCTTTGTCATCAAGGACTATGACTAAATCAACTCTGAAATCAGACATCTGCTCCTAGCACGGCTGCAGTATCGATTTTCTATTCTAGGAGTGGAAAAGCAGGCATTTATTTTGAAATATTTTGTATAATGAATCTGTGAGTTGGGAAGGGTGCTTTCAAAATTATTACTGTTGAACTTGATGTGACTTTAAGGAACAGAGAGTCACTGACTGTCACTAGCTTACTTTTACCCTTTATCACTAGGAGCAAGACCCTGGGCTGAGCAGCCTGGAAAAATAAACCAGATACTTCCCACAGTAGTAACGTTGCCTCTCCTTTGCAGTAAATCTCTCTCTGGATGCCTCAATTGCCAAATATGTTATGTGGGATTTCCTCGACTTGAAGAATCCCAGGGCTGAAAGTAAGGGCTTGTGGGTGAATCCTTATTGCCACCGACCAGCGAGAGCCCTTCAGCAGTTCACCCCCACCCCCACCAAGGGCTCAGTGCTCCCACCTGCGGGAGGGGAGGAAGAGATTTAGTTTCAATTGCCCCTCAGGTAGGCAAAATAATGGCCCCCACAAAATGTCCGCCTCATAATCCTTGGAAACTGTGACTATGTTAGGTTGCATGGCAAAGGGGAATTAAGGTGGCAGATGGAATTAAGATTGCTAATCCGTGACCTTAAAATATGGAGATTACCGTGTATGATCACAATGTAATCATAAAAAAACCCCAAACCAAACCAATTGCCATTGCGTTGATTCTGACTCCTATGTGCAGAATAGAACTCGGCTCCATAGGGTCTTCAAGGCTATGACCTTTCAGAAGCAGATCACGAGGCTTTTTTTCCTAGGCGCCTCTGGGTGGGTTTGAACCAGCAACCTTTCAGTTAGTAGTCAAGCACTTAATCGTTTATGCCACCCAGGGACACCAAGTGTAATCACAAGGTCCTTATAAGTGGATGAAGGAGGTAAAAGAGGGAGAACCAGAGAGATGGCGGCATGAGAAGGACTTGGCCTGACATTGTTGGCTCTGAATATGGAAGAAGGAGCCATGGGCCAAGGAATGTGGGTGGCCTCTAGAGGCTAGAAAAGCCAAGGAAATGTACTCACTCTTAGAGCCTCCAGAAGGAACTCAGCTCTGCCAACACTTTCATTATGGACCGGCGAGACTCCTTTTGGATTTTAATCTCTAGAACTGTAAAATAATAAATGTACATGTTCAGTCCGTTGAGATTGTAATCTGATTTTCTTTCACTTCTGAAAAATACTTTTTTTTTTTTTTAAATGTCAGTGCACAGATGCGGGGCCACCATTTTAATGGCTGCATAGCCTTCCAGCTTGGGGCTGCGCCATACTTTTTTGATCACTCTCAACGTTTCATCACAGGGGTTAAGACCACAGAGGCCTGAGTTCAAATCCTGGCCCTGCCAATTACTAACCCTATGACTTTGAACAGGTTACTCAATATCTTTGACCTCAGTTTTATCACCTATAAACATATAATAGGGTTGTTTGTGAACTTAAATCTTAAAGTATGTAAAGAACTTAGAGAAAGGACTGGCACATAGTTCCTCAAATTTTGGCCACAGATCCTCCTCTCCTTTGCTAGTTTTCTGATCCATGCCTGAGGTGCCAAGGACCACAGCTAACTCTGGTGCCTCCCAAGTATGGATCTCCAGTCATTACCCCTTATCTGAGATTCAGATTCATGTATCCAACTGCATGTTTTCCTTTTTGTTGTTGTTAGGTGCCACCGAGCCACCGAGTTAGGTTCCAACGCACAGTGACCTTATGTAGAACAGGATGAAATGTTCCCTGGTCCTGTCCCATCCTCACAATCATTGCATTGTTGCAGACATTGTGTCAATCCATCTCATTGAGTATCTTCCTCCTTTTCACTGACCCTCTACTTTACCAAGCATGAGTCCTTCTCCAGGGACTGGTTCCTTCTGATAATTTATCCAAAGTAAGTGAGAAGAAGTTTCACCAGCCTCACTTCTAAGGAGCCTTCTGGCTGTACTTCTTCCAAGACAGGTTTTTTTGTTCTTCTGGCAGTCCATGGTATATTCAATATTCTTTGCCAACACCATAATTCAAATGAGTCGACTCTTCAGTCTTCTTTATTCATTGTCCAGCTTTCGCGTGCGTGTGAGGCAATTGAAAATGCCATGGCTTGGCTCAGGTGCACCTAAGTCCTCAAAGTGACACCTTTGCCTTTTAACACTTTAAAGAGGTCTTTTGCAGCAGATATGACCAATGCAGTATGTCACAAGACTCCTTGACTACTGCTTCCATGGGCATTGATTGTGGATCCAAGTACAATGAAATACTTGGCAAGCTTAATTTCTTCACTGTTCGTCATGATGTTGCTTACTGGTGCAGTTGTGAGGATTTCTGTTTTCTTTATGTTGAGGTGTAATCCATACTGAAGGCTGTAGGCTTTGATCTTCATCAGTGAGTGCTTTAAGTCATCTTCACTTTCAGCGAGCAAGGTTGTGTCATCTGCATTTCGAAGGTTGTTAATGAACCTTCCTCCAATCCTGATGCCACGTATACTTCTTCATATAGTTAAGCTTCTTAGATTACTTGCTGAGCATATAGATTGAATAAGTATGGTGAAAGGATACAACCCTGAAACACACCTTTTCTGATTTTAAAGCACGCAGTGTCCTCTTATTCTGTTTGAATGACTGCCTCTTGATCTATGTACAGGTTCCTCATGAGCACAATTAAGTGTTCTGGAATTCCCATTCTTCGCAATGTTATCCGTAATTTGTTATGATCCACACAGTTGAATGCCTTTGCATAGTCAATAAAACACTGGTAAACATCTTTCTGGTATTCTCTGCTTTCAGCCAGGATCCATCTGACATCAGGAATGATGTCCCTCATCCTATGTCCTCTTCTGAATTTGGTTTGAATTTCTGGAATTTCCTGGTTGATGTACTGCTGCAACCAGTTTTGAATTAACTTCAGCAAAATTTTACTTGCCTGTGATATTAATGACATTGTTTGATAATTTCTGCATTCCATTTGATCACCTTTCTTTGGAAGGGGGGAATATGGATTTCTTCCATTCAGTTGGCCAGGAAGCTGTCTTTCCTATTTCTTGGCATAGCAGAGTGAGAGCTTCCAGTGTTGCATACATTTGTTGAAGCATCTCAGCTGGTATTCCGTCAGTTCCCGAAGGCTTGTTTTGGACCAATGCCTTCAGTGCAGCTTGTACTTTTCCTTTTGGATGCCTCTAATTCATTGACCCTTCCTTCCATCCACCCTTCTGCCCAACCATCCACCCAGACATCGTTCGACCCATTCACCAACCCATCCATCCACCTATCCACCCACCCCCAGCCACCCTCTCATTCTTAGCTCAAATGTCAACTTCTCAGAGAAACCTTCTTAACCACTGTGTTTTAAATTTTAAATTACCCTCCAAAAAACAGATCTCTGCCCTTTGCCTTATTGCTGTTCACGATTTCAATCATAAGCCTACACATTATATACTTATTACTTATTTATCCTGTTTGTACTCTAAGGGGCCCTGGTAGTCATGAAGCCCTCAGCTGCTAACCAAAAGGCCGGTGGTTTGAACCCACCAGTTGCTCCATGGGAGAAAGATGTGGCAGCCTGCTTCCATAAGGATTACAACCTTGGAAACCCTTTCAACAGTTCTACTGGTCCTATAGAGTGGCTATGAGTCAGAATTGACTCAACTGCAGTGGGTTTACTCTGTCTGACCCTCTAAAATGTAAGCTCCATGAGAGTCAGAATTTTTGCCTTTTTGTTTTAAACAGTTGTATCCCTGGTACCAGGAACAATGTCATAGAGTAGGCACTCGATGAATAAACGAATGTAAATGAAAAAGTGAATGAATGAACGAGCTCAGCCAAGAGATGATATCTTGGAGTATGTTCCTGGAATCAAGAAATGATCCTGAGATATTGAAGGCAACGTTTTTCATTCTCGTTTCATATTCAGCAAGCTTTTCATTTGTGCTGTCCTTGTTGTTGGGTTTTTTTTTTTTGTATGTTTATTGTCTATTGTCATGCTTATAGACCCCCTCCCCCAAATTATATGTAACATCCAAATTATATAAACATCCATTTACTTTCCTCCAGGATGTTTTCTGCATTTAATTTATCAACCCATCTGGAATGTATTTTGATGTACATAATGAGATATGGATCAGATTTAATATTTCTATCTAGATCATTAGGCACTTTCAAAATGGTCTGAATACCATTTATTGAATAATCTATCTTCCTGTAAATAGTGGAAAATGCAACCTTTATGTCACTATGAAGTCTTTTATCTCTGTGGGTCTTTTTTTTTAACTTTCCATTGAGTTTTGTTGCTCTGTTCCCAACCAGCCTCTCACTTCAGTTATTACAATTCTGTGTGTGAGAATACCTGGTACTGATGGCTCCGTAATTCATTTTCTTTTTCTGAAATTTGTTTTTTTATGATTTAATTTTCCAAATGCACTTTAGACCATTTCTCCCATGATAATTTGCTGGAAATTCACATGCTATAGACTGACAGTAAGGAAATAGATTTAAAAAAAAAATTCACTTGCCGTCAAGTTGAGTCTGACCCATAGTGACCCTATAGGACAGAGCAGAACTGTCCCATAGGGTTTCCAAGGTTGTAATCCTTATGAAAGCAGACTGCCACATCTTTCTCCTGAGGAGCAGCTGGTGGATTCGAGCTGCTGACCTTTAGGTTAGCAACTGAGCTTTTAACCACTGCACCATATTCAGTCAATATTGATTCTTTATCCAGGATTGTGCTATATATGTCATTATTTTGTTTTTTCATTTCATAGTTTTATTCATATGAAACCCAAAGGCTTGTTACAATAATATCTAAGTACTGTATATCTTAGTTGCTATTGAAAATTGGATTTGTTTCTGTTTTGGGTTCAATCACTTATGTGTAATACATACCAAAATAAAAAAAAAAAACAGTTGCCATTGAGCCTATCGTGACTCAAGTGACCCCATGTGTGTCTGAATAGAACTGTTAGGGTTTTCAATGGCTGCTTTTTCAAAAAAGTAGATTGCCAGGCCTTTCTTCTGAGGCACCTCTGGGTGAACTGGAATCCCCAACCTTTTGGTTAGCAGCCAAGTGTTTAACTGTTTTTGCCACCCAGGGACACTGATTTGTAACACATAGGATATACATTAATATGTGCACTTGAATTTTGTCCCATTGATCTTTTTCTCTATTCCTGTACCAACACCAAGTTTGGTAGAGCAAGGTCCTCCTAAATTTCCTTCCTTTTCAATAAGCTTCTAGGCTTTCCTTACATGTTTTTCTCTTTACATAAGTGTTATAATCAACTTGCTTAGCTCCCTAGACGTATACTGGTTTTGTAGCTCATTGGACTACTGGACACAATTATAAGCTCAGAAAGTTTTAGCTGATTTTCTTGAGTTTTCCAAGTATGCCGGCTGCTAATACTCTTTGTACCTCTCACTCGCTGTCCCAGCCCTTGGTATGCTGCTCTTTGACACTTTCTTCCTCAGTATCCTGAATGCCACTTGTCACCTTTCTTGCTGTTCATGAGTCACTCATTGGAGACTTGGCTCCATGTTTTGATTATAATGGTCCGTGCTTCCAGCGTAGAGCCATGCACACTGCAGACACCCAGTCAATAATTATTAATTTCATCTGATTAAAGAGTGAGACTAGAGTAGGGCATCTGAGAGCTGAGTTCTCCCTCTCTTTTACTGAAAGAGTTATGAGTCTGTATGTGTCCCCAGTGGTTTTTCAAATAGTAGAATGGGAACTTGGGTAAGGGATCAGTCCTTACGAACAGCGAGCCTTAGGTAACACTCACAGTGTTCCAGGCATTGTTCTGAGGACTTCACATAGATTAACTCATTTAATCCTCAAAACAACCCTATGAAGCAGATGCAATGACTGCATCCACTTTTCATATGAAATTGCTGAAACACAGAGAAGTTAAGTCATTTGTCCAAGGTAACACAGCTAGAAAACTGCAGAGCCAGGATTCAAACCCAGGCAGCTTGTCTCCAGAGTTCATGCTCCTAACCACTATACCTAACTCCTTGGGGAGGGTTTGTTGTTGTTGAGTGCTGTTGAGTCGATTCCAACTCATATTGACCCTATACAATGGAGTAGAACTACCCCACAGGGTTTCCTAGGCTATAGGGTCGCTATGAGTCGAGATCAACTCATCGGCAATGGATTTTGTTTTGTTCTGTTTTTTAAATCTTTAGGGCAGCAGATCTTCAGGACTTTTCTCCCCCAGGGTGGCTGGTAGGTTTGAATTGTTGACCTTTTGATTAGCAGCCAAGCGCTTAATCATTGTGCCACCAGGGCTCCTTCTAGAGGGGCTAAGTATGCAGATTTCCTTGTTGGTCTCATCAACATAAGCTTCTTGGGCAACCTCCCAACTTTAACCTTTTGGGTGCCAGGCAATTTTCAGTCTAATCCAACAAACCCCTTCAACTTGTTCTAGTCCCCATTGCATTCTTCTCTCTCTGCACACAGCCTTCATGACATGGAAACAAAGGTTTCCTCCATTGTCCCTGGTCCCATCGAGGCACCAGCTGAAAAAATTGTCTAATTAGGGCAGAAGTTCACACAGTCCCCACAGGGCACGGGTCACCCCATAAAACCGGCATTAGTAAGTGATTACATTTATAGGTCTCTGGGCGGTAATTGAGAATTACAGTGCCTTCGTCGATACGGAAGGGAATGCCCAGAGCAGAAAAGCCTTTGCTGCATCTGTAGCAATTGCTTTTACTGTTGGTGGGACAAGCAGGTTGTAAATGCTCTTCCTGGTGATGTCATTACAGAGGTGGTTGGCCCTGCAGGTCTCTCCAGGTTTCATGAGATTCCCAGCTGGACTGATTTTTCTAATAATCCCAGTTTTCTGTTGCAGAAAATGGACGCTAATCAAGAGCTTGGCTGTGGGTGCCTCCAGGTTAGCAGTTTGAAGAAGTGGGGAGTAGTCAATGTGCACCAGGGCCTTCTCAAGATTGGAATAATCTGTGTACATGCAGGTCTTCACCCTGGTGAGGATCAGCATTGATATGAGGACAGGGTCCATTTCATCAGCCTGCTTCTCCCAAGCAGTGTTCAATCTTGAAGACCCTCTATCGTAGATTCATAGAGCAGGACACAATCTTGGAGGCTGAATTCCTCAACCAATATTTTTATGGACAAGCAAAAGGCTCAAGAGGTTAAGGAACTTGACCAAGATCACATAATAAATCCAAGTCTTAGAAAGCTAGAGAGGGAATCTTCTTTTCTGCGTATATATTCTCTCCCTGGAAGATCTTCTCCAAGCGGAAGACTTAAATACTTCCTATACACTATCAGCTCCCACATTTATATCTCTGGCCTGAAACTCCCCTGAGCTCCAAACTCCTAACTCATGCAATCAACTCCCTAGACACAGGGCTAAGTTAAGACATGTGAGGGCCCTAAGTGCTGATAATCTGTGGCATCCCCTCCTCTGCTTACTCATGCATTCGAACTGAATATATAAGTTGTGTGTGTGTGTGTATCTTAGCTATCCATGATGTAACTTCTTTTTAAATATGACTATAATATTAGCGATAGAAAGCAACAGTGGCATATGCCACATTATTGTAATGAGATGAACTGGATTATAAAATTTTTAGTGGATGTGGGGTAATAAGTTTTTGATTATATAACACATTTTCTATAAAAAGAATATTCCATGTATTCTACAGCAAATCAAATGAGTCAGTGAACTTAGTTGTTTCAAGAAAGTAAAATTTTGTTGATTTCACACAATGAAAAATTGGCTTTAACCAATTTTGCTTTAAACAACTCATACTTCAATTTTGACACTTGTTTTATAATAAATGTTATAATTATAAATAAATGAATGAAATGCCATAAAAGAAAATTTAATGATCAGAAAGCAAATAATAAAACAAATTACTGTAATTTATGTTTAGATATGCCTTTCATCTCTAACGTTATACTTAAAAAAACATTCTATTCTTTGCCCTTACAAATTTTTCAATGATTTTGTCACATTTAAGCTACCAAACACTATCTACTTCCATACATAACAAGGATAATGAATCGAGTCTTTCCTGAATCATTGTCGTATGTTGAGAGTGTTTGAGTCTGTTTAGGGATGAAAATGAGCGTTCCATTGTGCAATTCATGACCTTTAAAGTTAGGAATACGTGTTAATGATTTCAACGCTGGGAAACACACATTGTATTTTATCTTCTATTATGGAATCATACACGCCTACGTGAATAAAATTTTTCTTTTCTAAATCTATAAACTTAGTTCTGATTGTCCCACTTCTCTATAAAGGTTTGTATTTAAGTCATTGGGATAAGCCTGTACTAATTTCTTTGATGTTGTAATGGATGGAATTGTGTCCCCCCAAATTGTGTGTCAACTTGGCTAGGCCATGATTCCCACTATTGTGTGATTGTCCACCATTTTGTTATCTGATGTGGTTTTCCTATGAGTGGTAAATCCTACTTTTATGACGTCAATGAGGCAGAATTAGAGGCAGTTATGCTAATGAGCCAGGACTCAATCTACAAAATTAGGTTCACATCTTGAGTCAGTCTCTTTTGAGATATAAAAGAGAGAAGTGGAGTGAAGAGACAGAGGGACCTCATACCGCCAAGAAAGTAGTGCTGGGAGCAGAGCACTTCCTTTGGACCCGGGGTTCCTGTGCTGAGAAGCTCCTAGACTAGGGAAAGGTTGATGACAAGGATCTTCCTCCAGAGTCAATAGAGGAAGAAAGCCTTTCCTTGGAACTGGTGCCCTGAATTTGGACTGCTAGCCTCCTAGACTGTGAGAGAATAAACTTCTGTTTGATAAATTTCTTTATAGCAGCACTAGATAACTAAGACAGATGCCTTCATGCATTCTTCATCAGGTGTACCCACATTGTTTAAGAAGGAAATCTATTTGAAAGGACTTCATACACTTTCACCCTTCTCTTCATGCAAAATTCAAGTGTGTCAATGATGGTGTAGCATGTGGTTACACAAAATTGATCTCTGGCACTCAAAATTCTGGAGCACTTCTGTCATTTATTTGTTTCTAATGCTTCCATGATGGTAAACTGCTTGATAATCAGTATTTGGCAGTGTTTGTTTTGCTGTGTTTTCAAAATCGTCTTTAAATTATGTAAATACCCTGTTAATGACTGGTAGAGATCTGTGCGTGTCTTTAAATTTACTTTTGAATCTTGGAAAGCTTGACTGGTCTGATAAAAATGCTGTGATATATTATTCCTTATAACCAACATAAATACACACTCTAGTGTTTGCGTTTTGTTGGCAATGTTTCCAGCTTCTCTTTTTGTGTCTGGTCTTCAGCAATATTTTCTAAGCCATCTAGAATCTGAGTGTACAGTTTCAGGATTGCACTCGTTGCTACAGCATGTGCTTCCCAATGTGTATTAGAAAGACATTTTAATATTTGATCATTACCAGCATGTGATTTAAGATCTGCCCATCAGTGAGTAAAAAAACAAAAAAACTTGTTGTTGAGTTGATTCCGGCTCATAGCAACCCCGATAGGATAGAGTAGAATGGTCCCATAGGGTTTCCAAGGAGTGGCTGGTGGATTTGAACTGCCAGCCTTTTGTTTAACAGCTGAGCTCTTCACCACTGCACCCCCAGAGCTCCTACCAGTGAGATAGGGGTGGCAAAAAATATGTACGGTAACTATATAGTAAAAAAAAATCAACTGCTTCTGGACAACAACCTACTGTGCTATGTCCTACAAGATTAACTGAATGCATAGCACATGGTATGAAAATGGCATACTTGTTATGTTCTAAAATTTTCTGAGGCATGTCTTATAGTGCCCTGGCATTGTCATAGCACTAGCCTGTGCACTTAGAAAAAACAACTTGTAAACTTTGAATAAAATGTGAAGTATCTGATTTGCTATTTCTTCACCTGTATGACTTTTTTAAGCTAGTAAATGTGATAAATCGCTTGATAGGTTTTCCATGTGTTGAAGATACATTTCTTAAAACAATATTTAGTTGATATGTATTAGAAAGTTCAGGAGTGAGGTCTTCAGACAAACTGAAATATCAAGCTATACGTATTTCACTGAAAATAGTTGATCAAACTTTATCACTTATTAAGTTTTTAATTCTTCACACATCTTTTAGACATATATGATGGGTTGCCCTTTCCTGTGTTACCACATTTTGAGATGTGACCTGCTAGAAATGGATCAAACTGAGCAACAAGTTCAAGTAAGTCCCCAAATTTTCCATTTTGTGGAGACCCAAACACTTCTTCCTTGAAAAGGTCATCCATGTTAAGCAATTGTTATGACAGCAACAATGCATTGTAAAATGGATTTCCAATACTGACATTCTTCATTAATTTGTGTTTCCAGTTGATGAGTTAAGCCAACATCATGTCTTCGGTTTAAGTATGACAACATACAATCTCTGTAAATTGAACTGTTTTCATGCTTGTCAACCATATTTCAGTTTCACCTGTTACTAAATCAAAAATAAAATGATTTAAGAATGAATAGTGTCATGGATTGAATTGTGTCCCCCCAAAATATCTGTCAACTTGGCTAGGTCATGATTCCCAGTATTGTATGACTGTCTACCATTTTGTCTTCTGATGTAATTTCCCTATGTGTTGTAAATTCTATCACTATGATGTAATGAGGTGGATTAGTGGCAGTTTTGTTGATGAGACCTAGAAGATTAGATAGTGTTTTAAGCCAATCTCTTTTGAGATAGAAAAGAGGGAAGCGAGCAGAGACATGGGGACCTCATACAAGCAAAAAAGCAGCACCGGGAACAGAGCATGTTCTTTGGACCTGAGGTTCCTGCTCTGAGATGCTCCCAGACCAAGGGAAGACTGATGACAAGGACCTTCCTCCAGAGCTGACAGAGAGAGAAAGCCTTCCTCTGGAGCCGGCACCCTGAATTTGGACTTCTACCCTACTGAACTATGAGAAAATAAACTTTCCTTTGTTAAAGCCATCCACTTGTGGTATTTCTGTTATAGCAGCACTAGATAACCAAGACAAACAGTTTGCAAACAAAACAATATACAGAGCCAACTGATGGAGAATATAGTAGCCACCCCACCTTATAATTTTCACCATTAGCTTTGCACCCTAGAAATATATTCTGACTACAGAATATGTTTGTTTACCACCCAGAAATTTTCAACACATATTTTCAAATGGTCCACTGTGATATTGACAATCACTTGACCCTCTTTTGAGTCAATAATTTACATCATTAGAAGAAAAATTATTCCACAAAGCAGGATATGTATTTCTGTAATTTATGGGGTCTGCAGATGTGACAATTTCAGATTCTAAAATAGTGTAACTTTCTACACTAATATTAATTTTTTTTTTCTACTACAACAAGGAATGGACACAGAATTTGGAACAAATTCTGTTATATTCGTATTGTTATTAGTAATTTCAGCAATAGAAGTACAGGTACAATGATTTTCACCCATTAAACTCAAGCATTCAATGTACGAAGCCTCTCCTGATTTATTAGGTTTAAAAAATATTTTTTTTTTTTAAAAAGGAAGTTAATTTTGAAATTGTCACGAATTCATTTCTTCATCTCCTGTGAGCTTTTGTTATCGTACTCCACTTGTTGTCATTTCATTTTACCTGGATATAAAATCATGTCACTTTTAAAATTTAGTTCTACCTTAGCAAATAAATTTCAATAATTGAAAATAAGTGAAATTTATAAAATAAAATTTATATTTGAATTCTGATGTTACACAAAAATTAATATTTGAAAATTACTAAGTAAAAAAATTGATTTGGAACACGTAATTTTGTTCTTCAGGTCTGGGATGGTCAAAAGAAAATACTTACAAGCTGGTCAGAAATAATTTCATTTGTTTGTCAAAGCACGTTTGTAGATATTCATGATATTTTTCATCTTGAAATAATACTTAAAAGCATGTGCACTCACCCTCCATCCTTTGATGCTGTGTCTTCACAGTTCATTGGACTACTGCTGATACCTGATGGGGTGCAAGCAATCACAAAGAGCATGATACAAATACAAGGTTGCGCTCAATCTGAAGATGTTTTGGTTCACTTTGCATACGACAGGACCAGATATGTCACAAGTCACCTGATTATAGTGCCGTTGGTACACTCTTATGTGGTGGACGAGAGAGAACTGAATATGAAGTTATACCCAATTGGTACGAAATAAAAAGGAAAATGTAATCATTGTATACAAAATTTGTAAAATGTACATTTTATTTTAACTCCCATATTTGGAGATACCTACATAATTGATGTAATGATAGCAGCACTTCTTGATGAGGAAGTTTGTTTTGCAAGTCATGACAATAACAATCAATACCTTAAAAGAAAGTCAGTCTAAAGGGAGATGGAAAATAAAATACATTTATATTATTTTTATTATCTAAATATTCATTTAATTTATTTCCTTGAGGAACTGATCAATTTTCTTACACAGAAATAAGTAAATATTCTGATAAAATATAAATGTAATGTTCTGATAAATGTGTCCTTTGTTGAAAACGAATTTAGAAACACATTCGTTGGAAAACAGAAACACATTTTTCACTATAAATAAATAATGAATTTTACATCACCTTAATATGCCTAATACCTAGTTGTTAAGGATTGAGTTGTGTCCCCCCAAAAATGTGTGTCAACTTGGGTAGGCCATGATTCCCAGTATTGTGTGGTTGTCTACAATTTAGTGATCGGATGTGATTGTCCTGTGTGTTGTAAATCTTAACCCCTCTGTCATGTTAAATGAGGCAGGAGTAGAGGCACTTATGTTAGTAAGGCTGGACTCAATCTATAGGATTAGGTTGTATCTTGAGTCAATCTCTTTTGAGATATAAAGGAGAGAATCAAGCAGAGAGAAGAGACACCTCATTACAACCAAGCAAGAAGAGCCAAGATCAGAGCGTGTCCTTTGGACCTGGGGTTCCTACACTGAGAAGCTCTTAGACCAGGGGAAGATTGATGACAAGGACCTTCCCCTAGAGCTGACAGAGACAGAAAACCTTCCCCTGGAGTTGGTGCCCTGAATTTGGACTTCTAGCCTCCTAAACTATGAGAGAATAAATTTCTGTTTGTTAAAGCCATCCACTTACGGTATTTCTGTTCTAGCAGCACTAGATGACTAACACAGAATTTGGTACCGGGTGTGGAGTGCTGCTGTAACAGATAGCGACAATGTGGAAACAGTTTTGGAACTGAGTAATGGATAAAGGCTGGAAGAGAGTTTAAAAATGCCTAATAGTAAAAGCCTAGATTGCCTTGAAGAGACTGCTAGTGACATTATGGACATCAGAGAAGATTCTGGTGAGGGCTCAGAAGGAAGTGAGGAGAGCTGTAACACCGGAGGTGACTCAGAAGGCTAGAAGCAGCAGCAAACAAACAGCAGCAGCAGAACCAGGAGGCCAGCACGAGACTGTGCCGGAGCCAATGCACAGAGCAAGAGAGCTGAATGTCTTCGGGCAAGAGGCTCCCTGGCGGAGCGGGGTGCCTACAGGCGCTTATTGGTCGAGCTAGGCTTGCTGACCCAGGGAGCAAGAGAGCTGAGTGCCTTGCAGTAGAAGTTTACTGGCAGGGTGGGGTGAAGCTATAAGAGTCAGGGTGGCGGTTACCTTGAAGGGAGGGAGGGGCTGTGATTGGGATGCAGGCATGGAGGGGATTCTGGGACTATGTGCTATTTCTTGATTTAATGCTGGTTACAAGGATGTTCACATATAATATTTGACTAAGCTGCACATTTTTGTGTGTTTTTCTGTATCTGTGGTTTATTTTACAATAAGAAATTTAAAAATTATAGTTTTGAATGGTTCAGTTTCTATAGACAAGGCTGGGGGTAGGGAGACCAGTTAGGAAGCTATTACTGCAAACCAGGTGAGAGATGATGGGGGCTTGAGCCAAAGCAAGAGCAGTGGAGGCGGTGAGTTGTGGTCAGATTCTAGATGTATTAGAAGGAAGAACCAACAGGTTTCACTGCCACACTGAATTGAGTGTGAGAGAAAGAGGAGAAGCAAGGTTATGCCAGTGCCTCTCTTTCTGCCATTATTGCATATCCTGGTGAACATCATGACCAGCCATGAAAGTGTTAAATGCTTCACAAAAGTGCTAAAGAAACCATTATTGTGTGAGGCAGGTGGTACCAGTCAAAGAACCCAGGGAGGGAACAAGTGACAGTAGGAGAATGTCCTTGACTTTGGAGGAGGATCATGTTCATTGCTGAAGCTTCTGGTGGGAATTGATCCCCAAAGATATGGGCTGTTGCTGGAAGCAGCATGGTCCAGGGGCAGCTCATGACCTCAGGGGATGTGAAGAGGGCTGACACTACCAACCCAACAGTCAGATCTGCTTTGGCCTGGGGACTGTGGCATTAGGAGCTCCACCCTCAAACACACACATCTATCTTTTTCATTTCCAAAATTCAGGTAAACAACGTATTCCTTTTGTTGGAGCACATGACATGACCCATTTATTGAATTGAATTGAATAATCCATCTAGTCTCCTTAAAAATGTCAAGTTCCTAAAATAAGAGACGAAGATTTTTAAATATTTTAAGGGAAAGGATTGTCAATACACAACTACTTTATGTTTATGTTACACCTAGATTTAAGGAGCCCTGGTGGTAAAGTGGTTAAGCACTCAGCTGCTAACCGGGAGAAAGATGTGGCAGTCTGCTTTCATAAAAATTATAGCCTTGGAAACCTGATGGGGCAGTTCTAGCCTTCCTATAGGGTCGCTATGAGCCAAAATCGACCCGATGGCACTCAACACCACCACCACCTAGATTTGCAAAATAGCAGTGTGCATGTGTGTGTGTGTGTTATGAAGATAAGCTTTTTTTTTGCAACTAGAATCCTGTTTTCCCATTGACTTCTGTTATTACTGCTAACATGTGTAACTTATTTTCTGCTACAGGGTTTCCCAGGCCTGCCCCACAACAGGTAACACCATTTTAAGCCAGCATTTCCATGGGCCAGGGGAGCAGTGACAGTCTAGGCCCTAGGAGGGAATCCTGGTGCTCTGCTTACAACCAGTCGTCCATTTCGAGTGGGGTTTCCCAGCCGGGCTGCTGCCTGCAGCTCTAAATGAGTTCTCCAACCTCAGACTCTGGGACAGCTGCCTCCTGCGCACCAGGAGTGAGCTATGATGTAAGCACTCCAGAATTCCTAAAGAACTTCTCCTGAGCAGAAAATGCTACGCCCCTCCACCTCCCCAAAGTCACAAAGGAATAGAAAAATCTATGACTTCCGGAAATGAGGAAGAGTGAAATCTTTTCCGCTTTGAGAAATCAGACTGTCCCAACTATTGTACTTGTTAAGAGAAAGGGATTTCATTTTCCACTTATCTCTCCTCTAAAACCAGACGCAGAGCCAGGAGATTTGGAATTGCACCGACTCCCTCTACCCTCGTCCCTGCTTATTTGCCCCAAGATAGAAACTCAGCCATGCTCTTTTGGGGCAGCTGTCTTAGCTCCTTGGCGCCTGTTTTAAATCTCATCCTTCCTTATGTGAACTAAGTCTGTGACCCCCTGATACAAATCATGGTCTCCTGGCCTAACAGAGATAGCCCCAGTGAACACCCTTCATGGCCCGGTCACAGCCGCGGCTGACTAGCCTCCCACAGGCTGGGGCATCTTCAACAGGCGGTTCCTTGGGGGTAAAGTCACTTAGTGCTATTCTGCTGCTCAATATCAATGGCTTTTGTGGGGCTCCTCTGGCTAATTAGAAGTTATGCTGGGTATGATTTTAATTAGGATTCGTGTCAGGCTGAGCAAAGCTTTCAAAGGGAGAGAAAACCAAGCACTGGGCCATCAGAGGGTGCAGGGGGGTGGAGGGATGGTTTATTTATAACTCTTCCTACCACACATGCACTCCAAAGACCAACAGACGCTTGGGATCACCAGCTCTTATCTCAACATGAGATCACAGGTCTGTCGGCAGGAAAGAAGGGGGAAGTGATGGCTGTTGGGTAGACAACGAGATCGTCTTTTATTACGCTTACCGCTGTAGTAGTAACTAGAAGATTTTGCTAAACTTATGGGTAGGAACGGAAACCCTGGTGGCATAGTGGTTAAGAGCTATGGCTGCTAACCAAAAGGTCGGTAGTTTGAATACACCAGATGCTCCTTGGAAACTCTATGGGGCAGTTCTACTCTGTCCTGTAGGGTCGCTAAGAGTCAGAATTGACTCAACGTCAGTGGATTTTTTTTTTTTGAAGGATAGGAACTGGACTCAATGGCAGTTGGTTTGGTTTGGGCTTATGGAAACTAGGCCCTTACCATCCCTTCTATTTAATGTAATGTTCCCATCCCTAGGGTCAGAGGGACCCTAGAGTCTATTTGGCCTGGTTGGCTCATGTCTCTGTAGGCTGGGGTTGTTGTAATAGGATTTATCTCATTTCAGTTTTAATGACAGACACATGCATGCCCCACCTTCCGTTAAAGACCAGAAAGAACCAGGATCTCAGGCTCTACTAGCCTACTGGTGACAGCCTTTAAGGTTCAATCTCTAGACCTCTCTCTCGTTGGACCTGAAGCTCATTATGAACAGGAAGCAGAACCTCTACTGTCCGCGAAGGCTGCTGCTGTTTCGACCAGCTTTGACCTCCCAGAATCAAATGGATTATCACATATAAAGTGCCTAGCACAGTGTCTGACACTTAGTGACAGCAGCTTTTATGAAAATGACTATTTTGCGTGTTTCCTCTGTTAGATTTTCAGTTTTGTGAGATCAGGGCTGGGATCAATTCATCTTTGTATTCCAAGGGTTTAGAAAATGATGGCCACAATTGTGGCTCAGTAAAATTCCTCATGAATGTGACACTCAATCAGAGCCCACTCTAAACAGGAAGATACTTGTGTCATTGCGAATGCTTTTGTCTGCAATCACGGAACAATTGATTTACTCTGTTTTTTGCTTTAGAGACATCTTCCTGTCCCATATGGATAAGACATCTGGATTGACAAGATCTTAGGTCTGGTGTGGCAGCAGTGCGATATCACCATGGATCCAGGCTCTTTGCATAGTTCTGCCCTGCCTTCCTTGGCATATTGGCTCTTCTTCCTCCTACCTGTACCCTCAGGGTGACAAGATGGCTGCCAAGCTCCAGCTCTCCCATCCCTGGCATGCAGAAGGAGTTAGGGGAAAACAGCTTTGTCATGAAGCTCTGTCTATATACTTCTTTTTACATCTCATTAACCAAAACAGACTCACATGCTAACTCCTGAACCAAATGCTGGCAAAGGGGAAAGGAATGTAGTATGAGGGTTTTAGACCAGATTAACATTCTGGGTCTGAAGATGGGCTATCTTCTCTGAGATCTTGAGATCGCCGCCTCCTATCTCAACACGAGATCAGAGATCTGCTGGCAAGGAAAAAGGGAGAGGTGATATCTGTTGAGTAGACAACCAAGAGCATCAACTATTACTATTACTGTTGTAATAGAAACCCTGGTGGTGTAGCAGTTAAAAATTTGGCTAGTAACCAAAAGGTTGGCAGTTTGAATCCACCAGGTGCTCCTTGAAAACTCTATGGGGCAGTTCTACTCTGCCCTGTAGGGTCGCTGTGAATCGGAATCAACTCGATGGCAATGGGTTTATGGAAACTTGGTCCTTACCATCAGCTCTATTGTAATGCAATGGACAGTCACCAGACCAGGAGTTACAGAAGACCTAGGGTGTAGCCTGGCATGTAGCCCTAGCCTCATGGCATTTCTTCATTAATAAGATAGGGTGATGGTAGGTTGACTAGAAGAAGCCCACTTCTCAGGGGCTTTTGGAACTGTGAAGGTGAAAATTTTTGTTGTCACAGTAGCTGGAGAACACTTCTGGTATTTAGTGGTTGGAGACTAAGGACTCTAACTGTCTTGGAATGCTCTGGGCAGCCCTGCACAATCAAAATGGCACCCAATGCCAATAGCACCCCCGTTCAGGCTCTCTAAGGTGCATCGCAACTCCAGGGGACTCTGTCATTCCTCATTCTCACTGATCATGCCCAGGAGCCAGCCCAGCTGGACTTGGATGGCATAGTCAAGATGCCATCCTTATGCCCGAGGAATCCACTGTATTTCATCTGCTGTTCCTACCTGGGTTTGTGACACACCCACCTGTACCAGGAACAATGGGGGCTGTAGATACTCTTAAGCAAACGAAGTCCACGTTGCATAATGACCCAACGTATGACTACCTTGCCTACTTCTGGCCTCAGCTCCCAGTACAGCAGACAATCATTGGAGTGTCCCCACCCAACACATCCCTGAAATATTCAAGGGCTGCCAAACAGAAAAGCAAAAAAACCCAGGTGGAGGCATCTGTGAAGTGGAAATGCATCCTAACCTTGATCCCCACTTCCTAGGGGGTGGGCCGTAACTCTGACCCAGTCCTCCCTAAACCCTGGCCTCCTGTCCTAATACACAGTCTGCTTGCCGCTTCTCAGCTGGGGCATAAAGCAAAAAAAGAGAAGTGATTTCACCTAATCACCTGAGTCATTTTCTCAGAAACAAGTTTCCTCTTAATCTTTTTTCATGAAGAACAAAAAGGAACGCTCCAGGTAGCCAAATTGTGGCCCCAGGCACTCACACTAGGGAGGGGGCTGGCCTGAGAGGACCCTGAAAGGACAAACGCCTCTGGAGTGAGCAGCCTTCAGTTTTCTCTCCATCTGAGCATCAGTGGCTCAGGCTGCTTAGTGAAATGAAATGGTGACATGCGGGGGGCCAAGAAGTTAGGGTGACATATTACTGACACACTCACGGGTGCAGCTGCCAACCTGGACGAGAGGCCCAGAGTGGACCTCTATTAAATCCTGGAGTTCAAAGTCTTTGGAAGTGTCCTCAAATTCGACTCCTGTGGTAAAATCAGAAGCTGACTCCAAAGGCTTGAGTTTGAGCTCAACTTGGGCCCCGACTTGCTGTGTGACCCTGGTAAAGTCACCTAACCTCTCTGGGCTTCATTTCTGCATCCACAAAATGAGGCTGGATGATTTCTACTCTGAATGCCCAAAGGGCAGTGCTGTTGTTGTGTGCTGTTGAGTCAGTTTCAGCTCAGTGACCCCATATGATAGAGCAGAACTGTTCCGTAGGGTTTTCTAGGCTGTAAATCTTCACAGGAGCAGATCACCAGGTCTTTTCTCCTGGGGAGCTGATGGTGGGTTCGACTGACCTTTCAGTTAGCAGCTGAGCACTTAACTCTCGCACCACCAGGTCTGCTTAAAGGGGCAATAAAACCCAAACCCTACTGCTACTGAGTTGGTTCTGACTCATAGCAACCCTGTAGAACAGAGTATAACTGCCCCACAGGGTTTCCCAGGCTGTAATCTTTACACAAGCAGGTGGCCACATCTTTCTCCCACAGAGTGGCTGGTGGGTTTGAACTGCTGACCTTTTGGTTAGCAGCTGAGCACTTAACCACTGTGCCACCAGGGCTCTTTAAAGGGGCAGTAGGAAAGGCAAACAACATCATAGCAATTCCCCAGAGTTGTAGATTATTTTGTGGGCTATTTAAAACATTCTCTTGGGCTTTTTGTTGCAGACAGATGTTCTTCCTAACAGCCCTGTAGAGGGGCAGGTCTGCTATTATCACTCCCCTGCTATAGGTCAAAGTGCGCAGACACATGTAAGGAGGTGCGTGAGGTTGATCGATGATCACTCAATGCAGGATAAATTATGAGACATGTTCACAATAAATAGGGAAAGAAGACTTTGCAGCAGGAGGGCTCAATCCAGGAAGGCTTCCCAGAGGAGGAGTCCTCAGCTTGTTGTCAAGGAGACACGGGCTGGGATTGAAGGAAGGCTGGACCAAGGTCAACAAGGGAGGAGAATGGACGGTGAAAAGTCTAGGAAATCATAGTGGGCAAGTTACAAACTCATGCCATGATCAAGAGGTAGGCCAGTCACCGGGAGAGGAACCCTCAGCAGGTGACAGTTGTTCCTGGTGTCCACTGGGGAGAGACAAATCAGAGATCATGGGGGCACCCAGCTGAAGACATATTATGATCATGTCAGGGCCAAGCAACTGCTAAAGCGTTACAAATGTTTATGAATATTAATAATCATTTGTTCCCAAAGGACCACAAATCAGTTAATTAGAGCCCTGTCAACATGTTTATATTACCTATAAATGAACTCCCATCCGCAGCCAAACATGAAATTAAGTGAGCCATGTGTGAGCCTTCACCGTTCTGGGTAAATGACATAGTCAGCTCCCGCCTGCACCGCCACCCTGGGCACGGAGGCAGGGCTCTCCCCCCCACTGCTCTCATTTTAATCAAATCAGTGGTTCCAGAAGGCACACGGTAGACGGGCCTCGCACCGCATCCTCGCGTGTGGGGCGGATGATTTAAGATGGTCGGTAAATTAGCTGCAATCCAGCGTCTTGAGAACAGGAAGAATTACCCATAAATCAATGTTCCATAGACAAGTAATCAGGCCACCATTCCAAGCACTGATCACCGCGGCCGGGGTCCCATCCATCTTGCTGATGGGAGTGGGCTAGTGCGGGGGCACCAAGTCACAGGCCCTGCCTCGTTTGGGTTCGCATCCAGACAACTCAGCATTCCTGGGCCCAGGGGTTACCAGCATGTTCCATGGAACAGGCCTTAAGAAGTCCCAGGGTCACAGATGAGAAGACTAGGGGATAGTGAGCGTAAGTCAATGATGATGAAACAATATGGGTAGAGACAGCGACACTCGTGACACAACGTGAAGAATGTAACAAATGCTACTGAGTCATACATGTAGAAATTGAATAGGCGTAAGTTCTGCCGTGTATATTTTCGCCAAAATTAAAATAAAATAAAAAGAAGGCCAAGGAGTCAGAGGCAAAGAAAGATGGAGAGAGAGACAGACTGAGACAGAGGAAGAGAGATTCATTCAGTAAGACCTGTGTGTGGGTACTATGCTGGGAGCCCGGTATAGACACGTGAGTGAGCAAAAGGGATGGAAAAATCAAGAGATCCAGGCCAGGGGTGTACTGACCTAACAGAGGTGAGAAGCCCAATCTTCCAGCTCATCACCCAGGTGACTTCTTCCTGGAAACCTCCTCCTTGTTCCTGAAAAAACTCTCTTGGGGTCAAATTCTTATAACATTTTTTCTGTTGGGCAAAAATTCTGTGCTTTCCTGATCACATTTAGGGTAAAATTCCATTAAGTTCTATTAAAATGGGCACAATCACTTGACAAGCTAGTACTGATTATCAAAATAGAACCTAACAAGATGACGGTGCCTTTGGTAGAAGCTTTAGAAAAATGGGGCTGTGAGGATGGACTCTGGAGCCAGATGGCCTGGGTTCAAATCCCAGCTCTGCTGCTTCCTGGCTGTGTGACCTTGGGCAAGGGACTTAAGTGCTTTGTGGCTCAATTTCCTCATCTGTAATACAATAATAATAATAAGATTGACCACTTTGGGAGGGTTTAAGGAGTTAATACACATGAAGTGTAACACATAAACTCTCTAATAACAATTGTTTGCTTAAGGGCAAGAAGACAAAAATGGCTAGGAGCCAGGCTTTCGCTTCATTATGTACCAGCTGTACAGCCTTGGGAGGTTACTTAAACCTCTCTGTTCCTCCACTCTTGTCTTTCTCCTTCCTAGGGTGGAAAGAGAATTTAATAATAAGTCAGGCTTGGCCATGACGATGGGGGTCATGCATCTACCTTGTGAGTTTCCTTTCTTGGTTCTTGTCTCTCTTCCCCCAGAATGCCAGCTCTGTGGGCAGGGACACAGTGTGCCCTACTCACTAGTGGGTCCCCAGTGCCTAGCAGGGCATGCAACCTGTGCATTCACACAGGGCCCCATGCTCAGAAAGGCTCCCCGCTTGGTTTAACGCTCTGCTGTCGCCATCTTGAACTCCTTAATGATTTTTGAACAAGGGGCACTGCCTTTCCATTTTGCACTGGGCTGCCCAAATTCTGTAGCCAGTTCTGACCAGCCCATGGGTGCTAGGTATAATTCTAAAGGATGAGCTGGGCTGAGGCAGGAAGACTTTTTAATCTCTTCCCATACAGGGAAGCCCCATTGCCTCCCTCTTTAGGCCGTGGTTTTATGCCTTCCTGTCCGGGAAGCCTCTAGCCCCTGAGGTCCAGGTCCCAGGGATGTTTGCCTTAGAAAGTGCCCTCCCCCTCCCCCTCACAGACAATGTTTTTCCAACTGGGAAGTGTTCCAGAGTCAGTCTAGCATGTCCTAGGACTAACGCACCATGCGCTGAGCTGCAAGGGGTAGAGGGAAACGGTGCCTGCACAGAACCCGCCTTCCAGCTGTGTTCACCAACCAGAGCTGCGTAAGGAGGAGCCACGAACCGGGTGCCTTACAACAGACATTTATTCTCACAGTTTTGGAGGCCAGAAGTCTGAAACCAGGGTGTCAGCAGGGCCTCCCTCCCTCTGAAGACTTCAGGGGAGAACCCTTCTTTACCTCTTCGAGCTTCTGGTGGCCCCAGGCGTTCCTTGGCCCGTGGCAGCATCACTCCTGTCTCTGCCTTGTCTTCCCATGGCTGTCTTCCCTGTGGTTCTCCACTTCTGCCTGTCTTCTGTCTTCTCCTCTGCTTATAAGAACACCTGTCATTAGATTTAGGGCCCACCTGGGTAATCCAGGATGATCTCATCTCGAGGTCTTTCACTTAATTACATCTAAACCAAACAAAGCCTGTTACCTGTGATTCTATGCTGACTCACGGTGACCCTAAGTGTTACAGAGTAGAACTGCTCCATAGGGTTTTCTTGGCTGTGATCTTAATGGAAGCAGATTGCCAGGTCTTTCTTCAGTGGTGCCATTGGATAGGTTTGAACCCATGATGTTTAGATTAGCAGGCAATCACAATGTGCCACCCAGGGACCTGCTGATCACATCTCCAAAGACTTTTTTTTTCCCCAAATAAGGTCACATTCACAGGCAACAGGGGTTAGGACATGGACAAATTTTGGGGGCGGGCCACTGTTGAACATCATCCAAGGTGGCGAGGGGATGATGGAAGGCCAAATGAACACTGAAGCAACTCAGCAACAGCACACGCGTGCACGGTGCCTTCTGCATGCCAGGAGCCATTCTACCCACCTTGCATGTACATTACTCCTTTAATCTTCTTAGCAAAGAGAGCCATTGTTATCCCCATTTTACAGATGAGGAAACGAGGCACAAAAGTCATTAAGTCACTTGCTTCAAGCCACCAGCTCGTGCATGCCAGAGCCGGCGGCAGACGCGGGCAGTCTTCAGAGTCCAAGCTCTGACCTGCTCCACCGCACAGTCCCCCTCGTGGTGCGGGAGGAAGGCAGGGCTCAGGTGCAAAGGCTCTAGGGCTGGGCAGGTAACACAAACGAGGGCAGAGGCTTCAGAGGGTGGTGGGGCCTGGGGAACCGGAGTGGTAGCGTGCAGTTGCTCCTTGGCACCACCCAGATGCAGGGCTATCAGCTTCCCTTATTTTCTAGAGAAGTGTAAAATCTAGATTTTTATGTGAAAAAATCCTAATTATTAGATTTAGTGACATTTATTTTTCATAAACCAGTGAAACATAAAAGAAAAACCCAAACCTGTTGCTGTCGATGATTCCGACTCATGGCGACCCCATGTGTGCAGAGTAGGGTTTTCTTGGCTGTAATCTACAGAAACAGATCACCAGGCCTTTCTTCCACAGTGCCGCTGGGTAGGTTTGAATCACCAACCTTCCAGTTAGAAATTGAGCACAGCTTCCATAAAGATTACAGCCTTAGATACTCAATGGGGCAGCTCTACTCTGTCCTATAGGGTCATTATGAGTTGGAATCAACTTAATGGCAGTGAGTTTGGTTTTGGTTTAGGGTACATGAAGGGCCTGTGCTGCCTGTGTCCTGGCACCCAGAACTCTGGGAAGGCCCCAGTGCTGGTTTCGGGAATGCTGGCTCACCCCATCCTCCAAGGGCACCGCTGCTCCATGGCTGAGCCTGCAGGCCCTTGCTGCCCTTCACTGGAGCCGACTCTTAAGTCCTACTCTCGTGTGGCCCTAAAGGAGCCATCAGCAGGCAGTGACAGCGACCATAATTCTGTTTTGATTACTCAGAGAGATGGTCATTTCCGGCTGAGTGGTGCGGAGTGATGGGTGGTGATTTACGGACCTCACGGAGGGATTAGAGAGGTGAAGCTGAGCTCATTTTTCTCCGAGGCCCATGCTGGCCACAAATAAGTTTCTGTGCAGGATGCTGATAAAAAGCAAATTACTTTATTCTGCTCACATTCAATTCCAACTCCAGACTGCAGAGTCCCTGAAGAAATAAGGTATTAACACTTATCGCATGGAGCTGAATTCTTCAAGGAACAGTAATCCTTAAACAGATGGAGGAGAAGGAGGTTTTAAACCATGAAAATCCAGTGGCGTGCTCCCTCTCATCCTTCTTCTTAACGAGCCAAGTGCTGTCTTGACGCATTTGGTGGGAGAAATGGATTCAAATCACATTTCATTGGCAAAGACAGAGCGGTCCCTGGGGCACTTGTTTTAGGAGTAGGGATTTTTATGACAGGGGCTCTTGGTCTCTATCCTGGACGTCAGGTCTTTCTGGCTGTCCAGGACCTGTTTCCCATCTTCTGGCGACAGCACCCTGATTCTCTTTTGTGGGACGCCCCATGCTCAGTCTACACGGTTTAGGTGGGGCTGTCTCCATCCCAGAGTTCCTGGGTGGTGCAGATGGTGAGTGTGCTTGACTGCTAACTGAAAGGCTGGCAGTTTGAGTCCACCCAGAGGTGCCTTGGAAGAAAGTCCTGGCCATCTTCTTCTGAAAAACCAGCCATTGAAAACCCTATGGAGCACAGTTCTACTCTGACACACATGGGGTTACCACGAATTGGAATCGATTCCATAGGAACTGTTCTTTTGGGCTCCATCCCAAGATCCAGGGATAGACACGTGATCCAGTCCTGGTCCATCCATTATCCTGGCCTCAGTCACTGTCAAGGTGGTCACGTGACCCAAGTTGGTCCAATCAGAGTTGACCCTGGGATCTTTGCCTACACAACACCTGGGAAAGAGGCCTGTCTTGCTCTAACAGTTGTTGTGTGAGTGGGACATTGGCTGGAAGCTGCTTGTCTTCTCTACCATTGCTGACAGCTAAGAATTATACCAACCTGGAGGAAAGCAGAGCTGGGAGATGGAGAGAAATGTCTCCACGGTCCAGAGTCCAGATCAATAAGTGCTGGAACCAGCCATCACTGAAGCCACGCATACTTCAAGCTTCTGTTACGTAAGCTCAGATACACCCCTATCACTTCAGTCTATTCGATTTGGGTTTCTGTCACTTGCAACCAAAGGAATCCTGACAAATATCTCCTCCTAAGACACCATCTCCTGTCAGAGCTGAGTCCAGAGGTGGCAGCACAGAAACAAGCCTCTCTCTGCTCAGTCAGTCACACCCTGGGCTGTGCTCCTCGGGCCACCGATGTTCCTTCTCCTAAGACCCTTCTCCAAACACGCAGAGCATGAATCCTTCCTTGATTAGTCCCTCCTGATTCTGTGTAGTTTCACCCCATCTTCCCTCAACAGATGGTGTTCTCAGGGCAAGGTCAGGCTGGTGGAAGTCTGTACGCAGCCTTCAATTGCCTGTAATGGTTCCAGGAGCGCTAAGAAACGTGTGACCTCCTTCCTCTAAAAATCTTCTCCATTTCATCATTGCTGCCTGAAATGCCACCAATTCAAGTTTCGTCTGGAATTCCTGGGGGGTGGGGGACAACTTGGGATAAAGTAACACATCCAGTCTTACATTATTGTTGTTAGGTGCTGTTGAGTCAGCTCCAACTCATTGTGACCCCGTGTACAACAGAAAGAAACATTGCCTGGTCCTGCACCATCTTCACAACTGTTGTTATGCCAAGTCCGTTGCTGCAGCCACTGTGTATTTTGGGTGCTTTCTAACCTAGAGTGCTCATCTTCTAGCAATACTCTGTTGTGAACCATAGGGTTTTCACTGGCTTATTTTCAAAAGTAGATCACCAGGCCTCCAGGCCTTTCTTCCTAGTCTTAGTCTGGAAGCTCTGTGGAAACCTGTCCACCATGGGTGACCATGCTGGTATTTGAAATGTCAGTGGCATAGCTTCCAGTATCATAGCAAACATGTAAGCCATGACAGCACAACAAACTGACAGATGCATGGTGGAAACCTTACCTTAAAGCCTCTTACATCAGGGCATAAGAATATATTTTTCATGAGCAATTATTGGTAAAAGTATAATTTGTTACATGGTCCATCCTAAGCCACAGCACCCAGGTCATTTTGGAAGCATGACAATCTCTGGGATGTGATCCAGTAGAGTAGAGAGATACCTGGGGGCCTGGCTTCGAATCCTGCTGCTGGTTCATTTCTCCATCAGTTACTCTGGTAACACTTACTGCGTGCTGAGCCTTGTGCTCAACTCTAGGTGGGTTTGCTACCAATGAGTGGCGTAACTTTGGGCAAATCACCTTTCTGAGTTGGATGAATTAGATTAGGATCAGTAAATAGGGGGACATTTGGGTCATTTTCTTTTCCTACTCCATGGAAGACATCACTCAACAATCGCTAAACAAGCATTTGACCCTGCCGGGTTTGAGGAGTGTTATTCAATCCAGCCAAGTGGCTCCAGGCAGTTTGTATCAGTCAGGATGGGCTAGGCCGTGCTGCATAACAAACAGCCCGAGGGATCTCAGTGGCTCAGAGCAGCGAAGGTTTATTTCTCCCTCGCACTGCAGTTCCTCCACAGGTGGGCTGTCACTGCTCCAAGTCATCTTCCTTCCAAGATCTCAGCCTGTACCACAGGGTTTCTCATGCTCGGTGCTATGGACATTTTGGGTGGGATAATTCTCTGTGGTGGGGGTTGCCCTGTGCATTGTAGGGTGTTAAGCAGTATCCCTGGCCTCCACCCACTAGATGCTAGTAGCACCGATTCCAGAAGTCATAACAAACCAAACACGTCTCCAAACATTGTCTCATGTCCCGTTGGGGAGCACTATGGTCCTCAGCTGAGAACCACTGTTCCATCGAGAGCATTTCGGAGCTAGAGTGTGCGCTGTGCTCCCAGAGCTTCTGCTTGGAAGTGACACATGTCACTTCTCCTCACCCTCTACTGGCCTAAGCAAGTCACACTGCCACCCTTGAGTTCCGCAGGGTGAGAGCTTACGACCCTCCCACTGGGAGGGGCGCTGCAGAAGGAAAAATTGTTCAGTCTTCTCAAAACTGCCAGTTGTCATTGAGTCGACGCCAGCTCATAGCAACCCCACGGGACAGAGTAGATTTTCCTCATAAGGTTTCCTGGGCTGTGATCTTTACGGGAGCAGATCGCCATGTCTTTCTCCCACAGACCCACCGGGTGGGTTCCAACTGTCAGCCTTTCAGTTAGCAGTCGAGTGCTTAACCATTGCACCACCAGGGCTCTTTCCCTTCCCTTAGAACTAGAGTTTAATTCCCCTTGCATTGACTAGGAGTCATCCTCAGTGACTCATTTCTCACAGGCAGAATGTGATGGAAGTGACATTGCAAATTTCCAAGACTGGGCATAAAGGGCAGCCCAGATTCTGCTCAAACTCTCTCTCTCTCTCTGGACTGGTGTCTTGGGAGCCTGGGGTCAGAAGTTCAGCTACCCTAGGACTATGCTGGGCACTCCACGAAGAGAGACCTCATAGAGGGATGATGGAGGAGGGCCACTCCTCTTCTCCTCCTCATCCGTGACCATGCAAGCCGCCAGGTGATTCCTGCCACCTCAGTGCTGCAGAGAGGAACAGAGACTAGCTGATCCCACCAAGCCCTGCCAAATCACACATGCAGGAGCAAAAGCAATGTGCTGCTTTGTGCCACCAAGATGTGGGGTGTTTTCTATGCAGTAATAGCTCATCAGGCATTATGAACTAGGACACATTACTTTCCTCACTTGTAACATAGAAATAATGCCAGTACTTCCTCATAAAAGGAGTCCTGGTGGCACAACGCTTAAGCGCTCAGCTGCGAACAGAAAGGTTAGCGGTCCAAACCCACCCAGAGGCTCTGTGGGAGAAAGAGCTGGCATTCTGTTCCCATAAAGATTACAGCCTAGAAAACCCTATGGGGCGGTTCTGCTCTGTCACACGGGACTGCTATGAGTCAAAAATTGACTGACGGCACCTAACAACAACTTCCTTCATAATTGTTGAGGGGGTTTAGAGGGTTAATAAACAGCCCTGGACACACACAGAGTGAGCACAGCAGCCAACAGTATGGCCTAGTGGACCCTGAGAGAAGCACTCTCGGCAGGCCTGGGAGCGGGTGGCAACGTGGCGTTCAGGAGGCAGATACCCTCCTGGTTTGTTGCTGGGCTCTGCAGCTGAAGCTCCGGATCCTCTACAGAAACCAAAAACACCAAACTCAGTGCCACGCAGTTGATTCTGACTCATGGTGACCCCGTGGGTTACAGAGTAGAGCTGCTCCACAGGGTTTTCCTGGCTGTAATCGTTATGGAAGCAGATTGCCAGGTCTTTCTTCCATATTACCACTGGGTGGGTTTGAGCCACCAGCCTTTAGGTGATAGTCGAGTGCAAACCGTTTGTACCACCTGGCACAATGGAAAGACCAAGAGTACACAAAGACATGGGCTGAGAAGTCAGTCCCCTGGTCCTCCCTGCTCCCATCTCCAGAGGCGATCACTGGGGCCAGTGTGACCTTCAGAGGGTGTCTAGCACCTATACAAAAAAATCTGTGAAAGCCCCAGAGGACAGGGACCCTGCACATGTCTTTCACTCCAGAGCCTTGAACCTTCAGTGTCAAAATCAGCTCCAGGCGTCTTGTGCGTGATCAATAAACATGCAAGGTATGAACACAGCCTATTTTTATTCAAATGAGGCATAACAAGCACCACGCTGTTCTGCAGCTTGCTTTTTTCACTTAATTCACTTCGGAGATCATTTCTCCTCTTTACATCTAGAGCTGCCTCATCCTTTTGGTGGCTGGACAAGAGTTCATTATACGGCCGTATTGTAATTTACTTCACCAGGTCCTCACTGATGGAGACGTGGTGGCAGTCGGCTCAAGCACTTGTTCCTACAATTAGAGCTACAAATGTAGCCAAGTGTACATGTTTTTGAGCACCTGTGGACGAACTTGCACCTCAGCTCCTCCTCTCTCAAAGTCATTTGTGTGTTCTTTATCTGTGTCGCTGTCATGTAGTCCTCTGTCTGACGCAGACACACTAGCAGAGCCTATAATATCTGCAAGACTTCAAACCACCCAGACATCAGCATGGATTGCAGCGGACACCAGCCAAGGCACCTCAAAGGTGGGGGCACCAGAGCTGGGCCTTGAAAGTAGGGTCTGGGCTGCCAGGGAGGGACAGCAAGGACAATGGCTTCATGGACCACTTCTTGAAACCTAGAGTCCCCGAGTGATGCAACCCAAAGGTCGGCAGTTCAAGTCCACACAAAGGCACCTTGGAAGAAAGGCCTGGCAATCTACTTCTGCAAAACCAGCCATGGAAAGCCCTGTGGAGCATGGTTCTATCTGACACACGCGTAGTCGCCATGAGTTGGAATCGACTCAATGGCAACCTTTTTTTTTTTTTCTCCTTGAAATCCAACCCCCTTCCCAAGATGGGAATCTCAGAAATGGCCAGCTCAGCAAACTTTCTGTGATGGGGAAAAGGAGGGAGGGCACTCCTTCAAAGAGGGACCCACAGCACCCAGCAGACAGCTCCCCAGCTTGTGCTCCAAAGTCACCCAGGGACTCTGTCTTATGTAGCAGCCAGCAGGCAGCAGCTGAGGATATTGTCACTCACTGGTGGGGACAATAGAAGAAGGACGTCTTCAGTTCTGACTGGAGGCCAGCATGGGGCCGGGGTGGATTAGTGTAAATACTGAATGGGCCATTCAAGATGGGCACAGGCCATGGCTCTGGAGCACGCTAGTGACCTTTCTATTCCCCTTCTCATGCCCTGAGGATGACGTGCTGTGGGGTGGGGGGCTTTGAGCCTGGGCATCATCGATGCAGAGCAGACGCCCTGTGAAGTGAGAAGGAACAGCTGTGCCTCGCCGGTCTCCATGGAGACCTGCCAGCTGGGCAGCCTCCATGGGAGCCTGGCCCGAAGCCTTTGTCTTCTTGAGGGGCATTGAACATGTACACTGAAAGCAAGTCTGCTCTTGGAGCCTCACCGACCAGGACGCCCCAAAGAGGGACAGGTGTGGGGGCCCTTAGTGAGCTCTCTGAGGACCGAAGACACTGGCTCTGGGTGACATACAGGCCAACTCACTTCCTTTTCCTCCATTTGCCGTTACTGAAACACGCTGATGCCTGCTTCAGTTATGGCACAGAGGTCCTACGGTTCCACCCAGCAAGAAAAAGGAAAAAACAAACAAAACAAAGCAACTCTGGCTTTTCTTTGGTGGATACTAAAAAGCATGTTTAAACGGTAGAGGCAGAATATACTAAATGCCACTGAATTGTTCACTTTAAATTGGCTGATTTTTTTTATGTGAATTGCACCCTGATTGCTTGGCTACTCGTTCAGTCATTTAGCAAAAATTGGAGCTCCTGCCAGGACCAGCAGTCCCTTTCCTGGTGGAGGAGGGGACAGACTGTCAATACATTGACAAATAAAACTATTCAGGCTGAAAAATAAGACCCACGATGCTCTGGAGAGCAATGAGGGTGGGTGTACTATGTTACATGGGCCACGCAAGGGAGGCAGGTGACACATGAGCAGGGACCTGAATAAGAAGAAGCAGCCGAATGAGGAGCAGAGGGAAGAGTGATCCAGGATGAGGGAACAGCCATCACAAAGGCTCAGAGTCCACCTTTACTTGGAGTCTAAAGCACAACCCAGTGAGAGTTGTCCTCACCCGCTGAGGCTGCTTTATGGCTTCACAAGGATGGAAGGTACGGCCTCCTATCCTGACAAAGACCTTATAAGATCTCCTTCCTCTCCCAGATGGCAGGGCTGGGTGAGGGGTGCAGGAAACTTCATGGGCAGCACCCCCCCCCCGCCCCCAGGTTAGCTCACCCACCAGGCTGATAACCAGGTCTTGACCTACATCAGCACTGCAGAGCCGGAAGGCTCCTTGGAGGCCATCTAGGTCAGTGTTTCCCAAATGTCAGCAGTTCACACCCACCAGCACCAGGTGGGCATATCAGCTTCTCCCCCGAACATTGTTAAGTGGACGTTGTTAGGAACAAATCAGCTTTGCGCTGACTCTCATTTAAAAATTAACTCCATCCTTGGGAGTAATAATCATGATATTATTGCTTTTTTTTCCTGATAGTTATTAAAATTAAAAATGTGCATCTAGGTTCCACCTAAAATCCTCCCACAGATGACATTTTAGGAAACACCGCTCTAGTCCAGCCCCTCCCTGAGTTTATGCACACCTGAGGCCCAGCGATGCGAAAGAACTTTACAAAACCTCAGAATTAGTGGCATGGAGTCACAGTGCTCCTCAGTGTCTCTCTGTGTAAGCTGTCTCCTTCCCTGTCTCCCTTTCCCTTTTATCTCTTCCCTCCTTTGCTCCCTCCCTTCCTTCTTGCTTCTCCCTTCCTCTTTCCACTCCAGAGCTCTAAAATCACCAAGCAGGTTTTCAAACCTCAGCTCTGCCTAGCTTACTTATCCCAAGCCGCTCTCTCTGGGTGGAAAAAGTCACAATTTCACCCTCCTTAAAGGGACTCAAATGTTTAAGTGCTCAGCTACTAACCAGAAGTTTGGCTGTTGGAACCCAACCGGAAGCACCTCGGAAGATCTTGGCAATCTGCTTCCAAAGGTCACAGCCATAAAAACCCTATGGAAGTGGCTGCTGTGAAGAGGAGCATAAAAAGGGAAGCAACAGCTGCAGGAGGAAGTGGGTCACAAGAAAAGGTTTCTTTCCTTCCTACTTTTTTTCTTCTTTCTTCCTTCCTCCCTCCCTTCCCTCTGTTGAGATATACCACTCTATGTGTGGCAATGGTCAAGTCACAGCTTCTCCGTGTCTGTTTCTCGGGTTCAGGTTGGAATAATGATTATGTATGCTGGCACATAGTAGGTACTCTATAAATACTGCTTGAATAAATTAAGGAAGAAAGCAAAAAAAAAAAACAACTCTATGGAGTGCAGTTCTACTCTGATACCTACGGGGTCACAGAGAGTGGGAATGAGTCCATGGCAATGGCTTTGTTTTGTTTGTTTGTTTTGTCTCCTTAAAAGGGAAGAAAGATTCTTATTTCCTGCCTCCATCAGAACCTTCTGGAAGGATGAGCACTTGCATTCAGGGGGTCAACAGGAATTTATTAAGAGCTCAAACATATGGCAGGCCTGTTCATGTCTTTGAAAACAAAGCAGTGAGCAAAGCAAAAGCTCTGCTTTTGTGGAGTTTATGTTCTATTGGGGAAGACAGATAATTCTCAGACAAACACGTATATAATTTAACAGAAAAAGGAGCAAATAAATAAACGAACGAATATAGGAATGAATCACTAGTCTCCACAACTTGCCACAGGCAAATTCCTTCTCACCCTTCAAGACCTGGCTTGACTGCTGTCCCGAGGTGCTGGCTGCTCTGTCCTCTGCCTCCCAAGGCACCGGATACGTGGCCCTGCAGAGACTCCCAGGACCTCAGGGGATGCTCAAAGACGGGAAACCAGAGCATAAGCACGTGTTTGTGTACAGAAAGTGTAACTGGGGGTGTGTGTGTTGTAGTAAAAAAAAACTACAAGTCTGTTTAAATTTAAAAGTAAATAGTTTATTATGACAAAAGGGCGTTTTGCAAAACAGTGAAACAGAGTGCTGGGAGAAATCCAACAATGTGTTCCTCTGAGTTGCAGTGTTAACAGAGGCTCGTGACGGAAAAACTGCAAACGGGGAGATCATGGGAGTGCATTTGTTTGGTTAATATTATAAAGTTGTAGGTGGCAGGGCCTCAGTTGACTGTCTTGGCAGGGGTTGACCTCCTTTGCAAAGATGGCTCCAGGTGACATGATTCTGGCTGACCACTAAAATTACATGTTTCTTGGCGTTTAGACCTCTGCAGCCTGTGTTAAACTGAGGTACTTTAGCTTTATGGTGGTGAGTTCTGTTGACTTATAAGAACAAAGGGTTTGTTGAAGGAATAGGATGATTACAAGTGAAAATGCTAAGTACTCTAATGCTCAAGGAGAGAAAAAGGGTTTTGATTCAGGAAGGTTATAACATTGTAACATTAACTTATTCTAATTGTAAGTCTTAAGGGGGTTAAAAGAAAGGCAGTCATTTCAAGAGAACAAGGGGATACTGCATGGTTTACAGTCAGGAAAGGTGTGTGTCAGGGTTGTACAATTTTACCATACTTATTCAATCTGTATGCTGAGCAAATAACCCAAGAAGCTGGACTATATGAAGAAAAGCAGGACATCAGGTTTGGAGGAAGACTCATTAACAACCTACATTATGCAGATGACACAACTTTTCTTGCCGAAAGTGAAGAGGACTTGAAGCACTTGCTGATGAAGATCAAAGACCACAGCTTTCAGTATGGATTACACCTCAACATAAAGAAAACAAAAATCATCACAACCGGGCCAACAAGCAACATCATGATAAACGGAGAAAAGATTGAGATTGTCAAGGATTTTCATTTTACTTGGATCCACAATCAACAGCCATGGAAGCAGCAGTCGAGAAATCAAAAGATGCATTGTATTAGGCAAATCGGCTGCAAGAGATCTCTTTAGTGTTGAAAAGCAAAGGTATCACCTTGAAGACTAAGGTGTGCCTGACCCAAGCCATGGTGTTTTCAATTGCCTAGTATGCGTGAGAAAGCTGGACAATGTTGTTATGCTTGAGCCCGTTGGTGCAGCCACTTGTCAAGGGTCTTCCTCTTTTTCGCTGAACCCCTACTTTACCAAGCAATAATTGTGAGGATGGTGCAGAACTAGGCAGTGTTTCGTTCTGATGCGCATAGGGTCACTATCAGTCGGAACCAACTCGACAGCACCTAACAACAACAACAACAAGGGGGATTAGGTCCCCCTTGGGTTTAGGCTGAACAAGCTTATGAAGAAGTATAAGTATGGCTAGGGGCTTAAGGAGGGTGTCTTTGTAGAATCAGCTTAGCCGCTAAAGTCACATGCTTAACACTTGTACAAGTTGATGCTTATCTCCTCTTAACGTTGGCTGTTTCTAACCACAAGCTCTTCCTTTAGTAGAGCACCCACCACCACCCCCTGCCATCGAGTCAGTTCCAATTTATAGTGGCCCTATAGAACAGAGCAGAACTGCCCCATAGAGTTTCCAAGGAGCACCTGGTAGATTCGAACTGCTGACCTTTTGGTTAGCAGCTGTAGCACTTAACCACTATAGCACCAGGGTTTAGCAGAGCAGGGTACGCAAAACTGCAATTTTTTGTAGAACTGACTTGTGCAGTGGAATTTGACAGAGGTGACAAGCTGCATTGTATGACAGATGCTGGCTTTAAAAACACAAAATGAAGTCACTGTGGACAAGAAGAGATTTGGCCTAGACCTTAACCAGAATCAATCATACCAAGAGCCTTGGTTTTGGAATGCTCTTTCTCAGTGTGTTTACATGCATGGGAAGATAAGCGGGGGTATTTGTGTGCATGATAATGTACGAGGCTATGTACGTGGGTGTGTGTCTGTGTGCAGAGAATTGTGTTTTGTGGACTGGAGTGATGTTTTCAGCAAGTGCAAGGGAAGAGCATGTAATAGGTGGTTTGGTGGTACGTAAGTGTACGTCTGTGTGTTTATAGTGTGTGTATCAGTGTGAGTGGAGCATTTTATAAATGCACGTGTATGGGTGTGCAAGAGTATGTGTGTAAGAGTGGGTATGTGAGAGCATGTTTGTAAGTGTGTGTGATTGTGTCTGTGAGTGTGATTGTATGTGTCTGTGTGTGTTTGCAAGTCCATGTGTATGAGTTGGTGTGTGATTATGTGTGTCTGTGTGTATGAGTGGGTATGTGATTGTGTCTGTATGTGTGTGTGTGTATGTGTGTGTCCAGCACAGATGCACACCTTAAAAGTCCCCACCTGACTGGCTGGTAGGGGTCACAGACCACTCTGACTTCCCAGTGATCCGGAAATGCAGACAGGGTGGATGTGTCCAGAGGAGTGGAAAGTGGTAGAGATTCCCATACCACCTGCCTGAAGAACTGGTGTCCCACCTTCTGATGCCCTGGTTCCAGACAGCTGACCTCAGAGAGTAGACGCCATCAGGAAGGGAAGCCTGGATGGAGCCCCGTTTATCATCATCTGTATATGAAAGGATGTATATTTTTTTTATATGGGGTCCTGGTGGCACAGTGGTTAAGTGCTCGCCTGCTAACCAAAAGGTCAGCAGTTTGAATCCACCAGCTACTCTTTGGAAAACCTATGGGGCAGTTCTACTCTGTCCTATACAGTCGCTTTGAGTTAAAATCAACTCTATTGCAACTGGCATAGGTATATGTGGGGATACACAGCAGGCTGTCCAGAGTTCGCATTTGCCAAGTTCTCCCCAAACCCATAAAGGGCCATTTAAGACTTGTAAAAGGCCAGACTGGTACCTCAGCTGGGCTTCCCCATAGGAGGCAGCCTGGAGAGGGACGAGTTCTCTGAGGCTAGTGCTGGACCTGAGTCCAGCCTGGCTCCTCACTGTTGTTGTACAAGCTGCTGGGCTTCTCAGCCTCAGCTGCATCACAGGCCTAACAAAACCACCTAGTTCCAGGGTTATGGGGAAAGTGAAATATGTTTGTTCTCATAAAGCACTTAAACAGTACGCCAAACAAACTCAGCTCTTCGTAATCTCATGGGGCAAACCTTTCAGGCTCAGCCTTGAGGGCGCTAGCCACCCAGAGCTCCACCTCCTGAGGCATCCAACTGCACAGCCTCCATCCCACCTGCTTACAGGCTACCTCTGGAGGTTTCCTGGTTCTGCCTCCTTCCTTCTCCACCCTCTTGACTCTTTTCTTGGTCAAGTCCCATTGAGAGCTGACTTTGGCCACCATCTTGGAAATTCCAGAGAATTCCCAGAGAACACCTTCTGTCACCCACACTGGACAACCCTGCTTGGCTTTGGACTCATGACGCCTCTTTTCCCTTGTCTTGACGCTCCCATTCCATCCACCAGGAACAAAGGGCTGGCAGGCTCTCTTCTGGTTGTCTCCAGCCGTCCATAACTGCTCCCCAGGAGGTGTGATGACCTCTGAGGTGTCCCTACATTCTTGCTCCCTCTTCTCACTCCCAAACAAACCCCCACTCCTATAGAGGGAGCAGATGGGAGAGAGGCAGAAATCAGGACTTGGGTTTTGGATGCGCTAAGTTCCACTTGGGCTCTCCCAAGCCTTGCTCCGTTCCACACCCACTCCTACGCCCATTCCTTGAGAGTTTGTCTTTCCAGCCGCGGGAAGTCCAGGGCTGCAAATCTCTGAGAAGGTTTCTAAGTCAGAAAAGTCTTCCAGTGGATATCTCAGCTCCTTCCTCCATCTCCAGGGAAGGCTGGTGGTATGGATTTATTCGTGATTAAATAATATACGCTAATCTATGCACTACAGGAGGGCTGTAGCCAGAGCAGCTCCTGCAGGGGTGGAGAGCCAAGGCCCCGGCTCGGGGGTGCAGCCCCCCTCTGGGTCCACCCAGCTTGCAGCCAAGGCTGAATAGAGCCTCTGATTCCTGGGCTCCCAGAGACTCAGGCTTGAAGCTTAACAAGTGATTCCAGATGCCAGAGTCCTGCAGTGAGACACTTGAAACCAGATGCCTTCTGGAAAGCCATGGGCCCTGCCTCCTCCAACACCACCCCCAAGTCCATGCAGACATCTGTGAGGAGTTCCACCAGCAGAGTACAACAGGGATACCCAAGCGCAGCGGGTCAGCAACCCTAGCCCCACCCAGCCATTGCTGACACAACTCCAAAGGCTCAAAATGTCCACCCCGAGGCTGCCAATACAGGTGCCAGTCTATTAAAGCTCTGTGTTTTCACTGAAGAATCCAGATTCTGACTTCTCTTGCAAAGACCAAACCCCTGACAACATCGGGCTGCCATTCCCCCTGGGCAATCTGTGGTGTGCATTTGCAGGGGGCATGGGCTCTCCAGGTCTGTAGTACCCAGCCTGGGCTACCTGCCTGGGCTACCTGCTTGGACTACCTGTCTGGCCTCCGTGGGAGCTGGTGTGCGACATCAATTCTACATTAAGGGGGAAAACAAATAAAAAGAGCAGAGTCTTTAGGCTGGAGCAGAATCACCTGTGATCCAGCCCACACCTGCCTTTGCCTTTGGATCCCTACCCCCACTGCAGGCTCTCACCATCTTCACCTTTTCATTTTTTTCAACCTGTGCCTGGAACACCTGTCCTGCATCTTCCATCTCTATTAAAGTCCAATAATGACTCCTTCAAGAACAAGTGCCAAGGCCACTTCCCTCAGGAAGGCCTCTCCAGTTCCACTACCCAGGAGGCAAACCCAGGTGCCGATACAGTTTAGGACCCATGGTGGACCAGATCAGGGATTTCTGAGTTTCTTCTAGTGTAGGCATTGTTCCTCTGGGAAATGAAGAAAAAGGGGTCCCAGGTCCCAGGTACTTCCCAGACCAGGAGGCCCTAGGGTCCTATCCCCAGGCCGGAGCCAGCCCCTCTGGTCTCTCCTGCTCTTCTCCTACCCCCAGTCAGTTCTGCCTTCTCCCATAAGGGAGTCCATAGCCCAGAGCCACCCCCAGGGTGGCCCCCAGAACCCCCGCTCCCACCCAGGAGCTGAGCTATGGGATGGGAGGTCTTGAAGGGCCTGGTCTTATCAGCCTGTGGCAAATGGGGCTCTTTAATCATTAGAAGAAAAGCCAAGGTCAGCTAATGGTCTGAAAAGTCTGCCATTAGCCGTGGCAATGACAGATTCTGCCAGGGTTATGGCAGCAATAAACCATATTCAGTGGTTTTATAACCCCAATAATAGGCTAGGAAGCAAAGCCCTGCTCAGCTGTTGTGAAGCCACCTGGAGGAGCAAACTGGCTGCCACCATGTAGATAATGACACACTGGTCCCACGACGTGGGTGAGGAGGGCCTGGGGAGACTAGCTCACACGCAACCTCAGGGCACTGCAAAGACACTTGTGGAAGATGTAGCAGGACCTGACTATGGCCATTGTGGGCATTCAAGACCTGGGGCCCTTAGTCCTGGGGTCATTTGTCTTCCGATCCTTCCCATCTATCACTTCCTGGTTGTGTGCCATGATTCTCTGTGCGTTAGTTTCCCCATCTGTCAAATGGGGATAATTATAGAGTCTCTGAAGGGAGTAAATTACTTTCGATACACAGAGGCGTTTAGACCAGTATCCGGCCCACAGTAAGTTCTCCATAAATGAAATTCTAATACATGCTATGCCATAGGTCAGACTAGAATAGACAATACATAGAGGCAAAAGCTTATTAGTGCCTACCAGGGGCTGAAGGGAGGAGGGAGTGGGAATTATTGCTGAAGGACTGCTGAAGGTTGGAAGTTTGAGTCCACTCAGAGATGCCTCAGAACAAAGCTGCAGCAATCTGCTTCTGAAAAACTAATCACTGAAAACCCTATGGAGCACGGTTCTACCCTGACACACGTGGGGATGCCATGAGTAAGAACAGACATGATTCGGGTTCGACTCAACGGCATCTGGTTCAGGCTTCCAAGTCTGCCCCAAGGGAAGCCCGGGGAGAAGCAGGTGAAACCAAACCAAAAAGAGTGAGGCTGCCAACCGGAAACAGAGAAAGCCCCTTCCCCTCCCAAGTCAAACAACAACTATCCACAGCCACAGCTCTTGCTACAGGGCCGGAGTGCTAAGTCCTTTTCCAACAGGGCAACCACTCAGATCTCAAACAAGCCACTAGGACCAAAGCTTGGTCTTGACCTCAGACCAGAGAGAAGAAGTGCAAATAACCAAGCAAATGAGATGAAAACCCCAAAGCACCGAAGTACAAACAAACAGCACTTTCCTCCAGGGAGGAAGATCTTGGCTGATCACTGGACACTGAAGAGAAAACAATTTTGTTTTTCGTTCTAAGGGTGGACGGGGACAGACTGGGAACTTGATGAATATCTTTGAGGGCATTTTGTTGGGCAACTGCAGAAAACAGGCTCCCTGAGGGTCCAGGGTAGGTTTCACCACCCTGGACTTTTGCTTACAAAGTAGAAAAGAACACAATTGAGAACTGAGGCTGAAGAGCTGATCTGGGGAAAGGCGCCCCCGGAGAAACTAAAAAGAACAAACTCTCTTTATTCCCCTGCCCATGTCTCCACCAGCCATTCTGCCAGGGTTGCCTGGCACAGAGCAGGAGCTCAGGATACAGATCTTTCTTTT